>NW_019154085.1:19361430-19667881 GCF_002288905.1 Enhydra lutris kenyoni
ATATATATATATATATATATATATATACACATATATATATACACACACGCATATAAATATATAAAAATGTATATATAAAAATCCTTAGTTGAACCATAATTTATAGACTAGCTGTGTGTGACACACACACACTTATATATATATTTTTGAATTTGAATTTGAGTTTATATATGTGTATGAATATGTGTGTGTTCATTCGTTCACTCACTGGAACCAGGCAGGTGTAACTGATGTTTCTAGGGTCAAGAGCAAAACAGATGGTTGTCCTTAGCTTCTCCATGTCTTGCTCTACGAGGCCCCACATGGGCATGAAGACACCTCTGCCACCAAGTCCTAACATCCAAAGTCATATCATCTACTGCTTCCCTAGCTGTAGCCACTCCTCAGGCCTAGGAGGACACACTGCCAAGTGCGGCAGGGAGACAAGCTCTGGGGGAAAAGTCTGCGCAGTTCTGGAGGCAGACTCCCCAGGAACCTGATGAGGAGGAGAGCACTCCAGACAGCCAGGGAGAGATGCAGCCAGAGGAAGACCTAAAGTCCAGAGCCTCAGACAGAAGCCCAGTTGCCCACATCTAAGGACAGTCCTCTCCTGGGTGGTTCTACTGGGGATCAACAGTCTTAATGCAATATTTTGTCTTTGGTACATGATGGATTATGAAAAGGTAATTGTGTTGCAAGAGAGGCTTTGTTATACTAGAAAAAAGCACTGGATTAGGGGTCAGGAACTCTGAATGATGATCCTAGCCACAAAGTCTAAGACCACGGATTATACATATTATACTTATTATGCCTTATAGCACTACGCACTGTGATGGTGCGTAGTAAGATCTAATGAGCAATTTATATTTGTAACATCCAAGATTACTGAGATTCCAGAATTAATTTGTTTTTGGAGAGTGAATTTTTAAGGTTTTATTGTTTTGTTTTGTTCTTTTAAAATTTTAAAAATTTTAATCTTTTTTGTTTCATTCTTTTTTTAATGCAGCCCAAGTTCCAAGCCTGTCCCTAACAGCTGGATTCCCTTTTCCATGTACATGATCAAAAATTCACCTTCCCCGGGAGCCAGGTGGCTCAGTTGGTTAAGCATCTGCCTTTGGCTCAGGTCATGATCCCAGGGTCCAGGGATTGAGCCCGGTGTCGGGCTCCCTGCTCAGTGGGGAGTCTGCTTCTCCGTCTCTCTCTCTGCCCCTCCTCCCTGCTCGTGTGCCCTCTCTCTCTTGCACACTCTCAAATAAATAAATAAAATCTTTAAAAATTAAAAAAAAGATAAATTCACGTTTCTCAACACACCCAATGAACTTTCACACTATTGTGTGAAACTGAAAATGAACTTTCACACTATTCAATCCTTTTCTCCTGATGGGGATCACTGACAGAGGAGTCTAATGCCCAAAATAATGAGCTTGTCCTTTCTTATTTCATGCATTGTAACTAATTATTATGCAAATGAAAGGTTTTTTTAAAAAGATTTTATTTATTAATTGATAAATAGAGCAAGAGCTCAAGTAGGCAGAGCAGCAGGCAGAGGGAGAAACAGGCTCCCCATTGAGCAGAGAGCCCAATGTAGGGCTCAATCCCAGGACCTTGGGATCATGACCTGAGACAAAGGTAGATGCTTAACCAACTGAGCCACCCAGGGACCCTTACAAATGAAAGTTGTTACCAACAGGTAGGTTGTTAATGGTGCAGGTATAAGAAACTAACATCTCTCAGATGCTCTTTATGTTTTTGAAAATAAATAACATCAGAAATTTAAATTATATAGAAGGAGCCCCACCCATAAACCATTCAGTTACTAAAATGAAAGGTAAAAAAAAAAGTGAGAACTGTATGGAACATATGTCTCTAGTCTTCCCAAGTAGAATATTTTTTGGCATCTTTCTAGAATTCAGAACCAGAGAGTGGTTCCTTTATCCTGTTAGTCACAGTGTGATCATTCTTTCCAGAAGTTGAAAATGTGTGTGTGTGTGTGTGTGTGTGTGTGTGTGTGTTATGGGTGCTCTGTGATACTCACTGAGATGCATGTAACTCACTTTCGTATATTTGTATAAGGTCACCCACTTCCTTACGCTGGCCTGTTTTCACACTCTGCTTGTTCCAGAACTGTCAGATCAGACCATTCTGGAAACCTGAAAAGGTCTTCCAGACAGAGGTGGGCTAGAGCCGGTTCTAGCCAGCCTGCATTCACTATAATGTTTCTGAACGTTGTTTCACACATTTTCATAACAAAGTTGCTCATGCTTGAACTTACTCACTGCTATAGAGAAGAATGTGACCCTTCCCCAAAAAAGTGAGGTTGCCCTTTTTCCACATACTCAGTCAGGATATAACCTGTCTTTAAAGATAACTTTGCAGTCTAATCACCACAAAAAAGAGCTGACAGCATTGGGAGAGAGGGCCACAGAGGAAAGTATTCCAAGCATTTCGGCATTCCTCCTCTAGGTTTTGTCTCCTACACTTTTCCTTCCACATTTATAAAACTTTTCACATTTTTCAACTCTGAGCGGTAGACATGAATTAGGATGGCTTTATTTTCTTTGCATTATTGTGGTTTGGGACTTGAAGTTCTTCAAATGCAAGGATAACTTTAAGATCATATCCAAACAAGAGATGCTTAGTAAATAAGAATGAGAGACCTCTTCTGCAAGTATTTGAGAGTCGCTTGCCATTTTTAGGAATCGATTTTCACCGGATTGAGAACCTGGTAGACATAGTGGTGCATTTGATTCCTGGGAAGGATGAGTTTCCAAAGGAATGGTGGAAAAGAGAAAAGAAGCAATGTTTAAAACTGACCCCCACCATAAGCTGAACTTCTCAACACACACACACACACACACACACACACACATTCATTGGCACACAGACACATACAGAGTTTGCTATTCTTTAGCTAATGGGATTGGCACCGCTTAAAGCAGACTACTAGGTCATTGTCTGAGAACACAGCAAGAGAAACATTATTTAAAGGCCATTCAGACCCGAAAAGTAGCCGCTGAGCAGAGTAATTATCTGAGACTCTCCATTAACTCGGGCATCTTTATTCTTTGTCTGCATTGGTTTAATAAGGCCCGCTAATGGGACTATGGGGGAGGGGCACGCTAATGGTTCTAAAAAAGCCCCTTCTTGGCCCTTTTATTACTGGGGACTGTCCTTCGAGACGCTAACAGTAAAGCCAGAAGTTATCATACTGCAAAATGACCTTCACAAAAACTTGATTAGGACCCCTGCCCATTAGGACTCAGATTTCTCAAATTAGGAAACATCTTTGTTTTTTTTCTTTTATTCCAAGGTGTTTTACTCCCACTTCTCTTGCTGGACCTTTGATTTGGGGGGGGTGGAAGCTGTCATTGGAAACAGCAGCACTCCGTGGTAAGAAAGCAGAATGACACTCCCGACCAATTTTGTTTCACCTTGCTGCTTTCACCCATGGTCCCATAGTCTACTTCTCTAGAAATATTGCCCTGCACCCCTTATTTCTTTAAAAATTTGAAGCCAGAGTCAATTGCACACTTATATGTCAAACTGCTGTCTTAATAATCATCCAGCTTTATAAACAAGGCCCCAAACACTCAGGTTTCCTGGAGGTTTGCATCACACAAACGGGGACGCTCATGAGTGATTAGTTTTAGCTAGAAAGTTGCCTGAGCTGTTCTCCTCTCATTTCCCCTACCCTAACCCTAGACCAAGCTTTCATCTTGTCTTTCCTGGATGACTGCAATAGTCCCTTAGCTTGGCTCATCATACCACCATCAGCCCTTTCAACCCATTCCCTTTACAATAGCCAGAATGAGTCTCTCAAAGCAGAAATCTAACTAAACAATTCAATGGCTTCCTATTACCCATAGGAATTCTTAACGTTGTCTCTGAGCCCCACACATGGTCTGACCCTTTCCTCCTTTCCAGTGACATCTTGCATCATACTCCTCCCAACAGTGTGTATCAGTCACTGGGGCTTTTTTTTCAATGAATGAACATGTCATGCCATTCCTGCCACAGGGCCTTTGCACATCTTCCAGGATGAAACACTCTCTGTTCTAGTAGCTTCCATTCATCCTTCAACTCAGCTCAGTACTCAAATCTTCAGAAAAGCTTTCCCTTACTGGCCTGGCTAGGTTGGCAACTCCTATTTCATGCATTTAAAGCACCATGTATTCCTCCTTCATAGCACTTACTTTAAGTATTTACATTTGTTTGAATGGTTTATGTTAATAATAATTACCTAATAATGACTCTCAAGAGATTGTGTCATGAGAACAGTCACAAACTCCCTAGGCAGTAACTACGTCTGTGGGGGTCTCATACCCTCAGTGCCCAGTAAAATTTCTGTGACCTGAGGGCATAATAAATATCTGTCATGGTTAATAGTGGCTCAAGATACTGTACCCTACTCCTTCATGCCTGTTTTCAATTTATCAACGAAAATTTGTTTCCTGAAAGGTTCCCATGACTACTCCATTTGGAAACTACCTATATTCCATATTTTCCCCTATCTTCCCACATCAATGTAGAGGGCCAGGTCTCCTTTCTTAGGCAATTAAAGACTACTTTTCTAGTTTTACAGGTCTAACTAGAAGCACATTCTTATTCCCTGAATGACTGGACCTTTATGTAGTAACACAGATTCACAAGCTTTGTGATTCCTCCTGTCTTCTCAAGACCTGGTGGGAAGGAGAAGCCAGCATTAGAGTTTCTCAGCCCTCCAAGCACACTGTACAAAGACCAGGGGGAGGAGGGGAGTTGGTTCCAATCGTCAATGGCTCCCAAGAAAGTTGGGGACTTTCTCTTTTGGTTGCTGTAAGAAGGGTGGGTGTCAGCAGGTGCAAAGTGGCAGGAGGGATTGGGTGTGTGTTCTGTTGCTTGGGGCTATTCTGGAGAGGCGACCATCAGGTCGGCCTTCATGGCCCAGCTGAATGTGTGCACAGTGACTTGAATGAGTGAGGCTAGGCGTTCATACAGTAAGCTCACCAAGTTTGGTTATCCCATCTCTACTTGAAGAAAAAAAAAATAAAGCTAGAAGTCAATGGTATGCTTGCATTTCACACTTAGTCATGGCCGCCCAAGTTCAGATTACTCTAGTATAATTGAGTTGCATCAACCAGGCTCAGGATTCCACTAACATAGGGAACAGTCTAGAAAAACAAAGAAAGAAAGTATTTTTAAAAAATTTTTTACTTTGGGGGGAGGGGGGTTGGGAGGGGGGGTGGATTATGGACATTGGGGAGGGTATGTGCTATGGTGAGTGCTGTGAAGTGTGTAAACCTGGCGATTCACAGACCTGTACCCCTGGGGATAAAAATATATGTTTATATAAATAAATAAATAAATAAATAAAAATTTTTTACTTTAAGTAGGCTCCACACCCAGCGGGGGGCTTGAACTCATGATCTTGGAATCAAGAGTCACGTGCTTTACAGACTGAGTCAGCCAGGAGCCCCTAGAAAGAAATTCTTGGTATAAAATCATGTTTTCAGAGACTCTGAGTCCCCAGAGAGGAATTGTTCTCTGAGGTATGTATGGACATTGTCCTTCAATGGACATAAAGTCACTCGGCTCCACGCAGGGGTTCATGACACGTTCAAGTTCAAAACCAGGGCCAGAAAGTTTTCTGGAGCTGGTACTAATGGAAGAGACAGGGGCAAACGCTTACATAATCTTCACCACCATTTGCGTTACGGAGAAGCTGCAAACTCCCGAGCCTCAGGTAACATGTGTCCTGTGAACAGCTCTTGGTTCTCTAAATGCAGAAGGTACAGAAGAGTGTAAAGCGGGGTTCCTACCCACAAGTTGCTGCCCTTCTAGTGGAAGAGACAAGTGATCTTTGAAATAAATGAAGCAACAGAATTTATGGGGTCTAGAATGTTGTGTCCTGGACCAGCGCCTCTAAAGATTTATTTATTTATTTATTTGACAGAGAGAGAGAGATCACAAGTAGACAGAGAGGCAGGCAGAGAGAGAGAGGGGAGGGGGGAAGCAGGCTCCCTGCTGAGCAGAGAGCCTGATGCGGGGCTCGATCCCAGGACCCTGAGATCATGACCTGAGCCAAAGGCAGCGGCTTAACCCACTGAGCCACCCAGGAGCCCCCTGGACCAGCGCCTCTAAAGCATGATCCACAGCCCACAGCATCGACGTCACCTAGGAGTGCTGTTAGGAGCACTGCAGACGTCGGGGCCTGACCTTGGCCCTAGGGAATCAGAATCTCTGGTGGTGGGGGAAAGGGGTAACAGGAGCATTAACAATCCCTTCAGGGGCTCCTGACACACACCAAAGTTTGAAAGACATTATAAAAGTTGAGGAAAGAGTCTGAGTGGATTAAGAGTCTGGGGAAGAGTCTCAGGGAGACCCTTGAATTTAGTCTGGGGCCCCTGGAAGGGCAGGTAGATAGGATTTGAAAAACGAAAGTTTCAGTGTAGGGCATTCCAGGCAAAGGGAGTAACAGGAAGAAAGGTGTGGGGCAGAGAATAAACAGGGCGCATGAGGGGGACTGAAGCTGAAAGTCTGGGATGATATGAAGGCAAGACGATACCTTCCAAGGAATGGGGTTTTGGAAAACATGTTGCGCAGAAACCATGAATACATATATATGTGGATATATATGGAGATGTACATCCATCTATATCTATGTATACAGAGATGCATATAGCTTTTGCTGACTTCAAGGTAGTTTTTTAAATAAAACCATAAAATAACAGAGACACACATCATTTCCCTGCAATGTCCATTTCCTTAGAAATATCTTTACGCCTAGTCTAATCACCTCGTTCCACAAAAACACCAGGCAGAATTCTCCTCCGTTTAGAAAGCTTTGCAGCTTCCTTTGCTCATGTCACAATCCACTCTTTGTATCTGTGACAGTCTGTTAGTCCTAATGACCTGTGTCTTGCTTTTTCATGGCCCCACATCATCGCATAATGAGGTATCAGCTAGTGAGCTACCATAATCCACTGCCGTCGGTTCTTGTGCTGGGATGATAGCAGGTGTTTTACAATATAAATGTGAAGGTGGCTGTGTATGTGGTGTGCCCAGACTTTAAGAAGGTCAGCTGGAATGGAGGTCTCGGTGCTCAAAGTGACCTGACAGCTCTGTACTTAGAGGGAAACTTTGTCCCCTCCATCTGTGTCTATGTCCAGAGGTACATGTAGAGCTACCTCTTTACCTATATCTTTATATGTGTATCTATCAAACATTGAATCACATACAAAAGCAAAATGGAAGAGGCTGGGGCAGACTTCTTGAGACATGTTTAAGAAAGACCATTCTCGGCTAAAAATTCAAAAGATAAGAAATGCGTGACGCAGAGGATGCAAAGAGAAAGGAAGCCTGATGCGCTGTTGGTGGGACGGTAAACTGGTGCAGCCATGGTGGGAAAGAGTATGGCGCCTCCTCAAAAAATTAAAAATAAAAATGTCATACGATCCAATAATTCCACTATTGGGTATTCACCCGAAGAAAACAAAAACATGAATCTGGAAAGACAGATGCACCCTTATGTTTATTGTGGCACTTTTTATAATACACAACATATGGAAGCGGCCCAAGTGTCCATTGACTGATGAATGGATAAAGAAGATATTAGATAGATAGATATATCTATCTAATATCTTCTTTATCCATACATATATATGGATATATATCTATATCCATAGATACAGATATATATCCATAGATATAGATATAGATATAGATATCGTACTCAGACATGGGATATTTATTACTCAGAATATTATTCAGACATTAAAAAAGTGAGGTTTTTGTTTTGTTTTGTTTTGCCACTTGGGATAATAGGGATGGACCTAGAGGGTATTATGCTAAGTGAAAGAACTTAGACCGAGAAAGACAAAGAGCACATGATTTCACACATATGTGGAATCTTAAAAACAAAAACATGAACATACCAAAAAAGCAGAATCAGACTTAAAAATACTGAGAACAGTGTCACCTGGGTGGCTCAGTTGGTAAGCGCCTGCCTTCAGCTCAAGTCATAATCCCAGGGTCTTGGGATTATGCCCTGCATTGTGGTCCCCACTCAGCAGGGAGCCTGCTTCTCCTCCCCCTGCTTGTGTTCTCTCTCTGTCTCCATTAAAAAAATAAACAAACATCTTTAAAAAAAAAAAAAGAACTTGAAAAATGAGTGGACAGAAAAAGAACAATGTTTGCCTTTATAGTCACCTGTTCCTGGTTTTCAGTCTCCAGACCTTGTGATATTTATTCGGGTGATTGAATATTGAACATGATAATACACTATTTTATCCTTTCTTGGTCACACACACAAAAGAAAGTAACACAAATGGAAAAAATACTAAGCTACAAAGTACAAAAATACCAAAATACAAAAAAAGTAGAAACTGAAATAATTTTGGCCTAGAACAATTAGTCTCTACGACATCAGAGTTAAGCTTCTTTCTTAATGGATCATCCTTCCAGCTGATATAATAAAACACTGCAGACTGAGTAGCTTATAAACAACAGGAATGTATTGATCATTGTTACAGAGGCTGGGAAGTCCAAGATCATAGAACCAGCAGATTTGGTGTCTGGTTAAGGACTCTTCTTCATCGAAAACACCTACTACTCCCTCTGTCCTCACATGGTAGAAAGGGCAAGGTCGTTCCTTGGGGTCTCTTTGATAAGACACCAATCCCTTCCCTGGTGGGGCCTCCACCTCCCTGATCTAATCACCCTCCAGTGGTGATTGGGATCACCTAATCACCTCCTGATATCACCATCTTGTGGGGGCGGATTTCTACATGAATTTTGGTGAGACACAAACAGTTGGACCATAGCATGGATATTTCTCACGTAACAGCACTGGAAGGACTTAAATCGTAGTGGTCCTCAGCCACAGGTTTCTCTTTATGGGGAATTCAAGTACACCCCAACTGCATTTCAGTACCTTTCCAGCAACAGAAGAATTTAATAGCTTTAATTTCCAGCAATTTACCTAACAATATCCATTCCCTCATCCCAAAGGAACCCT
Source organism: Enhydra lutris kenyoni (assembly GCF_002288905.1). Classification (NCBI taxonomy): domain Eukaryota; kingdom Metazoa; phylum Chordata; class Mammalia; order Carnivora; family Mustelidae; genus Enhydra; species Enhydra lutris. Next base: position 19,370,405 of record NW_019154085.1, read on the forward strand.
AATTTTACGTGGGATGACAATGCATCGAGGTAAAAGAAAAAGACTTTATTTTCCACTATTTCCCACTCTCCCTTGTGGTTAGCAGCAGCCAGACGACAAGTTCTAGCCATGGAGAAGTAACCAGAAATTCGGTGGAGACGTCTAGGGAAGTTAGTGTTTTCCTCGTAAGAAGGGACAGGTTTGGTTTGGGGAGCATTTTGCCCTGGCTTTTTGTGCTACATCTGGCATACCATGTCAGCAAAGGAGCTTAAGGTTGGACAGCTGTTTTGTGAGCTGAAGGGCAAAAGGCAAGAATGTTGGTGCAAAAAACCGGAAAGAGCGGGCATCCCAGAGAGCAACACACAGCTGTTCTACCCGCCCTGAGCTGTCAGTTACACAGAAAAACCATTTCCCTCGCTTGCTTAAACCTTTAAACCTTTCTACTGGCTTCCTGACACATGCAGTGAGAGCAGAATTCTACTTGATCAGACCCCAGTCCTCTCTTTGGAAGATAAATAGAAAATAGAGAGACCTACCGTCTGGCATTCAGTTTCACAGCTGATTGACCAGTATTAGTCAAACTAGTGGGAGACCTAGGGCAAAGTCACGGGAATGACAATGAAACCAAGTGACGTCGTCTGCCCTTTATTATCTCCAGGTGCCAGCAAATGTCAATGACGTCAGCCATTAAGCATTTCTCGCTGAAAAAACTTTGGCCTAACTCTTCAACAATTGCTGCGGTTACTGAGTTTAAATAATTTGCATGAAAACTTGAACATGGCACATTTTATTATTACTTATCCTTTAGAGAACATCATGTTCTTTTTTTAAAAAAGAGATTTTATTTTATTTATTTGAGAGAGAGAGAGATTGCACACCAGTGGAAGAGAGGCATATTTGAAATAAGTAATAACAACAAGGACTGCAAAAACAAGGAATCAGAACACGAGTTCAGTTCAGCTCAGTTCACAATCCTAGCCCAACTCTGGCGACAGTGTCTTTCGCAATGTTCTGAGTTTTTCCTAAGGAACACCAGGTGACTCTCTTCTTGGCTCTCTAGCCTCCTTTTTGTCACCTTAACTCTTCCGTCTCTTTGCCCTCCTCTCTTGTACTTTGATAGTGACTTAACTTGTCCTCTATGTCACTACAGCATCCATTTTGCAATGTCTCCCTTGAGAGATAAATAAATAAAATAAATGTCTCCCTTGAGAGATAAATAAATAAATAAATAAAATCTTTAAAAAAATAGTAATATTAATTTCCTTTCCATCTTTGCTTATCACATCGTCCTTCCTTTAAAAATCTTGCTGCATTTTTTGTATTTTTTTTTAAGATTTTATTTATTTATCTGACAGAGATCACAAGTAGGCAGAGAGGCAGGCAGAGAGAGAGGGAGGGAAGCAGGCTCCCCACTGAGCAGAGAGCCCGATGTGGGGCTCGATCCCAGGACCCTGGGATCATGACCCGAGCCGAAGGCAGAGGCTTTAACCCACTGAGCCACCCAGGCGCCCCTTTTGCTGCATTTTTATTTCATCCAAATGTGTTCTCATTTTATTCTCTTCTTTTCATAACACATAACCCTTCCCTTGTTAAGCGTCCGCCTCGTGCCGATGAGGGCTAGAAGTTCCCTGAAGTTTTCTTCTATATCTTACAGGGTACAGTTCCTGGTGCAAGCTCTTCCTGGGAGTCTCCTGAAAGTTGTTTCCTTTCTTGGATTCTGCAGAAGTTTTTTGTGAGGCTGTCGTGTTTTGTTCTCCTTCCTCGTCCTTGAATAAAGCAAGCTATGTCCAGACTGAAGCTTTACCACTGGGCACATTCTTGAATCCATTCCCTGTGAAGCAGAATAATGCTTGAATCCTCTCCCCAGATACAAATAGAGGAGAGATCACACACACAGCTCTCACATCAATTTCCAGGCTTTCGCTAGCTCTCACCTGTGCTGTCTCATAAGCGACACCTTTCCTGGGGGCCCACTCCTTGATTATGTCTCAACCCATTCCATCCCTTCCCTCCCCTTAGAAGGAACACTATACCAACATTTCTCATAAGCCTTTCCTTACTTTAATTTCTATACAGTTTTATCACCTACGGGGTAATGCCTCCCTAAACAATTTAATTAGTATCGGCTCTTATTAACTTCATTGGAACGGAAGTTTATATTTTTTGTGACTTGCTTCTTTCATTCGATCTAATGCATCAATCAGTACCGTCGGTCACACAGGCAGGCTCCTGCCGTTGACAAAGTTGGGTTTTTTGTTCATTATGGGGAGGGAGAGCTCACAGGAGGAAGCAGGAAGAGAGTTTCTGATTCCTTATAGACACTGAGCTTGGGTTAGGTGATTTGGGGGAGAGTTTAAGGAAGTGGGGCTTTGCTCTGGTTTGGAGAAGCCTGATCAGGAAGCTAGGGTTATTCTGCTATTGGGTATCACGCCAAATCTCACCTCAAAGAAAAGGAGACAACACCGAGGGTAAAGCTATAATTGGAAGAGGCAGCAGTCACTCCTATCCATTCTATGAAGGAAAATTTGGTCATTGTTGTGGTTTGGGCAATATTCGTGTTTTGCTGGAGGTCGGATAGGAGAAGAGAGTACTGTTGGTTTTGTCTTGATCTATCACAGTCACAGAGTGACATCTTCTGACATGGTCCTGTGCGAAATTATTTATGTTCCGCAGCACCAAGGCGTGCGTCTCTGTGAGTGGCTGAAAGCACTAGGCTGGCTCCTGGATATCGGGGGCTGCTTGTCCCTTTCTCAAATGTTGATGGGATGGGTCTGTGTCATTATGTGGAGCTCCAGTTTCTCCATTTTCACCACTCAGGAGTGTCGCCGCAATGCATCGACGTGGATACAACCATATTTCATTTATTTGCTGTCGATGGACATTTGAGGTGTGTATAAATAGGGCCGTGACAAATAACACCCCACCAGCCCAGAGCCTGGTTTTTCTGACGCTTTAAGCTTAATGTGGTGCATGGGGACACCAAGCCCCAGAATTCCCTGCGGCCTCTTCCTCTTTGCTCCCCCGTCAGCACTTGACTTAGGGGAACCAGACCTTTCACAGGGCCACACGATTTCTGTTTCATTTATAAGTGGGGATTCTTGAAAAGTTTTGAATGGAGCCAGTAAAGAGTGAGAGAATAAAGACAGAGGAGAGGCAGAGAATGATCGATAGGGTCCTGGTCAGGTGAGAGAAGACGACATCTAGAGCCTGTGTGAAGGCATTGGCCTCTCTTCCACTGTGAAGTAAACCACAAACACAGGAATTCCTGGAGGAGGGAAGGGGAAGTAATTGTAATTGCTGTATTGGGCCGGGGTGGTCAGGGAAGGCTCTAGGGAAGACATTGGGTTGAAGTTGGATCTTGAAGTAAGACTGTGATAGAGAAGGGCAGAAAGGAAAGGGGACAGGCTGATCTAGGGATGAGGCAAAAATGGTGTCTATCAAACAGTAATGCAAGTATGGAGGGAACCTTATGGGCAGTAACAATGGAAAGAGATTTAGGAAGAGATTGAGGAAGACTTGACCCCCAAGCTAATGACAAAGTCTTCCTCCCTCAGGAGAGTTGGAAGGCATTTGTGCAAGGAAGTGATGTGATGAAACAAACCCATGTTAACCCATATTGATGTGGCACCATCAATAGTGTTTCAGACTAGATTGGACTAGGGTCTGGGCATAAGCAGTCTAGTCACCGGTGAGTAGAATGAGAAAGAAAGGTCGGTTCCTAGGTACCCTCACGGCTTCAGCCAAATGCTTTCAATAAGCAATGGAGACTGTAGACCATGCAGCATACAAACTAAACACCCACCGACCCCTCTTTCTCCCCGACAAAAACCCTACCTTATTCCATAAGAGTGGTTGTCCATTTGCCTTCTAGTAGCCAATCAGGAGGGAGTTTAGTATGGTAGAAAGAATATTTGTTAGAAAAATGAAAACCTTCAAATGTATAGAAAAATATAAGGACTAATATAACCAATACATTTGTGCCCACTGTTAGAATTAACAAATGCTAATATTGTGTGATATTTGCTTTTGATATTTTATTAAGAAAATATTATAGATTAAACCTAATTCCATTCTCCTCTTTCCATCTTCATAGGCAACCACAATCACACATTTGATATTGACCCTTTCTTATGATTTTTAAATAAAAAAAATTTAAAAATATATAAGATATACAACACAGTGATTTAATATACATATATGTAGTGAAATGGTTACTAAGTCAATCTAATTAACATATCTCACAAGCTGTTTTTTTGTGGAGTCCCTGAGATTTCTAAATACCCACTTTTTATTTTTTTTTCCACTTTTTATTTTTAATTTTTAAAAATTTTTATTTATTTGAGAGAGAGAGAGAGATAGCAAGCACATACATGAGCAGGGGGCACGGCAGTGGGAGAAGCAGACTCTCCTCTGAGTAGGGAGCCTGATGCAGGGCTTGAACCCACGACCCTGAGATCATGACATAAGCCAAGGGCAGATGCTAACCAAGCCACCCAGACACCCCAAATCCACTTTTTAAATTTATGCAAAAAATTCTGTTTCTACCACTTAGTAGCTATGGAATCTTAGGCACATTACTTAATCCTACCTGTGTTTTTCAGTGCCATCATCTATTAAATGGAGGTAATAATAATAACAAAAAAATATAGGGAGGCAAAGAGGATTAGGTGGGTTATCACAGGTAAATCACTTGAAAGAGTGGCACATGGCAAGTGCTCAATAAATATTATTTTTATTGTTTTCTTGGAGATCTTTCCACGTCAGCCCATTTAACTCTATGATATTTTGAAAGGCTGTATAATACTGCCTTAAATGGCAACCTCCAGAGTTTCTGATATTCCTGTTGCACACAATATTCTTCTATACGCAACTTGCCAAATTTGTGCAAATACACATATGGTTCATTGTTTGAGTTTGAATCGCTGAATTCATTTAAATTTTGAAAGGTATTGCTAAGTCATTTGCCAAAACAGTGCCAGTGTGCACTTCCACCATTATTAACTGAGCTTTGTAATCTGATAAGCAAACTCATCGACCTCACTGTTTTCTTGAATAAGACTTAGAAAAACACGGTTTTATTGAGATGTAATTCACATATCAGACAACTCACCATTTAACACGCACCATTTGGTGGTTTGAGTGCATTCACAGAATCGTGCAACCACCATCACACTCAATTTTCATGACCTCAACAACGACAACAACATAAACCTCTGTACGCATTAACAGTCCCCCCTCTTTTCCTCTGCTTCTCAGTCCTCCAATCCTAGGCAACTACTAGTCCCACTATATTTATCTATTCTGGGAATTTCATGGAGCTGGAATCATACAACATGTGCTCTTCTGTGTCTGGCTCCTTTCACTTAACATAGTGTTTTCAAGTTTCATCCACACTGTAGCATTTATCAATACTTCACTCCTCTTTACAGCTGAATAATATTCCATGGTATGGACACACCACATTTGGTTTTCTATTCATCAGTTGATGAACATTTGGATTGTTTACACTTTTTGGATATTATAAATAAATCTACTTTTTTTTAAAGATTGTATTTATTTATTTGACAGACAGATCACAAGTAGGCAGAGAGGCAGGCAGGAAGAGAGAGGAGGAAGCAGACTCTCCACGGAGCAGAGAGCCCGATGTGGGGCTCGATCCCAGGACCCTGGGATCATGACCTGAGCCGCAGGCAGAGGATTTAACCCACTGAGCCACCCAGGTGCCCCTAAATCTACTTTTATTAAAGAGAGCGGGAAAGCATGATGGGGGCAGAGGAACAAGCAGACTCCCCACTGAGGACAGAGCCCCATGAGGGGCTGGATCCCAGGACCCTGAGATCATGACCTGAGCCAAAGTCAGACACTTGACGGACTGAGCCAAACAGGCACCTCTAAATAATGCTACTTTTTATTGTTAAATAATATTTTTGTTGTATGGATATACTCAATGTATTTGATACATAATTATTATTTTTTAAAGATTTAATTCACTTATTTGAATTAAAGATTTAATTCACTCTCTCAGAGAGAGAGAGCCTGAGAACAAGCAGGGGGACTGGCAGGCGGAGGGAGAAGCAGGCTCCCTGCTGAGCAAGGAGCCCGATGTGGGACTCAGGACTCTATCCCAGAACCCGAGGATCATGACTTGAGCAGAAGGCAGATACTTAACTGACTGAGCCACGCAGCCATTCCTTGACATGTAATTTGTTAATTGTGAAAGAGATGAAGATTTTAGTACATTTGACCGTTTTCCTTCTGACTTGATTTGATTTATTGAGTTGTACCATTTGTTTTATATGAATGATAATTTCTTTGTCAAGTGTATTGCAATAGTTTTGTCCAGTTTGTATGTGTTCAAATTTGTTTTTCTCTTTCTTTAAGACTTTAGGATTATGTGTCTTAGGAAGTATTTTAATATGCCAAGATTATCCACCAAATAATAAATTCACCAAAGTTTTCCACTACTAATATTATAACTTTTTTTTTATGTTGACCATCTTTAAGCCTTCTGAAATTTTTTGCATATAAAGAGTATGGTAAAAGACCATTTTATTTTATTTTTTCATTCCTAGTCAGTTTGCCAGCCACTACTTATTAACTAATACATCTTCCCTCCTCTTCACCTTCCATAAATTTGATCCATCTACCTTTTTTACACATTAAGTTCAATACATATTTGGACTTATTTGTTTCATTCTATTCTATTCTATCTAGCTATTTCTTCTCTAGAATAAAATACATTGATTATTATAACTTTATAAGTCATTTAAAATATGGTTGTACTAATTATTTCTCCATTACTCTTTTTTCAGGAATATTTCTAAGTACCCATTTCCATTTCCTAATGAACTTCAGCACTATTTTCTCAACTTATAAAAAAATCACCTTGGTGTTTTATTTTGTTCTGCATTAAATTTATAGATCGATTAAGAAGTAAATGGGTTTATAATTGTGGAGACTCTTCTCTTTCACTGCTATAGGCAATGAGGGAGAAGCTGAAGTGGAAAAGGAAGAGGAAGAGGAGGAGGAAGCTAAGAAGAGACATTTTCCTCATACTTCATACTTACAATATAATAAATTGCATTTTCTCTCAGATTAGCACAAAACACTTTCAAACATCACCTCAGTCTCTAAAATATCTCATGCAATTACCATTTCTAATTTATAGACTGAAAGTTCAAGGCAGAATCTTGGGCAAGTTCTTTAAGTTTTATATATTTATTCTTAAATGATTTCCTTTCTTTTGAATATTTATGAAGAACTGAGTATAAATCTTTCCTGCCTTTAGGTTTTTGGCAGCGTCTGCCAGAGTAATGTAAAATAATGGATGGGGTTAATAGAAAAGCTATATATATACCCACATGCATGAATCTAATTGATGGGGACTGTGCCCTGATTTAAGTTACTTTCTATAGATTTGGGCTTCTATTCCAACTTTGACTCTTATCCTACAGTCAAAATTATTTCCAGATTATCCAAAGTGATAGGTAATAAACAGAAAAATAAACTAACGCTCCTCTTCAGCTCCTCATACCTCTTCATTTTGAACAGCTTCCTTTGGAGAATCATAAAATTAAAGGTTATTTTCTTGTAATTTTTTCTTTCCTAAATATTTGGATAACACACTGGGGTGACTAAATGGAGAGTTCAAATCTACTGTGAAGACAGGCAATCTGTAAAGCCAAGCTAAGAATGGAGACTCCAAATGCACTTGGAGTACCTGGAAATTACACCTGGCAGCCCACAACCTTTTGTGCTTCTTTGTTGTACCATATTTTCTGGCAGCAGGCTTTCAAGGGTACCTTTATTTCACTGATTACTAAATTAGTGTTGGATTTAATGAGGGAGATCTGTCCTTTTATTTGTGCCTTTTTTCCTTCTTCTTACTTAAAAAAAATAAAAAGGATCAGCATCACAAAAGCTTTGTACATTTCTAGTTTGCTTTTGATGATGTGACCATTTGCTCCCATCTATCTCCATGGTAATAAGCTTCCTCCACCCCCACGCTTCGAAGCCTCAGATGCTTAGGAAGCTTCGGGACTGGAGTAGAGTTGCATGCTAAAATGATGCAGGGAAGCAAATTGTCTTTGTAAATAGGCCCCATCTTCAAAGCATTCGAATATTCTTCAAAATGTGATCCATTTTTTCCTTTGCTTGAAAACAGGTGTATTTTAGATAAAATATTCAAAAAATATTTGAAAGTAAAATCTTGTATCTTAGGAGATGCATGGCAGTAAGTGCCCATATTCGACAACAAGACTTGGACAGGATTTTAAAACTGAAGAAGCCTCAGACTTCATCTAGGACAGGATTTTATTGAACATTTGAGGAAACTGAGGCTTAATAAAGGTCATTGTCTTGCATCTAACCATAGCTTGGGGCTGGGGCTTTTGTCTCCCAGGAACTATGCTTTTCTCTGTTACCAGTATTTCAACAACAATAATTAATAACAAGTATAATTAATTGTTAATAGTATTATTGTTATAAATGATATTAATAATAGCTATCAGTAGTATTAATCAGAAAATGCACAGAAGATGAGCTATAAAATGCAGCTAACTATTATTATGTCTGAACTAGGCAACTTTTCCCTATAACTTGAAGTCTGTTATGAGTTGATCCTTCAGATTTCAATCATGTTCTTTTTTGATAAATTCATAGAAATCAATATTCCTAAAAGAGGATTTATAGGCATATATATATATATGCATATACATATGTCTATCTATATAACATATAGATAAAATATTAACAGTGTTAACTTCTGAATAGTAGTATAGAGTTATTTTTAATAATTTTCTGAATTTAAGATTTTCTGTTAAAATATATTACTTTTAAGAAAAAAAGTCTTTAATATTCGAAATAAAATTTATGCATTTGATGCTTAAGAGATAAATCATTCATACTTGGCCCAACCCCACTGTACTTTCCCTACAAAATGCAAAACAATTTATGGTTCACAATTGCTGAAGATATTCTGCTCTGCTCTCCCTTCTAAGACTCAGTGGGGCCTGGGATGGCTGCATTGTCTCATCATTCACAAAATACCTGGGATTCTCACTTAGCCAGGAGAGAACAGCCTAGAGAAACTAAGATCCTTATAAAGAATAGTCCCTTCACAGCCTTTTTTTTTGGATCCAGATTTTGCTTATCATTTTGCTTAAGAGCTATTTTTAAGGTAAAGCTGATATTAATGGCTACTGCAGAGAGCTTTTCTCCTGAATACCCAGCGGACTTCAGGGGCTTTAACCCATTTATGATCTCATTAAGGTATCTATTTGGTCTTAAAGGCTCGTCATGGTTCTACAAACAAACCCCAAACAATCAATTGCCTTGTTCTCTCTCTGAGAACAAAGAGGTGTTTAAGGAGGACGACAGCGGCGCATGATGTGACACAGTGACCGTCCCCAGCACAGTGCCCCGTGTGTGACAAATGCTAAGAAAATGTTCCATGGCTAAGTGGCTCCAATGCAGAGATTTTATCAGGCCTTGATTATCCGGGAAGGCATCTGCGCCCCAGGTAAGCGCTGCATTCTGATCATGCACCATCTGCCTGAACAGAGCCAGTGGCAAGCGGTAAGTTCATCTCCGTCTCCGACCATGCAAAACGTGGCAAACAACTTAGTTTAACTTCCGTTCATTTTATCCCCTGGCTTGATTACAACTGAAATCAACTTGACCCAAACATCCTTTATTACCAACACTAATATTGACTAATTCCTTTGAGAAACGGTCAAGTGCTCATTTACCATAGCTTCTTTTACATCTGACTTAATTGTTTTCCTGGGAACAACTCTAATTGGATACTAGAGAAGAATGAGAAAGGAGCATAGAACTTATACTGAGATATTAAAAATGAATGGGAGTAACCAAGTATTTTAACATAATTATTAACCAAGTATCTTGAAATAATCCAAAACGTACTTTCAGATTTTTTTTTTTTTTTGTCCCAAATTGGCTCCTTCTCCAGTAGTCATTCCTTTCTCAAAATATGGCACTGGTATTTATCAGGTTGCTCAAGCTAAAAACTACAGAGACACCCTTGGCTCCTGACTTCCCCTCACTCCCAAAGTCAATCTGTCAGCAAGTCCTGTTGGCTCAACTTCTAAAAAATTCCTGCATTTCTGTGCTTCTTTTCCTTTCCACGGCTCTTCACTGGTCCAAGCCACTTGCACACGAGCAACACCAGTGACTCCTAACCAGTCCACCACTTCTGACCCTCCCTATGACCTGTTCTCCCCATGGTAGCCGGATTGAACACATAGATCAGATCATACAGGTCATACCTCTGCTAAAAGCATCTCTTCTCATAGAATAAAATCCAAACTCCTTGTTGCCCAGAGTCCCTGACTGATCTGGGCACTGCCTACCTCAAGCCTTTCCTTCCATTCTCTCCCTGGCTTTACTTTCCAGCTGTGCTGGCTTCCGTGCTGTCCCTAGCTCTACAGACGCTCCTCCATGCCCAGAAAACTCTTCTCCAGGCACCTTCCCACGATTTGCCCATTCACACCATTTGAGGTTGCCCAAATGCTTTCTTCTGGGGAAGGCTTGCCCTCACCATCCCATCTAAAATAGTATTTCTCTCTTTCTCTTCTTGACTTGCTGTACTCTTCCTCTGGCTCCTATCACTATTTGGAATGACGTTGCATAATTTAACATGTTTGTTTTCTGTCTCTGCTATAGAATGCAGTCATCACAAGGAGGGATGTGGTCTTTCTCGTTGTCCATTATAATCTCAGCTCCAAGAGCAGTTCCTCACTCATTCAGTATCATAGGGTGAATGAATGGTCTCACCTGAATCCTTTCTTCTCTGGAAGAGAGCATTTGTGGATGTGGATCCATGCTGGAGGTGATCAAGGTATCTGGAGAACAATTGATCAGAATGTGACATATACAAGAGCAAACACATTGTATTTCTACGCGAATGACGGTAGACATAAGTGAGTACATCACACAGCTATTTATGCTCTAGATTCCTGTAGCTCAGAGACGTGCTATCTGAACAGGTAAGCATTAAATGCTATATAAGTCTCGTTGTAGTCATTTATAAAAATTGTCATTTATGTAAGTGCTTATCGCCCCCTTCAGGTGGTTATCTTGAGGGCAAAAACTATGGCTTGTTCATCTGCCTGTATTTTCTGACAGCAATCTGCAAACAGTAGGTAATGTGTAAATGCTAGCAGAATTGAATGAAATTGGCCCTTTCAAAAATTTGCATGAAGTTGTAAATTCTGGTATGTGTATGTCTGTATTTACATTCAAACTAAAAATATCTATTTGGAAGTGATTGGATTTGGACGACATGTCACTTCTCCCTAATTCAATTATTAATGATCACAATCCCAATAAAAATAGCAATACATGTTTTTACAGGATCAAATTAGCTGATGCTAAAATTTATATGAAAAAATAAACAAGCAGGAATAGTCAAGTGAAAGAAAAACTGTGAGTGGGGATTAGCCCCACCAGATATTAAAATATTCTGAAGCCTTATAATTAAAACAACATCTTTTATCCTTGGGTAGGATGACCCAACACCGCAGAGATGTCAATTTCTCCTAAGTCAATTTTTTAAGATTTTGAAATTTATTTTTATTCTTAGAGAAGGAGAGAGAGAGAGACAGCAGGGGGAGGGGCAAAGGGAGAAAGAGAATCCAGAAGTAGACTCCCTGCTGAGCGCAGAGCCCAACTCGGGGCTGGATCCCAGGACCCTGAGATCATGACCCGAGTTGAAACTAAGAGTCCGACGCTTAAGCAACTGAGCCACCCAGATGCCCCTCCTAAGTCAATATTTGTTATCACAATCCCAATGAAAAAGCTCTTTTGTGGAACCAGACAAGTTGATAATAACGTTTATGTAGGGAAAATATGAAATATCATCAGGAAAACAATTTAAAAATTCAGGGAAAGATTGGATCTGCAAGTTAAAACATACTATAAAGCCTTTATAATTCAAACTGTGTGGTATTGGCCAACGACTAAACAGACTGATGGAATAGAATAAAAAGCCCTGAAATAGAACAAAATCAATCCAGGAATTTAGTATATGAAAAAAATGGCATCTCAAACCACTGGGGAAAAGATAGACTTCTTAATAAATGGTGCTGGGACAATGATACATTTGGAAAAAGATAAAATTAAACCCATACCTAATACCATAGTAAAGAATCAATTCAAAATGGCCAGGGATCTAAATGTAATATACTAAATCATAGAAGTATTAGAAGACAACATGAGTGGGGGCGCCTGGGTGGCTCAGTCAGTTAAGTGCCTGCCCTCGGCTCAGGTCATGATCTCAGGGTCCTGGGATCGAGCCCCGAATGGGGCTCTCTGCTCAGCAGGGAGCCTGCTTCCTCTTCTCTCTCAGCCTGCCTCTCTGCCTACTTGTGAGCTCTCTGTCAGATAAATAAATAAAATCTTTAAGAAAAAAAAAAAAAAAAGAAGAAGACAACATGAGTGAATTCTTTAACACTGGTGTGGGGAAAGCCTCAAAATCCAAGAGCAGTGAAAGAAAGTATTTAAATATACTTGACTATATACAAAATTTTTAGAAAGAGTTTTTCTTTCTTTTTCCTTTTTCTTTTTCTTTTATTTATTTTTTCTTTTTTTATTTTTTGCATGGCTAAGAACCCCAGAATAAACAAAGTCAAAAGACAACCAATAAATTGGGAGAAAATATTTTTAAGTTATAGCACAGATAAAGGGCTAATATCCTTAATATGCAAAGAACTTTTAAAAATGGAGAGACAAAGGACCAAAAACCTGATAGGAAAATACGAAAAATACATTGATAGACAATTCTGGTAAGAAAAGTAGAAAAACAGTTTTAACTTATGATTAAATAAGAAATAAATCACCTGTGAAGGAAAGAAGAAGAAAGAAAGAAACCACCTGCTTCAGTCTCCATCAACAAACAGAAGGCCCAAATCGGATAACTTAGGAGAATTTAATAGAGTCATTCTATAAAGAATGATGCGTAACCTAGAACTAGCAAGAGCCAGGAGTCCATTACTACCCTAGGTCTGCCAGAGGAGAAGGCCCCTTGGGGAGCCAGGGAGCCAATACACAATGACTCAACTGGGAGGAGCCATAGGAATAAGCACCAGGATCTCATTCAGGGCCTCCACCCAACCCCCATTGACCTGCTAGTATCGCCTAGAGGCTGAACTCCACCAGAAGCCTCCTGGAGCAGAGAGCAGGTGAAAACAGGTAAAGACATCTGGAGAGATGAATGGGAAATATTCAGATCACCACATATTTCAAACACAGTGTGCACCATAGGCAAAACTTAGAGTCTCAAATAATCACAAGGGAGATCTCTGTAGAAGATAAGAGCTTGAGTCTGCTCTCCTTTAGGAATGAGAGCTGGACAGGAGTTGAGTTATACTTGAATTTCTGTTCTCATGAATTTTACTATAGGTGTTATCATAGCCCCAGTAATAAAAGTGTGGCAGATGAAGATAAGCAGGGATTTTTGACTCTAGTCCTATTGAGAATGAGACTACGTCTTCTCTCCTTGACTTTGGTCCGGCTATCTGCTCCAACTATGGAACAAGATGGAAGTGTGGTTCCAGGCTTGGTCTTAAGACACTGCATCTTCCCATCTCTTGGGATGTTGACTGGGGTCCTGAGGTGCCATGTAGGAAGTCTGACTATCCAGAGGCTTCCATCAAATTAGGAAGCCTACACTGTTGACATAAAGAAACCATGTGGAGAGAGAAAGAGGGAGAGATGGAGAGAGATGCCCAGCCAGCGTCTGTGCTCCAGCCCTCCCCCAAGGCATTCAAACTCATTTCAGATGAGGCCCCAGGCATTCTGGAACAGAAATGAGCTCAGCCTTGCTGTGTCCAGTCCAAATATCATAATAGTAAGTTCTTGTTTCAAGCCACTATGTTTATTGTACATCAATAGGTCATGTGAACAGAATTTGGTATGTGAAAGTGGGGTGCTGCTGTAATGAATCCCTAAACCATGTGTCATTGGCTTTGGAACACGGTGGCAGGGAGATGCACAGAAAGCTGTGAGGGGACTGCTGGTTGCAGGAGGGGCGGTGAAGGACTGTGAGAATGTTGCTGGAGGCTGGAGAACGCAGACCTTTGTTACATAGTGGCAGAAAGTGTGGCAACATTGTCATCTGTGATCTCTGGATCGTTGGTTACGTAATAACTCGTGGGGTCCGCCAGGGAGCCGGGCAGGCAGAACGCAGCAAGTGCCTTCTGGCTTTTTCTAGTTGCCTATGATAAGCCGTGAGACCAGAGCGATGATCTAAGGAAGAAACTGATCGAGTGTTTTGCAGCATTGGAAGGAAACACGAAAAAGCAGGATTTACAGCGCTCTAAAATAAAATTGTTTCTCATCTCCAGTCCTTCTCATGAAAAGATTCCCACATGAGAAATGACTTTCCGGGCTAAGGTCAAAGCCAGAGTGTGGCTGGGAGGAGCTTTGCTCCAAGAATGCAGGGTAGCCCCCGCAGTACTTCTACGAATCTTCAGGGTGTGCTGCATAGACCGACTCGGTAAATAACAGAGCTTTTGAGAATTTCAAGGGTGTTGCTCAACATTGGCCTCAAAGGAGGCCCCGAATTTCTAATGTATAAAATGGGCATCTTCACATCTCCTGCTGGCCCTATTAAACAAAATACCATCCATTCGTTTTAAATAGAGCCGAGTGTCTGCTTTGTGCCAGGCACTGCTCCACTGCTTGTAAATTCCCAGGAGATATCATTCTTCAGGACTCTGGAACAAGAAATGGGAATCCCCAGGAATTCTTGGGAATTCTCAAAATCTTAAGTTATTTGGCATTTTTCTGTGATACCTTCTTTACGTGTTTTAAATGACGGATCATTGTAAACAGTGAACCATTTTTCTGTGATAGGGTTATACTATCTGGAGATTTCTGTGCAAAAGGTGTTAATAAGTGCATGGTTTATTATTATTATGAACCTATATATTGGTACAAGATAATAAATTTCAGTGACATGTAAAAATAAGCACTACCTGATACAGACCTTTGATAACAGAAAATATTAAAAGGGGCCCTGGGTGGCTCAGTCTGTTAAGCATCTGCTTCTGCTCAGGTCCTGATCCCAGGTCCTGGGCTCCCTGCTCAGCGGGGAGCCTGTTTCTCCCTCTGCCCCTGCTCCTGCCCCGACTTGTGCACACTCTTTTGAATAAATAAATAAAATCTTTTTAAAAAAAGAAAATATTAAAGGGAAATATCAACATAAAATGAATCCCAAATAATTTTAAAAATTGAAAAATACAATTAAATTTTAAGTTCTTGTTCTTAAAATGAAATTTAAAAACCTATAAAGCATAAATTGCCCTAATGGTCTTGTTCCTTGTTTTATGACAAATATTCCAGATATAGAAAGATCTTCCGTTTTGTGTTGACATGAGTTGAATTGTTGAGAGTATGTCTAGAAGCATCTTCAAATTGGTCATTAAGGTACATGTTGCTTATAATGCATACATTTCCTTTTTTTCCAATAATTAAAATATTTTCTTCTCTGATTTTGATCTTGCCCTTGAAGTCCATATTGTTTTTGTTAATTCAGACTTTATAAAGTTCAGTGTCAGACTTCATGATGGAGAAACCACAACACTTCTCTTTGCATTTCTTCTCATAAAGCACAGTTTCCTTCACAAGTCTTTCCATTAATGATTTTGCTAATTGAACTACTTCATTCTTGCTTGCCAAACCAAAAAAGCTGTCCACCTCATATAAACTGCTGACGATGCTTAAAAGCTTAATGAAAGACATTAGACCTTTATTCTGCATTAAGCAATTCGACTCTAATTTCTTTTAAAAGCGTACTGCTCAAAGCAGAATTCTGATTTTGCTTAGAAGACATTGCATTGTGGTTAGTTACTTCATGCTTCAACTGCTAATCAAACTGGTTTTAAGAAATTTCAAGGTCTCACAATTTCAAAATATTCCCTTTCCAAAAGTATCCTAGTTTCAGTGGACAGAAAATATTTTTTAAAAATCAGATTTAGAGTCTTTGAAAATCTTTCAATCTTTTTTTTTCCTTTTAGTTTATTTCAAAGTGTTTTGCAATTCAAAATGACCTTATTTTTTTTTTTTTTCCCTATTCTTGTTGCAAAAAGAGAATTTCTCACTGGAGAAAATTCTGAAAAGTTTTACCATTTTTCTTCCAGAAATTGCCAGGAGGACATCATCTTGCAGTTCATAATGACTGGCACCAGCTACATCATCCGAATCGAAATTACTTGCTTTCATCTTTCTCAAGTTCAGAATCTGCTCTGCTCACTGTTCCTGATGCTGTGTCTCAGGTGTTTGAGTGACACACTCGGGTTACTGCAAAGTGAAGTAGAGTAACTGCTGAAAACTTCATTTTTTTTTTTTTCACTGTATGATCGGTAATTACAGAGGCTGGTGGAGTCCTTCAAATGAGTAACATCTCTATGAAAATATTTAAACATTATTTCTTGTGGGAAAAATTATTATACTTTCCTCAACAGATTCTTCCCAGAATTCAAAACAACATCAACTTTCTGAGAAACTCTGGGAGGGAATTCCTACATGGAAATATCGTACTGTTGTAGGTGCAGGGGGATAGAGAGACCTGGATCCTGCCCTCATGGAAACATGGGCTGTTTCAGGGAGTGAAGAAAAAAGGGTGGTATGTCCAGGGATGGATGTAGTATATTTATTGAGTATTAAGGTGTGGTGGCTTAAAAAGGAAAGCTATGAGTAGCAATGATTTAAAGAAACAGTTCATTTCTCTCCCTCATAAAAGATACCTTGTACGCTCTGTCCCCATTCCACGGTTCCATTAGTTTCTCTGGCTCCTATCTGTCCCTCATCACTGCCATCTCAGGATACAAGATGCTTCCCGAAGTTTCCTTTATTACATCTACATTCTAGGTAGTAGGAGGAAGGCAACTAGGAAGAAGGGCTTGTCTGCTTCTCTTCAAGGAGGCTTCTAGGAAGTCCACTCCACATTTTCACTTATATCCCATTAGCCAGAAACATGGCTACGTCCAGCTGCTAGCGAGGTTGGGCAGTGTGGACTGTATCCTGGGCAGCAAAGTGCCCAGCTGGAGGGCAGGATTCCGCCGGGAAGGGCGGGTAGGAGTGGGTGGTTTAGGAAATCTTTTCCTAGGAAGTGACAATTAATCTGGAACTTGAATGGAAAGAAGCATCTTGTTAGGTGATGGGAGCAGAATATTTCAAGCAAGGGGGACAGCAGTGCAGAACTTAGGTGATGAGGGGTGCCTGGGTGGCTCAGTCAGTTGGGCATCTGTCTTCAGCTTGGGTCATGATCCCAAGGTCCTGGGATCAAGCCCTGCATCAGGCTCCCTGCTCAGCGGGGAGTCTGCTTGTCCCTCTCCTCCCTGCTTGAGCTCTCTCTTGCTATCTCTGTAACTATCTGTCTCTCTCCCTCACAAATAAATAAATAAAATCTTAAAAAAAAAAAAAAGAACTTAGGTGATGGAAAATGCACGATGTGAGGAAGGAAGGAATGAGAGAAGAAGAGCGAGTCCCGGAGGTAGGCAATAGCTAGACCACATAGGCTTTGACCCATTACCATGAGAGTGTCCCATTCATTTCTAAAAATTTACTAGAATGCTTGACTCTAAGGAATGCTAAAGAAATCTTAGTGTCAAATGCACTGGAAATGTCTTGGTCTAATCCTGATTTCATCCTAGATTATTTAACAGGATGTGGCAAATTATTGTTTGTTCTGCCTTTGATTTGTCTATGGGCAACATGTGTAATTACACTGGCTCCTTAGCTGCCTCAGTGAGAAAAGCATGGTGTCACGTAGCAGATCCATCATGGAACGCTTTCTGTAGGGGTGTGGGGTGCAGCAGAAGGAGGGACATGGGCGTGGGGGGCACTAATAAATTAGAAACAGCACCATATCTATGATTTGTGGTTGGCTCTTTCATAATGTGTAAAAGCCAAGAAAAAAGATTTTTGAAAAATCACTCCTCTTCCACTTTTTTTCTTTTTTCTTTCTAAGGTTATGAACATTTGGTAGGAATTTATATCCTACTATCGGGCAAGGCTCTACAACAACATTTACATATGTAAATGTTCACTTGAGTTTTTGGTATCTGTTGAGCATTTCGTGTTCAGGGAGAAAGGAAGCAAAGTAAAAGCTAGAGACTTGGAGCCTTTAGGGGAATTGCCACAAATGCCTGTCTGTGGTCTCCCTCTAGTGGACTAGTTAGGCATAATATTTAAATGCCACCTGACAGCCGTTTTTCTCCAATATTCTCATCTGCCAATACCTGCTTACCCTAAGAGAGAATGCAGCTGGGTTTCCTAAGCCGAGCACAAGCTCCCATATGCTTGAACAACCAAAGAAATGAGCTGTAAAGATGAGCTCTAGGTTTTTTGGTAAAGACTCAGATCCTCCTACTCTTCCTTTTAGTTCATTTTATTCCAAAGTGTTTGGCGGTTTTTGTTCAAATGCTTGGCATTCTACCCTCATGTCACATCCATCCTTGGGTCCCCTGAATTTTGTCTTCTTCCTAATAGTCTTCCTGTTTGACTTCCATGCTGTTCGTGCGCGTGCGCAGATGTGTGTGTGTGTGTGTGTGTGTGTGTGTGTGTGTGTGTGTGTCCCACCGCAGTCTTGAAGGTGGGTGGGGCTTGAGATAAGATTGTGAAGTTGAGTGTGTTGGGGCATGAGGGAAGGAAGTGAAAAGGGGTCCAAACTTTCCATTAAAGGAACTGAAGCTGGCAAGATTCCTTTGCAACCTTTTTTTTTTCCCTTAACAAAGGTGAAATGTATAGACATGGAAATATACTTTGAATGTATTGTGTGCGTGTGTGTGCGTTTTCTTTAAACATTTTATTTATGTGTCAGAGAGAGAGAGAGAGCAAGCAAAAGCAGGGGGAGCAGCAGGCTTCCCACTGAGCAGGGAGCCTGATGTGAGACTCAATCCCAGGACCCCAGGATCATGACCCAAGCCAAAGGCAGACACTTAAACCACTGAGCTACCTTTTGGTTTTGGTGAAGATAAGTAAAATAAGTTAACAGTGATCCTCCTTGGTAAAGCCTTAAGGTTTACAGTAAAATAATTATAATAGATGACCTAGAATAATACAAAATGAAATTTACTGTATCACAGCATTCCCAGTAGGAAAGGAAATAGACAAGGTGCCTTCTCCGTGTGGAGGTGATTAGGTAAGTGAAGGCAACACTGATATTGTCTGAAGAACTGGGACTGGTTTTTTACTTGCCCCTTTCCATTTCTGGGGCTTTGGGCAAATCACGTACCCTGAGTCTCGTCTGTTAAAGTGAGGATATTCATGCCCACAGGGTTGGGACAGGGATCGAGTGAGACTTTGAGAAAGTCCTTTGTAAATTGTGAAGCCCTAATCAAACGTGGCATTTTATTATTATCAAGTAATTCTATAGGTACCCCTGTCTTTTTTAAGGGGAAGAGGTGAGGCCCTAGATATTGAACCCGAGGACAATACTGATGGGCTAAGTAGTTGGATTAGATCAAGTATTTACGTAAATATTTCCTGAAAGTTCTGTGTAAGCTGCTGCTGATTGATCCCCCACCTGTCCCACTAAAATTTATTAGCTCAGAGCCCAGCAAAACCGGCCCCAAATGTTATAATCATTACCGGCCTTCAGTGTTTCCTCTCACCAACCTGTCTACAAAGCCAAGAGAGATTTCTAAGAATTACCTAGGATAGTATTACTTCTCTGCATAATCCTAACATGGGAGCTCCTTCTTTTCTATAGAACAGAGGCCTTAATATGGCCTCTGAGGCTTTTCATGAGTGGCCCCCAACTTTTCTAACTTCACAGTCTCCTAATCTGGTCTTCTATCCAACGTGGTAGGTTGGATCTGGGCCTCCGGTAAAGTACACAATAGTGTCTAAGAAGGTGGGCCATGGGCCAAGCTGAAGAAGTCAGATTGAGCCGACAGTACAGTTGGAAACAGGAAGCAGACCAGAGGTCAGGAGCCAGGGAAACTCAAGATCATCAGGAAGTGATGTATGAGGTGGACATGAAGCAGGAGGGTGGGAGATGGTGACCTCAGTAGGACTGGGCTGGTAGGAGCTGGTTTTACCGGACGCTGATGATTTGGCACATGATACACTGGCCGGAGTCAAAGGTGTGGATGGTGGTCACACACTCAGCCCAACGAGCCTGCCCTCCTCTTTGTCTGAGTCTGTTTTTAAATTCTGTCCTACTGTTACACAGAGAGCTCTGGCTCTTTAGCCCTGGCCAGGGGCTTCTACAAGGCATCTTGAGCTGTGCATGGAGAGGTCAAAAGATGGGAGTGCCTATCAAGGGCTTTCCCTTTCCACATGTAGAACTTTCCCCTTGCAAGGATGTGACATTCCCTCACAGACCAAGTAGCCCTGTGGTCGTAGAGCCCACGAGATACACACAACCTTATAGAACTGGTTATGAAGTTCTGTTGAATTGACATCTACAATGTCTTGGGGTGCCTGGGTGGCTCAGTCAGTGAAGCGTCTGCCTTTGGCTCAGGTCATGATCCCAGGGTCCTGGGTTGAGTCCCACATCAGGCTCCTTGCTCAGCAGGGAGCCTGCTTCTCCCTCTGCCTGTGTTCTCTCTCGCTCTTTCAAAGAAATAAAACAAACTCTTATAATGTCTTGAGATTAAGGCATTATAAGAAAGAAAACTATTTGAAATAGAAAGAAAAGAAAGAAAACTATTTGCAAAGAAAACGATTTTTCTTTGCAAATAAAACTGTTTGCAAAGAAAACTATTTGCCTTGTGTGCAATGGTGGCAACTATTCAAACACTTTGTCCATGGGGCACCTGGCTGGCTCAGTCGGAAGAACATGCAACTCTTGATCTTGGGGTTGTGAGTTCAAACCCCATGTTGGCATAGAAATTACATAAACAAACAAACAAACAAACAAACAAATAAACACATTGTCCAGAAGGCAACCTGTAGTTGCCAGTCCTGCCTACACATTAGAATTGGCTGGGGAACTTTAAAAACATTAGGATGCCTCAGCCCTGCATCAGAATAACTCAGTCTCATCTTTGGAGTGAAGCCAAGCTTCAGGATTTTGGAAAAACTCCCCAGGTAATTCAAATGTGCAGCCAGCATGGAAAACCACTGGTCTGGTAGAATGTCTCAGAGTGATGGGCTGAGGGGGTTTGAGAAGATGCCGCATTGATGGTTTGTGCAGAGAGGAAATAAGTAAGAGGAGATGGCGGAGAATTTACCAGACACTGAAGAGGGATATGTACCCCTTAAAGAATTAAAAACTCAAGATGGAAAAAAAATAGCAGCCAGAAACCACACACGGACTAAAAAAATACTGTCTCAGGAAACATTTTCATAATCTAAGAGTAAAAATTGATGAATTACAGAGAAAGAAATGAAAACCCACTAAGCAATTCATAACTATCTTTATGAAAGGAGAAAATATGATTGTTTCCCTAAAAGGCAGGGAGGCTAAGCTTTAAATGAACTTCTATCCACAGTTATTAAAATGGTCAAATATGAGTGGCTGCTCACTTGGGGGAGAGTCCAGGGATGCGTTTGACATTGAGTGGCTCCATAAACAGCGGTTTTATGTAGACTAATTACATGTGTCTGCCCCTGCAATGAAGGGGAACAAGTTCCAGGTACATATCAGCTTCTGGAACATTATTGCATTTGCTCCTCACAAAAAGCCCGTGAGGCAGATAGGGCAGGAATTGGTGTTGGTATATGACGGAAAAGGAAACGGAAGCTCAGAGGGTTCCATAAAACCATGCAACTAACAAGAAGCATATTGGGCTCTTGTGACCCCAAATCAAACCTCTTCTCGTCATACATTCCCACTGCTAGTTACAAGTGGGAGCTTTACAAAGCCTTGGTTGTAGAACTTTACAGAAGTTCCAAGTCTGGTTTTCAAAACGAGATAAGAGATTAAAGGGCCATATTTAGACATATGGTTGTGGGAAGACTTGGCCATTCAAAGGAATGGGATTACTTTGCAGATCACTCTCAGACGGGCCTTGAAGAGATCAGCAAGGCCATTGACCCTCGTGTTTAGACAGTTTGTGGTAGAACAATCTTGCAGATGTACACATTAATTCCATTCCCGGGTCCACTTACTTTCATCAACAGGAAGCCCTTACTTAACCCTAAGTTCTTCCAGGATCATGTGAAAAACCATTCTAAATTCCAAGGAAGAAGAAAATCATGTTCTGCTTCATAAAGTTGAAGTTGACAGGGTGTTGACCTGAGAAATCAGGATGTTATCAATAGACTTCAGCATCTGTGGTCCTCATAGTAATGGAGTGGGTAGCTAGCTGGCCCATTGAGTAGCTGGAGTACTTGCTACATGCTATGACATAAAACAAGCTCCTGACCAGGGCATCTGGGTGGTATAGTTGGTTAAGGGTCCAACTCTTGGTTTTGGCTCAGGTCATGATCTCAGGGTCCTGAGATCTGGAGGTGGCTTGGGGGTTCAGTTTAACTTAACAAGCCAGTTGAGCATCTGCCTTTGGCTCAGGTCATGTTCTCAGGGCCCCTGCTCAGTGAGGAGTCTATTTTTCCCTCTGCACCTCTCCCTGCTTGTGCTCTTTGTCAAATAAATAATAAATAATAATAATATTATTAATAAATAATAAAATCTTAAAAAAAAAAAAGAAAGAAAGAAAGAAAGAAAGAAAAAGACTTTCTGGGCACCTGGGTGGCTTCTTAAAGTTCTTTCTCTCCCTTTCCCTCTGCCTATCTCTCTCCCTTTCTATAAAAAGCAAAATAAAAAAAAATGTCATATTATTTTAAATTCAAGATAATAAGTCATAATCATAATGCTATTATGGGTTTTCAGTCCTCGGCTGACAAAATTTCTTTTTAAAAGAATTCTACGAGGAGACTGTCCACACCCCCAAGTCTCTGCATCGTAGGAGGGGTCTGTGGCCCCCCGTCATGGACTCGGCAACGTCTTTTCCAGCCAAGTGGCCAGTCCCCTCCTCACTACCGAGACGGCTGCCTGCAGGGGCATCCTACCCTTGTATTCCTGGTCCTCCTAGGAGCACAGAGAGAGGTTTCCTCTGTTCTCTGACAGCAACATTGGAGTGCATCCTTACTGTTTTCTCACCGACAGTGACTTACAGGGATAGTGTGGCACTTTTCCTGTCTTCATTCTCTTTCCTTATTGATCTTGTGCGAATGGTCTCTATGAGGAGACCCCTGCTGTCGTCTTATGGGGTCCTGCAGTAGAAACATGAGTGCTGGCTCAGCGAGCCCGTTCCTCCCCAGATGAAACAGGATCGTTGACAGGGAGGTGGGCAAATTACCGCAAGGCTAGGCCTGCACATGCATTGTAAGAATGTCCCTTGGAAGCTGGGATCCCATTGCACACCTGTTACAGGACTGAAATCTCAACAGCTCTCGCTTTCGAGTTTTTCGATGGTCCTTCTCTTCTTTGTTTGCAGGCTTCTTGCGTGTGTGTGTGTGTGGGGGGGAGGGGCTCTTTCCCTGCCTCTCCCTCTGCTCTGTCCTTCTTATTTAGGATGACATTACAACCTTCGGGTAAATCATGGCTAAAAACGGCATGCTCTGGGAGATAGTGTACATGTGTCTCCGTGTCTTCCGCCCCCTTCCCCTAACTCTCCCGTGTCTCCCTCCACACAGAGGCAGGAGAGTTTCCTGGTGAAAAGTGAGGACTCTGGAATCAGGGAGATCTGGCTTCCAGTCCGGGCTCTGCTCCCTCTGTGGCTGCGGAACCCTGGGTTCATCATGTAACGGTTCTGAACTTGTGTCCGGGTTATAGTAGGACTCATCTCTTAACTCCTAGGGCTGCTGTGAAAGGATTGAAATGGGTGTGAAGTGATTGCCACCAGGCCTTGGAAACACCGTAATAGTCCATTATGAAAATCAGTAGATTTTAATGGCAGAAAGAAAGATTATCAAAGTGCGGGCCGCCTTCCAGAGCTGCGGCTCTTTCAACGCCTGCTAGTCCCTGCTTGCTGATGGGTGGGTGATCCCTGCCAATAAGTCAGCCTCCGTATCTGCAAATATATTCCAGATGCTTAAAGAATTTCAGTATTTTCCTGTGTTCTCAAACCTCAGTGGACAATCATCTTAACCATGTCAATCGGTTTTATCTCTAAAACGATAATAATGTGTATTATACCTCATAGGGAATTTTTTTTTGTTTGCTTCTGAGCTAATAGAAACATTAAAATTAATTGCTCTAGTGAGGAAGGGGGGTAGGGAAGAGGCCCATTCCCAGTGTTGCCATTGTATTTTAATTTTATTTATTTTAAAGACTTTTATTTATTTATTTGATAGAGAGAGACATAGTGAGAGAGGGAACACAAGCAGGGGGAGTAGGAGAGGGAGAAACAGGCTTTCCGCTGAGCAGGGACCCCGATGCAGGGCTCGATCCCAGGACACTGGGATCATGACCCAAGTCGAAGGCAACTGCTTAATCACTGAGCCACCCAGGCTCCTATTTTACTTTTTTAAAGATTTTATTTATTTGAGAGAGAATGAGAGAGAGAGAGAGAGAACATGAGGGGGAAGGGGAGAGTGTATGTGGGGAGGGGAGGGAGGAGGAGGGAGGGTAGAGGGAGAGCAGAGGGAGGGAGAAGCAGGCTCCTGAGGAGGGCTTGATCCCAGAGGGATCTTGACCTGAGCCAAAGGCGGAGGCTTAACTGACTGAGCCACCCGGGTGCCCCAGCTGTCACCATTTTAGAATGGTGGAGGGTCACAGTGACTCGGACTTCTCACTGCCCGGGCCAAGCTGAGTTCTAGCAGTTTTTGTTACAAAAACTGTTACAAAACAGTTACAAAAAACTATAACATTGTTACAGCTTTTGTCATTCGGAGCACCATTAGGTTGGCTCCTGTGTCTCTCCCTTTTTCCCTCCCCCACTTTTTCTTTTAGCATTTTCCTACTTTCTGGTACCACCAGAAGTTCCAGACTCCTCTTGTATCTTCTCTGCTCCTGCCCCAGGATTCATCACTTCTCCCAGAAGCCCTGGGTCCTTCTAGTGGATGATGGTTCTTTCAAGTAAAGGAAAAAACATGTTATTGTTTTCCCTTATGTGACACACAATACTCTGAAGACTTCTATATTCTGGTCCCTGGGTGGGCGGTATTTTTCCACACATCAAGCAATTCTGAGACACCAGCTGGGTGTCCTATAATTAGTCTCGATTCTGACACTAGCTACCTGGAGGTGGCATCAGATCTCTCAGGTGGAGGGCTCAGTCTTACAAGACTGCCCCCCACCCCCTGTTCTCACCCCACTTCAGACACCAGTCAAAGCCCAGGTTGTCACCTGGGCTTCTGACCAGCTGGCTGCAGACTGGAGGCTCCCACAACCTCCTTCTTGGGTTTGATTAATTTGCTACAGTGGCTCACAGAACTCAGGAAAACACTTTATTTACTAGAAAGCACATATTTTGTAAAATGATATGTTAGGTGATTTTAGTTTTAGTTTTTATTTATTGGTGTAAAGAAAACATATTTACTAAAAGCAACTAGCAGTAAGACCATGGCCTTCAAACTAGTTCTCAGGGAGTGGCTATTCCTCTAAGGTTTCTGAAATTTTCTTGGACACTCTTAGCATTCCAGAGAGGCTGTAGTCATACATATATCATTTATTGTCACTTAACAATCTTGGGCAGAATAGCCCAGATGACAGACATACATATGGCAAGGCCTGGGCCAAAGGGCTTGGAGCATCCAAACCCTCTCTGGGCACACCTCTCTCCCAGTACCCTCTGTATTCACCAACAAGGAAGCTCTCCAGACCCCATCCTGTGGGCTTTTTAAGGAGGCTTCACTACCTTATGGTTGGTTAAATCGTTGACCATCGGTGATGGAGCTCAATCTCCAGCTCCACTCCTTTCTCCTGACCTGGAAGCGAGGGTGGGTCTGAAAGTTCCAATATTGTAATTTAGGTCAGTTTCCAGGGCAACCAGCCCCCATCCTTAGGGGCTTTCTAAAAGTCAGCCAAGTTCTCAGGACACGAAATGAGATAAAAAGGAAAGCAGTAACCAAAGGATCAATAATCAGTGGTTACCCCAAAACCAAACTCACATGAGTCATGTTTCAGAGAATTAATTCTTACAAATGTTTTTCTACTGCTAATCTGAATTCAGAAAGGAAAGGTCAAAGTGAAATTTTATCTTCCTTTCTTGATTATTACAGGCAGAGATCTGGGAGAGCTGACTTTGGTAAGAAATCTTATCCTTCACCAGTTTCTGCCAGATATCCAGGATCCCATTGGCAGGTTCTGGGGCAAGTGGTGTGTCCCAGTGGGTCAAAAGTTTAGAGAAGGAAAAATAACTTTCTACCTTCCGAGTTCTTGGTTGAAACACTATAATAAAACACAGATTAAGAGGGGGAAAAACCAGTTTATTAACATGTAGACCTCATGTACATATGTGAGATTCCCAGGGAAACTCTCAAGTAACTCCCCAAGACAGTCCAAGCCACCAAATTAAATACCGTCTTTAAGTAAAGACAAAAGAAAGATTTTGAGGTACAGTGGGGAGCCCAGTTCTGGGAGGCTATCAGGAAAAGCATGGTAAACAAGGGTAAGGTTTGTTTTATAGCTCTAAGTTGTTGCTTTCTCTATTGATAAGATTCTCTTGGGATTTCCTCATCCTTCTTTCTCTTCCTGGTACAGAGAGAGAGAGACATTTATAAAGGCACCAAAAAACTGGATTTTTTTGGTAAATGTAAATGTTCCTTACAAAAAAGGTAACTTGTACTCTGTTCTCAGAGCTTCTCCTGTGTCTGCTCTTTCTTAAAAATCATCAGCTCGGGGCACCTGGGTGGCTCAGTGGGTTAAGCCACTGCCTTCGGCTCAGGTCATGATCTCACGGTCCTGGGATCGAGCCCTGCATCGGGCTCTCTGCTCCGCGGGGAGCCTGCTTCTCCCTCTCTCTCTGCCTGCCTCTCTGCCTACTTGTGATCTCTGTCTGTCAAATGAATAAATAACATCTTAAAAAAAATTATCAGCTCAAAGGAATCCTTATGTCAAAGAGGCATATTTTGGGATGGCATGTTCTGCTACCTTTCAGCCTTCAGCCAAAGACCACCAGGAGCACAGCTATGGTTGAACAAAGTTGAGTTTCTTGATACTTGTTGCAACAAGGGAGGCTGCACACCAGGGGGCAGCCTAGTAAGATGGGGTTTGGAGGGGCCAGTATGGGATTTGGTCTTGTGTTAGGTGATTTGGAGGAGGGCTGTAAGGTGGGATCAGTTTTATTATCTCAATATGATCTAGAAGGTGGGAGGAATGGAGGGAGGCTAAAGCTGTAATGGGAAAGAAATAGCACTCACTCACTGTTATCTGGAACGTTTGGTCATCTTTGCCATTTTTGGTGTCCTTGTTCTTCCTTGCCGTGCTCGGACATGGCATGGACTGGTCTTGTTTCTCTCTGGCTCCATCACCGTCACAGAGTGGCCTCAACTGATCATAACATTCTGTGAATTGTTTATGTTACATTGGAAAATATGATGGCCTCGTTGAGTGCCAGGCCAGCTACCAGCTTTGGGTTGTCAGTGTCTGCTTTTTCCTCTCTCTTGACCCAAGGAAGTGCCCCCCCCCCCCCCCCCGCAGGGATCTCCCAGCAGAGCCGGGGGCTGGGGCAGACAGTGCTGGGAGTTCTCAGGGTACTTATCTTCCCAGCACACAAGCATCCGCAAGGAGCTATGCCCTTCCTAACCCCATGTGAGGCATCTGGGACACCACCCAAGACATTGCCTCCCCTCTGTGACTTCAGATCTGCCCTTCCCTCTGTCTGGAATATTTTTCCTCACTGCCACTCCTTGCACTAAATTTTCCAGATGCAGTCCTTCCTGGACTGGTTGTGAAAATATTGGAAATGCTTCCATACCGTTTGGCACATCACTTTTGCCCTGAGTCTTGATGCTCACCCATGTCACTTCTTTGGGATCCCAGTTCTGCCCCAGGACCATGGGCACCCATTTCGATAGGTCTCTGTTTTTGCCTTGTCTTCCATGCTTTACAGACCACCCCCATGTCTCTTTGCTCACTGCCACAGAATTACATTAAACCCTCACAGCATGTATTTCTTGTTCCATTATAAATCAGTTTCGTGAATGCTCATCTCTCTCAGGTATCCAGGACTATGTGTATGTGACATTTATTTTCTGAGTTTTACAGTAATACTTAATACAGAGAAGGTCTTAACTGCTCCCTGTTATATATTGAGCCAAATTGGTCCCCTGACCTCCAGGCATTTATGATCAAGGCAGTTTGGTTTGGAGACAAAATTGTAAATTTTTATTTATTTTCTTTTTCTTTCTTATTATATAATTCATAAGTATTCATTGAAACAAATAGCTAAACAATAATTTATGTCGTCTCGAATCTCATACCTTGGAGACAAATGCCATTAACATTGTAATGTCGATTTTTCAAGACTGTTTCCTACATGCACAGAGAAACATGAGGTTATAATTTGAGGCTCCTTTGACAAATGTTATTTACTTAAAATATCACGAACAGAGTTCCATTTCAATAAATACAGACCCACACCATGAATAGGCAATTGCACGTATGTATAAAACAATGAGGACTGTGGGGATCTTAAAATCTTGACAGTTTTCCTGCTGATATTAACTCAATTATCATTGGTGTTGTGGGTACTTAAAAAGGTTAATTAATTAATGCCACAGAGATAACAGGAAGAGCAGAAACTTTTATTTAGATTCTGGGCAGGGGGGTCGGGCAGTGCATACCCACAAAGGAGTTGAAATTTAGCTACTTTTTGACACTTTAAGCAGATGTCACTGTGATGAGGTCTGTACTATACCCAAAACCTCTCTACCGAAAAGGAATTTTTTAAAATCTTGGGATGCTCTTTGTCCCATTTAAGACAAAAGTTATCCTATAGGGAGGGTGTGGCCCATTTCTAGGTCATCTACAAATTAAACCTATGTAAGTTAAGTTGTCCATTTCCATTTATTTGCACCAAGTTGAACCCCATTGGCTCCTGCATTGCTATAGTTATGATTTCTAGAAAGAAATGTATTTCCAGATGACTTTGGTAATTATAATTATCCTAATAGAAAGAACCTTGTATAGAAGGAAAAGGTGGACATATCAGTGAAAATGTTTACAGAAGGAAAAATAAAGCATTGTCCATATTTTGCATCTGTAAATATTGGGCAATACCTTACAGGGAAAAAAAAAAGCCTTTCTTGGGATCATCCAGAGAAACTGGAGGCATGGTTGTTATCTGTGTGTTCAGGAGTCTCCCTGTAGCAGGTATCTGTTGGCATTTGTCAGCCCAACATCTCTTCGACAGCTGCTCCCCACCCACCAACCCCCGTGGGGCTAGGAGTCCCAAGTTCCCATCTCCCCAGCACGGTGGTGGCCACGTGGCCAGGGCTGGCGGAGGAGAGCATGCGCATGCCATACTCTAGCCCTCATGGATGGTTCTGTGGTGGCATCTCGCCCCTGCAGGATCAACAGGAGTCCTTTTGAGAGACCTGGTCCAGACTTTCGGAGACAGATGGGGATTTTGGATACTAGGGATCTGGTAATCCTGGAGCGTCTCAGGACCATCCCACAGGCAAAGGCTGTTTAAAGGTGAAGCCCACATGGCAGAAAGTTTATCACTGTTTGGAATCCATCTCTGTGTGACGACAGCTGTGCCTTCCTACTTCTAGTCCTGTTTCGGTTTCAACTCTGGAGCTGAGGATCTGTCACTTGCAATGAAAGGAGTCTTCTCTCCCTCCCTGGAATCCCATAAACAAACGCCCATGAGTAAGAAGAGAACTCACTGTTCAGTTCAGTTCCCACCCACGTGGGAATCCTCTTTATTGTTCAGCGAATATCAACTCCACGTTGAGTGCGCTGCAAGGCTCCCATTGCATTGCTGGATACCTCTGGCTCCTTTAAAATCTCTTTCATGCTGAACTGATAACAGCCTTCCCCCAAATTCTACCCATTGGTATTAATTCTATACTGGGCTCACACAGAAAATAGTCTAGGTTCCTTTTCACATGGTAACATTTTAAGTTTTAACATTTTAAATACTATCAATTTTCTTCTTTGGTTCAAACAGTGCCAGTTTCTTTATCTACTCACAAGAGATGGTTTTTAGACTCTTCATAATCCTGACATCTTCTTTAGAAAATATGACATTTTAGTAATGGTCCCTTTACAATATATTGTCTAGAATGAAACAATTGTTTGACTAGTTTGGAGAATGGTACATCCATTGTTTTCTGTATTCTAGGTATTGTCGCTCCATAAATGCACTTACAGTCACATTATTTGCAGCCAAACTGCCTTACCCTAGGACATCCTACATTAAAACTTTGGGCTTCAGGATATTTTTAAAAAATCCACAGCAAGTACAAAATATCACACTTAAGACAATAAAATAAATAAATAAATAAAATGGAATAATAATGGCTAACACTGAATGAGTTACTATATGCCAGGAATTTTACAGCATTATGTTATTATTATTATGTCCTAGGCAGATGCGAAACCTGTAGCTTTGGTTAGAGAGGTTGAGTCGCTTCCCTGATGTCCCACAGCTGGTTCATGGTACGGTCACTATCTAAGTTTGACTCCCAAAATGAGCTCTTGGGAATTCAAGAGCAATGTTTTCAACAGAAAACATGGTATTCGAAAGGTTGTAATGATTATTTATGGGAATTTCAGCTTGCTGTTGCTGCCACCTCTTTTTTTCCCCCTTTCCTACTCCTCCTGCTTCTTAAATGTGAAATTGTGTTCTGTGAATCCTTGAATATGGATTTATAATGGAGGGCAGGGGGCAGGGAGATAGAACAATTCTGAAAAAAAGCCTTTAAGGTGAAATACATAGTAAAGACAAAGAGTTGTGAAGAACAAAATTCAAGTTGGGGGACAAAATTTGAAAATGGGTGAAGGACACTACAAAGTCGGTGGAAAGAGTGGGCTGTGGGACATGGAAACCACACGCAAGAATATGAAACACAGGCAATGGCGTGGTGGTCCGGAGGAGTCCCATGTAAGACTTGGCTTAGAACAGACAGTTTGATTTCCTGGAAAGAAGAGATGGTTAGGTAAGACAGGGTTTATCTCCTTTCCTAGGCTGGGACCCTGAGAGGGTGAGGCAGGTGGCCGCAAAGTCAGAGTGGGAGAGGGTCAGCTTCGAAGCTGGATTCTGGTAGATCCTCAAAGGGATCTGGATCTGGGCTGGTTTGCAGCATTCCCTGGCCATGGGGGACACACAGTGAAGGTTTTCTGGAACACTTCACAGAGCCCAAAGGATATGAGAAAGGTGAGCTGTATTTGTGAGCTCTACAACAGTTCTCAGCTCCTACCTCTGAAATCAGTGTAAACTGGGAGTGGGAGGGCTCAGGCAGAAAGACAAACACCGCTTGGAGGATACTGCTCAACGTAGCCCCAAGATGCATAGCTTGGGTGTTATTGTAAGGAGCCAAGGTTGTGACTTTCAAATGCAAAGACGGACAGTGGAGGAGCCACGCCTCACACCATTCGTTATCTCTGCCTTCACCCAGACTGATCAGAGATTTTCAGACATATGGGACAAGGCTATCCTTGTATGTCTGTAGACACTGAGAGAGGGTCAGAGGAACACAGGAAGTCAGCCAACAAGATTTGAAATAGATCTCCTGTGTTCCCCACCCCCCGCAAGGAGATTAATCAGACTTCTGTAACCAATGATTCATAGACAATGGTAAGAAAAAAATGCGAAGGATATAAAAAAAGCTGGTTGAGAACTCTTAAGTAAATAGGGTTTGAGCTTGACGGCAAAGTGGAGGAAATATTGGAAGGATGAGGAATGTATCTTACTCACGAACTTGAAGTTTTATAGATTGGATCTGCTGCGTTTCACAAGATGGAAGAAGACAGGGGTTCTGTTAAAAGTCACAATGCAAAATCTAGATTCTCCATCCGACAGGGCACATCTGCTCCAGTGAACACAGACCAATTGTCATGCCTTCCGGTGCTCTTACGAAATGCTCACAGTGAGTCGCAAAGCTCTCAAACCCTGCTTTTTAAATAAGATTTACATTCGTTTAATAAGTGTTTTGGCTAATAATAAGTTTGCCCTGCATACACTGCCTCATAGAGTGTATTTAAAAGGTACAAAACATTTCTTAAAATACGTGATTTTGGAAAAAGCGTTTAAATCGTACTTGTGGTTTTTTCCGGTGAACACTGGGTGGAGCTCCTATCTAAATTAAGTAAAAGCATTTCTAAGCGCAAGAGAATGAAGCTACTTTTTTTTTTTTTTAAGAGTTGAGGATTTTTAATTACTTAGTCTCTGTGTGGCGCAAAAGACTTCCAACTTTTCACTAAAAACAAGTAAATAGAGGGGCACCTGGCTGGCTCATTTGGTAGAGCATGGGACTTGATTTCAGGGTCATGAGTTCAAGCCCCACGTTAGGTAAAATACTTAATCAGGAAAAAATAAAAAATGGATCTTCCTTAAAAAAAAGATAAATTTTTGAAAAAGAAAAGAGAAAGAAGAAGAATTACAGGAACCATAAATCAGTAAGAAAGATGTGAGAACAATGGTAAAGAGAGGATTTGTGAATGGAAACTTTGTTGGTAATGAATTCAGCTGACAATTTAGCCATAGCTAGGCTCTAAGATTTCTTCATATTCTAAAAACTTTGTTCCCAAGCCAGATACATTTCTCCTTGATCCTCCGGTGATTCCAGCTGGCTGAATCAACTAGGAAATTGGGAAGAGTCATTGCCCCAGGTCACTAGGTCTGTCTGTGGCTTTCTCTATAGGGCCTGTCTGCTCAGCGGTGCTTCCCACCGCTCCCATCCCCCCATAGGCTCCACAGCTCCTCCAAACCCCTCAGCCCCCCAACCCCCCAAGCCCTGCACCTTCCCTGCCCTGCCTGATTCTGCGACCAGGGCAGGGCAGACCCTGTGGCTAGGAAGGACTCCTGCACTCAGATAGCTGCTCTGCCCACGCCTGGTGGTTGTTTCGATTTGAAGAGAAGTTCGGATCCCCATCTTGACCCTAGATTCGAACCCTGTTTTCCAACCAAGCTTCATTGTTATTTATTTTTTTAAGATTTTATTTATTTATTTGACAGAGAGATCACAAGTAGACAGAGAAGCAGGCTGAGAGAGAGAGGGGGAAGCAGGCTCCCTGCTGAGCAGAGAGCCCGATGCGGGACTCGATTCCAGGACTCTGAGATCATGACCTGAGCCGAAAGCAGCGGCTTAACCCACTGAGCCACCCAGGTGCCCCAAGCTTCATTGTTATTAAAATATTAAGCATTTTTGCATATGTAGAATAAATAAGTCAATGAGGATATGTAAGTTGATAAATTTTAAATCAGAAGAGAAAAGCTATTTGAAAATTATGGGATTCATTCAGAACCCTCGGGAGTGTGGCCCAGGCATTAGCATTTTTTGAAAGCTCTGTGGGAGATTCTGGAATACAGCCAGACATGAGCAGCAGTGATCTGTGCTCCGCTGGATTTAAGGGATACCGGCACTCTCTACCCTGGGGCTTCTCAAGTTGACACGTACAAAAGAATCATCTAGGGGTCTCGTTAAAATGCAGATTCTGATTCAGCGTGCCGGGGTGAGGTCCAAGATTCTGCATTCTTAGCAAGCTCCCAGAGCATCCCGGTGCTGCTTGCTGGTTTACAGACCACATTTCGGGAGCACAGGCTTCCTTCCGGTGTTTCCCACATGTTCAGTGTCTTAATCCTCGTCGGGGGAGCTTACTAACCCGTATGGATGTACGGGGAACTCCTTGGAGATTTCCGATTTGCCAGGTCTGGCATCTGTGTGTTGAAAGTGCCCAGGTGATTCTCATGGGCTGCGTGCTACAGAAAGAGTAACCTCCCTTAATTTGGGTAGTTAATTGCATACTAGGACCTTGTTATTCTCATAAAGTTTCAAAGCCTTGACTCTCTCTTAATAATTCTGAATATCAGTTCATAAGCATCACGGTATTTTTAAATATAAATTACAGTTTTCCAGTTTTTCTTTTTCCTTTTTTAAAAGATTTTGTTTATTTATTTGAGAGAAAGAGAAAGAGAGCATGAGCAGGGTGAGGGGCAGAGGGGGAAGTAGACTTCCCTGCTGCTCCGGGAGCCTGATGTGGGACTCGATCCCAGAACCTCAGGATCATGACCTGAGCTGAAGGCAGATGCTTAACAGACTGAGTCACCCCCCAAATTTTCTTTTTTCTTTCAGCATTTTTAAAAAGTAGTCTACACCCCATGGGCTCAGACTCATATCCTTATGATCAAGAGTCCCATGATCTTTCCGTGGAGTCAGCTAGGAGCTCCCCCCAAATTTTCCTGATGAACTAGTAGGTAGTGCTCTCTAGTGTAATGGTCAGAAAATCAAAAGTGGTATGAAAGAACAATTAGATTTCACTTTTCTAATTATCTTGTTCTTGCTGACTTCCATGTTTCCAGATTTATCTGCTTTTAAGAATTAGCTAAAAAGTCATTACCATTTATTTTTAAAAAAACTTTAAAGATTTTTAAAATTTATTATTATTATCATATTTTAAGCAGACTCCACACCCATTGCGAAGGCCAATGCAGGGCTTGAACTCACGACCCTGAGACCAAGACCTGAGCTGAGATCTAGAGTCAGACACTTAACTGACTGAGCCACGCAGGCACCCCATTAAAAAAAGCACAAAACCCTCTTTTATTTTATTTTATTTTAGATTTTATTTATTTATTTATTTGACAGAGAGAGACACAGCAAGAGAGAGGGAATACAAGCAGGGAGAGTGGGAGAGGGAGAAGCAAGATTCCTGCCGAGCAGGAGCCTGATATGGGACTCGATCCCAGGATGCTGGGATCACGACCTGAGCTGAAGGCAGAGGCTTAACTCACTGAGCCACCCAGGCACCCCCTCTTTTATTTTTTTTTAAATTAAATTAAATTGTTCTAAATGAAAGAGAAAACTTTTATTGGGTAAGTCACCAAACTTTAGCATTATTTGTTAGCCCTCCCTCCCATACATTCATTTTATTTTATTTTTTTTAAGATTTATTTATTTATTTGAGAGAGAGAGAGAGAGCAGGTGGGAGGGACAGCAAGAGAGACAATCTTATGCAAATGCCTTACAGCTCACAGAGCCTGCCCGGTGGCTCCATCTCATGACCCTGGGATCACAACCTGAGCCGAAACCAAGAGTTGGTCGCTTACCTTCCTGCACCCCTCAGGCACCCCTCAGCCATTCATTTTAAAGTGGGGTGCCCAAGGCTTCACCGACACACATGTTCTGAGGATCCTATCCCAATTTATGACTCTCAATACCATCTGCCCTCGGATGACTTGCCAATGTTGTTCTCCAGCCCATACCTCTCTCCTGAACTCGACTGGTTGCCTGGTTAACCACTAACTAGTTGTCCAGTTAACAACTCCACCTGGTTGTTCCTAGACATCTCAAATGCCTCTTGTCCAAAATGGGACCCCTGGTTTTCCTTCCCACAGGTTCTCCCCCTGCAGTTCTTCCTGCTTGGGTGGAAGACGGCTCATCCTTCTAGGGGCGCAGACCAGCCCTTTCCGTCACACCCGCGTTGAATGAATAGGAGTTTTTGTGTCCACCATGTTTTCAAAACTCGACCACTTCCCACCTCTGCAAATGCCACCTGCCTTAAGCCAGTGACCTCTTTTTTTCTGAAGGCTGCAGCAGCTCACTAGCTAGCTGGTCTCTTGTGTCCTTCTTCACCTCTTCCTCTTTTTATTTTAGCTTCTTTAAACAACATTAGCAGTTAGTAGGAACAGATATATTCAATATTCTATACTCCAGTTTTGGTTTTAGAGGAAAAAATAGCCTTTTAAAGCAAGCGGGAAGTGTTTTTTGGCAGTTACTACGAGGTTATGGGTGTGTGTGTCCGACTGGCTGCAGCCTCTCGGAGGAGAGGGGGTCACCCTGCTGTGGAGAGAGCAGCATTCGTGTTGGCACCAACGCTTCTCCTTTATCGGTTTTGCTTTTGTGCATTTCAAATGGCTTTGCTTGCATCGTGTTCTCTCTTGCCCTTTTTTTTTTTTTTAAGATTTTATCTGTTTACCCGACAGACAGAGATCACAAGTAGGCAGAGAGGCAGGCAGAGAGAGAGAGAGAGAGAGAAGCAGGCTCCCTGCTGAGCAGAGAGCCCCATGCGGGGCTCGATCCCAGGACCCTGGGATCATGACCCGAGCCGAAGGCAGAGGCTTTAACCCACTGAGCTACCCAGGTGCCCCTCTCTTGCCCTTTTTAACAAATTCTTTTCTGTTTTGCAGCTCAGGTTCTAGATGCCGGTTGGGGGGCTTCTGACATCATTCCAGTCTCAGCCAAGGTCTCATCAATAATGCCACCTCCTGGGGTGCCTGGTGGCTCAGTCGGCTGAATTCTGACTCTTGATTTCGGCTCAGGTCATGATCTCAGGGTCATGGGATTGAGCCCCTTGTTGTCAGGCTCTGTGCTCTGTGGGGAGTCTGCTACTTTCCCTCTCTCCCCCTTTTTGTCCCCTCCTCCACCCTACGGCCCCCAGCATCTCTTTCTCAAATAAATAAATAAGTCTTAAAACAAACAAACAAACAAACAATCATGAATGCCACCTCCCTCCCAGCTCTGGCCTTAACCATCTGACTAGCTTCTTTCTCACTTCTCCCCTCTGAGTCTCTAGCACTTCAGCCAACCTGAATCTCTCGTTGTTCCCCTCCTAACTGTCGTGTTTTCTTCCCCATGGGCCAAGATCAGTCCGGCATTTTCACTTCCTTTATACCCGTTTCTTCCCAGTCCACAGAACCTAATAATAATCATCACCGTAGACACTCGGCGAGAACTCACTACGTGCCAGGCACTGCTGAGCGTGCACAGGCCATCGTATCATCTGAATCTCACACTGTATAAGGGACACGCTTTTATTATGCCCATCACCCTGAGGAGTGGGCCCTGCTGCCATCCCCTCAGATCTTTTCCAGCTCTGCGTGCTGCCCTCCCACCTGCTTCTGAAGACTTGGCTGCTACTGCTCAGGCTGTGACAATCTGA
The DNA here is from genome assembly GCF_002288905.1 of Enhydra lutris kenyoni. NCBI lineage: Eukaryota > Metazoa > Chordata > Mammalia > Carnivora > Mustelidae > Enhydra > Enhydra lutris. Next base: position 19,407,351 of record NW_019154085.1, read on the forward strand.
AGGTTGCCTCTTGCCGGCAGGTGAAGGGAGTCCAAAGGGGTCTTGGAGCTTCGTGTTCTCCTTCACCCAGTGACCGTGACAGAAAGGACTGGTGTGGAGATACCAGCCTCCTTGCCCACCTCCCCCTACCCCATCCTTTGCCTCCAGGTGAGAGACACTAGACAGGTGATCCGGGCTCCACGTCTCTCCTTAGAATCAGGCTGAGCTGGCTTCCTGCCTTTCCCTATCTTGCTTCCCTACTCGCTCACCTTTCCTCCTAGAAGCGCTTCTCTGATAAATCACCTCCTCCTGAATCTTTAGTTCATTATCTGGGTCTGGAGGAACTTGACCTAAGACTCCAGCCTTACATAAGACCAGTTGCCATTCAAGCCCAAACAGTCAGATCTAACTCCAGGCAGATTTGAGACTTCTAATTCCTCCATTATGCTGCCTGTCCTGTGGGTGTGATGATTCTGTTTCAGTGTCCTGTTCCTAGCATTCCGCGGAGAAGTTACCAGAAGATGTTGGAGCGGTATCTTTTTTTTTTTTTTTTAGTTTTATTTATTTACTTGAGGGGTGGGGAGGGAGCAGAAGCAGAGGGAGGGGCAGAAGCAGAGGGAAAAGCAGACTCCCTACTGAGCAGGGAGCCTAACACCAGGCTGGATCCCAGGACCCCAAGGTCATGACCAGAGCCAAAGGCAGGCGCCCAACTGACTGAGCCCCCCAGGTGTCCCCAACCAGTATCTCTGACACATGACATATGTTCATAATTCTTACTGTGATAACAGGAATGTTCAAAGTCCTTGTAGGGATGGGTGAAGTCACCATGGGAGCATCTCAGAACACTCTGACAAGCATCTCAGGCTTCTTCCTCAGGGCCCCTACAGCCCTTTCAGCAAACTATGCACAGGCATAATTACTTTGAAAATTCTGTTGGAAGTTCTACTTTCCCTCTAGACTGTTCTACTCATTCTTATTTCCCAGTACAGAGCATAGTGTTTAAAATGGAGGTGCTGAACCTTTTGGGATGTAATTCTGTAGTACAAAAAAACTAGATTTAGAGCCCTGGTTCTCCAATGCCATTTGCGTAAGAAGCCGCTGAGGGCGAGGTCTAGGAATCTGCATTTTAACAATTGTCCCAAGTGATTCTGAAGCAGGTGATTCTTGATCCATTATTGATAGTTTGAAAAACACTAGTTTATAAGGTCCAAATACTCCATAATAACCAAGGAGCATTTGTGTTATAAATGCTTGTTATATAGCATCTACTTTGTGTCTGACACCCTTGTAAGAAAATTAAAAATTTAAAACTAAAAACTCATGTAATCTATATCACAATCTTATGAGACAAAGAATGTTATTACCCCAATCTTTGCAAGTTAGAAAACCAAGGCAAAACAAAAGTGCTTAGGAACTTGCCCTGTCTCCTATAGCTAGTAAGGATTTGGATCAGGACTTTGGGCTCCAGAGGCTGTGCTCCCAACTTTTACCCCATACCACCCTTTCCACTTATATGTGTAAGAAAATCCACATTATTCCCAGCTTGCTTTCTTTCTGCTGAGCCCTTCCAAGGAGGCTGAAAGGAAAAGGAGACCACATGACTGCATGAAACACACAGGAAATATTTTTACTAGTTTCCAGATGAAGAGTAGCGTAGAGTACAAATACTTCAATAGTAATCCACGGCTCTCCGCAATGAGCCCACTCGGGCACTCGTGGCCCCCCAGTCGTGGTAGCGCCTGTAGTCCCCGGGTCTCAGCAGGTACTGCCGTCCGCGGTAGTTGGGCAGCTCGTAGAGGACCCAGCAGCCCTCCAGCACGTGGAAGGAGTGGCTCTCACTGAAGTGGAAGCGGTCATGAAGCGAGGAGCAGTCCTCAGTGATCTCTACCATCTGGCCCCTGTAGTCCTCTTGCTCGTAGATCCTGATCCTGTGGGAGCTGGTCTGTGGGTTTGGTAATCAGCAGATGAGGAGAAGTCAGAAAACCTAGCCCTTTGCAACCAGTCACACACCCCACAAGGGGAATGGGCATCTCTTTGTTTTTTCTATATCAACGGTGGCCAAATAAAAGAAGGAGACTACCAATAACAGGGCTGCTGTGTACAGTTGGATAGGTTGAATACTGCAAAACTAAAAAAAAAAAAAAAAACCCAAAAAACAAAAAACAAAAACTCCACCATTCACATAGACCATGATAGGGATGAATATGTGAATGGTGCTCCCTAGGGTTTTTTTGGGGGGGGAGCACAACCTTTATGAAGCATACATACAGGATCCATTTACTACCATTCTTAAGTAACAATTTGTATATAATTGTTTTGCTCTATCCTTCATAGACTTTTGGTGGTCTGGGGTTCTCCTTGGATGACATAAAAATAATTGTATATTAAAATAAAAAGACAAACATATCCCTAGCAAAAGGCATTATTTTGAATCTTGATAGCACTAGAAGAGGGGAGGGAGAAAGGAAATCAAATTGCTTTCCCCAAAGCAAGGCACAGATGGGCTGTGGCATTTCAGCCCCAACAGCTCCTTAGTCCCTTCCATCTGCTTTAAGCCCTGCTTCTCTACGATCCTGAAAGTCAAGAGCCATCACAAGGATGAGATTTATTTGTCAGTTCTAATACACGCTTCTGCAAGTCTGCTTATGTAATGAACCAACATGGGAGCCAAAGATCATGAAGGAGACCTGCCCAGGACCAAGGGAGCATAAAACCTTTAGAAAAATGGAAAGTTAGGCTTTTTGTCTGGAGCAAATCCTGCCTGTCTTTCCTTGAGCACTTGCTCTTTTTGATGTCCCTTCCCAGAAGGCGCCGATCGTCTCAGTGTCTTCCTGCTCCCACCACTGAACGCTCTTTAGGAGAAGTTCTCACGAGCGATCGTCCACAGGATGAAAGACATAATAAGGAATCTCCCGCAGTTGGGAAAGGACCCACACGTACATCAGTTAATTTGGTCTTCACGGCAGCCTGGCGCATGTGGCGCAACCACTCTAGTCTTTTCTTCTTTTACAAGAAGCCAACGACTGGATCTCTCAGTCTGTAATTAGAAAAGTCCAGATGGGAAAGGAGAAACCCGGACTTTCAGGTTCTTCCTGCTCCTCTGGGTCCATCAAGGCATGGGTTTGAGTCGGTTTGAGTGGGTTCCACACTTTGCAAAAGCGGCACATTTCCACAGGACTGTGTCATAGATTAGAGAATCCCCAACTGTGGGATTTCAGGCCGCAGGGGCCTGATTTGGGGAACAGTGGGTTTTGCAGGAGCTGCCGGAATCAGCTCGTTGGTTATTTGTTTTGACTGAACAAAAAGCGGGACTTGATGTTCATAATAATAATAATAGTTAATATTTAGGGGAAGTGGTGGCTTGCCATGTGCTAGGTGTTCTGCTTTCAGCCTTATTCCAACCCTATGATTTAGCTACTTTTATTGGCCCCATTTTACAGATGAAGAGAGAGAAGTAGCCGGAGGAACTAGACCCAGGACACCTGATGAACCAGTTTCAACATGTTGCTTTATTTGTCACCTGAGCCATGGACACCGTGAATTTTCCCAGTAGAGGTGAGTTTAATTTTAGCAAAGCAAAATAAACCTTTAAATTAAAAGCATTGCGCCACATATTCAGTGGAAGAAAACCTTGGAGATATTCAGAAAGGAAAAGAGAACATAGAGCAGCAACAGAAGGCTGCCGCCCGCTAGTCTGAAAGCCGTGTCTGGAGCGCTCTTGTGGCGGGAGGACCCAGCAGGGCCTGGGGGGCTGGACTCACGTGCGGGATGAGGCGGCAGGAGCGGACCGAGTCGCTGAGGCCCATCCACTGCTGGTAGTCCGGGTAGTCCCCGCGCCGCAGGAAGTACTGGCAGCCCGCGTAGTTGGGCTGCTCATAGAGCATCCAGCAGCCGCTGTCCACGCGCACCGAGTTGCAGCGGCTGAAGTAGGGCTGCAGGTTCGGGTGGTCACTGCTGCACTCGTAGTGGCGGCCCTGGAAGCCCCGGTCCTCGTAGAAAGTGATCTGCAAGGCAAGGGAGGGAAAGGCTCAGAGGCCTGGCCCCAGGCCCCAGCGTGCGGGGGCCCCTCCTGGCCTGCGGCTGCGCTGGGCTCACCTTCCCCATGGCTGGTGATGGAGGTCAGTGATGGGCCGCCGTGGCGCGCGTCTATATAGCAGGAGGCTGCTGCGTTGGCAGGAACAACACAAAAGGGGCCCGCGGGGTGAGGAGGGGATTTTCTCTCTCTCTTTTCTATATAATTACGGCGGGGGTGGGGTGGGGGACTTATTGTATGTTTTCTCTTAGACTTTCCAGTGTTTTCGAATTGATGACCCTTGTTAAAACCGTCACTTAGTGCCTCTGTGGCCTTTAAATGAAGCCTATTTAGGAATTTGGAACTGAGCAAAAGCCCTTAATTGAGTTAATAATTGCAATGAAATATTTCAGTTATCTTTTTAAATTTCAAGACCATCTCCTTTTGAGTAACAGAGTTGGGTAGTGACTGAGTCTGAGGTCAGAATGGACCCCAGCATGAGACGTTTTGAGTAGAGAGCATTTTCTTGGTGTGAGAATCTGGAACATGGGGAAGAACCTGTCTTCTCCATAGTTCCTCTAAGAGGAAGAACCTTTCCATGACCTTGCAGGCTTACAAGTGAGCATAGCAGATACTGCTAACACTTGAGGAAGGGCGATGGGGTCTTGGACCCTGAGGAAGCCGGGTTTAGGCACGAGCCTCCACTCTGCCCCCTGGAGACTGGGCTGGACTGGGGCCACCTCCAGCGCCTCAGCTGGGGTGCCTGTCACGGCATAGGCAAAGAGACCCTCACCTATGGAATTCATGAGTTGACTCACTGATGGTTCCGACCCACAAGGCAACTTTCTTTCTTTTCTTAAAGATTTTATTTATTTGACAGAGAGAGTGAGCACAAGTAGGGGAGCAGCAGACAGAGAGAGAGGGAGAAGCAGGCTCCTCACTGAACAGGAAGCCGGATGCTGGTCTCCATCCTAGGACTCTGGGATCACGACCCGAGCAGAAGGCAGGTACCCAACTGACTGAACCACCCAGGCGCCCCTCACATGGTAACTTTCTACTTAATAATTTTGCAAACTAAGTGCTAAGATTAGTTCTACTACTGATAAATACAAGTTAACATGCAAATATAACAAATTAAAAATCCTGCAGTCTTAGAAAGCTTCTGCTTTCTCTCCGTTTCTCAGCCCTGGGCAAACCCTGCTTGCTCTGCAGTTAAGGCTCTGACTCCAGGGTCTGGAGTCTGCCTTCTTCCCCCAAGATCCGACCTCCACCCTCAGCAGCTCTCATTAGAGAGCTTGGCTCTCATTAGAGCAGAGTTTCTCTGCCTCATGTTATTTTGACATTTTGGGCCAAAAAATTCTGTTGTGGGGTGGTTGTTCTGTGCATTTAAGGATGATTAGCAGCACCCCTGGTGTCAACCCACAAGATGTTAGTAGCATTGGTCTCCTAGTTTTGAAACCAAACCTATTTCCAGGCATTGGAAATGTTCCTTGGGGGAGCAAAATCAACACTGGTTGAAAACCAGTGCTTTAGAAGAAGCAATTCTTCAACTTAAAACAACTCGAGACACTGTTTCATTCTTCAGTTTGGATTGTTGCCACCAAAATCCAATGCTAAAAAATCGTTTTCCCTGAACAAATTTCCTTTGCTTCATACAAACTTAATAAACCTTATTCATATCCTTTCTTTTAAAAATTTTTACATTTACAGAAAAATAGAAAACTATAGAGGAAAATTTGAAACCATAGTCCTGTATTTTAAAAAAAGCACTGTTGGGGCACTTGGGTGGCTCAGTGGGTTAAAGCCTCTGCCTTCGGCTCAGATCATGATCTCAGGGTCCTGGGATCGAGCCCCACATCGGGCTCTCTGCTCAACGGAGAGCCTGCTTCCTCCTCCTCTCTCTCTTTCTGCCTGCCTGTCTGCCTACTTATGATATCTGTCAAATAAATAAATAAATAAATAAATAAAATCTTTAAAAAAACCAACACTGTTGATGTATTTTAAAACTTCCTTTTAGTTCTGCAAAATAAAGGAGTTCTAAAGATCCCTTGCACAACAATGTGTATATAGTTAACACCATTGTACTATGTGGTTGAAAATGGTTAGGATGGTAAATTTACTGTTATGTGTATTTTACCACAATAAAAAAAGATACCTTTGCTCATCTGCCCACCCCTCTTAATTTTCACTTCTCTGATCTAATACTTTCCTCTTTAAGAATTTTTCCAAAGGAAATAGTTAAAGGTCCATGCAAATATTGTGTATGGTTGTGTTATCAGACCATTGTTTATACTATATTAAAAAATACAAATGAAATGTCAAAAATAAGGCATTAATTAGGTAAATTATAGAACTTCTGTTTGATGAGATGTTAGGCAGCTACCAAAAATCATGTTCTTGAAGAGTTTATAGAAGTATATGGAAAATAATCACCATATGTCATTTCTTTTTAAGTAAGTATATTACATTGAGAGGTATTGGTGAAGGAAAGAAGATAAAAATAAATGGAAATACATCTTGTGTTTATGTATTGGAAGACTCAGTATTGTTCAGTTATCAGTTCTACCCAAAGTGATCTACAAATTCAGTATAGTCCCTATCAAGATTCTAATAATGTTTAATGTAGGAATAAAAAAAAAATCCCTCCTAAAATTCACACAGAATCTCAAGGGACCCTAAATACCAAAATAATCTTGAAAAAGAAGAACAGAGTTGGAGAACTTGAACTTTCTGATTTCAAAACGTACTATAAAGCCATACAGATCAAAACAGTGTGGTACTAGCATAACAATAGACATATGGACCAATGGAAAAGAACAGAAAAACCCAGAAACAAGCCCTCACATGTGTGGTTAACTGATTTTTGACAAGGTTGGCAAGACCATTCAATGGGAAAAGGAGAGTCTTTTTAACAAATGATACTGGGAAGAATGAGTATCCACATGCAAAAGAATGAAGTTGGACTCCTACCTTACACCATAAACAAAAACTGACTCAAAATGGATTAAAGACCTAAAGAACTAAAACCATAAAAGTCTTAGAAGAAAACACAGGGGAAAAGTTTCATAACACTAAATTTGGCAATGATTTCTTGGATATGACACTAAGGCATAGGTAATAGGTAAATTGGACTTCATCAAAATAAAAACTCTTGCATCAAAATGAAAACTTCTGTGCGACAAGGGAGACCATCAACAGAGTGAAAGGCCATGGAATGCAAGAAAATATTTGCAAATCATATATATCTGATAAGGCATTGGTATCCAAAGTATATAAAGAACTCGTACAACTCAGCAACAACAAGGAAAAAGCAAAACAAACAAATAAACAAAAAACCACTCAAAAATCCCCCCCAAAACCACCACCAACAAAACCCAAAAAACACCAATTTTTAATACAAGGACAGGAATAATATATATCCAAGGAAGACATACAAACAGGCAATAATCACATAAAAAGATGCTCAACATCACTAATCACTGGGGAAATGCTATCAAAATTACAATAAGATGCTACTTCTTAGTCTGTAAGGATGGCTATAATAAAACACAAAAATAAAATAGAAAATAACAAGTGTTAGTGAGGATGTGGAAAAATTACAGTTGCTGTGCATTGCTGGTGGGAACGTGAAATGTTGCAGCCACTGTGGAAGACTGTTTAGAGTTTCTTCAAAAAGTAGAACCTCTAATTACCAGATGATCTACAATTTCCCTTTGAAGTATATACCCAGTATAACTGAAAGCAGGGACCCAAACAGGTATTGGTATACCAATGTTCAAAGCATTATTCACAAAAGCTCAAAGACAGAAGCAACCCAAATGCCCACGGAGGGATGAATGGATGTAAAACACGTGACAGATGCATAGAATGAAATGTGATTCAGCCTTAAAAAGGAATGAAATTCTGATAAATGCCACAACATGGACAAATCTGAGAGCACCATGCTAAGTGAAATGAGTCAGGCAGGATGATCAGTGTTGATTACATTTATTTGAGGTACATACAACAGTCAGATTTGTGGAGACAGAGAGGTGAATGGGGGGATTACCAGAGGCTATAGGGGGGTCGGGATGGGGACTTAGGGTTTGAATGAGTGCAGAGTTTCAGTTTGGATTGATGACAAAGTTCTGGAGATGGATAGTGCTGATGGTTGCATATCATTGTGAATGTGCTTTATGTTACCAATTTGAATACTTAAAGATGGTTATAATGGTAAACTTTATGTTATGTGTATTTTACCACAATTTAAAACATTTTCCACGAGCAAAAAGAGAAGAATACATCTGTGTTAATTTTATCGATATTAACTTCTTGATTTCAATAGTTCTACTCAAGTTGTAAGAAAACAGTAAAATAGGATGAATTCTAGGGACTAGAAAGGAATTAAGCAGCATTTAAAACAGTTTATGTTAAGGTACTTACAGTCCTCTTTATAATAAGAAATAAAACAATAATAAATATAATTAATGTCTTAAAATTTTTTTTTTATTAGTTCCTTTCCCTACTTGGGCTTTCTCCCTCATTCTCCCTTTACTCTTTCCATTATGATTACCTTAGATCACTCAAGAACCTGATAACACTTTAAGGTCTTCTTTAATCCTGGGAATTTGTGCTCTGGGCCCAGTTGTTTGTAGGCAAAGATCTTTGGGTGCTCGTCTTTACCAACCTTCTTTGTATGCTGCCTCATTTGCAGCTAGAAGCTATCCTGTGGTCACCAAGAATATCTGACTGCTCCAGGACACAGATGCTAAATGTGGTGGGAGACAGACAAAACCTGGGGCCCTGATGACATTGCTGAGCTGCTGAATCAACCAGCCCTAAATCCTGTGCCATCGCAGGACTTCTGTCACATGAGCTAGTAGATTTCTGTATCGCTTGTCCATTTGATATGGGGCTTCTGCTACTTCCAGTCTAATGTTTCTGAAGTGATTCAGATTCATTTCTGGCTGAGGAATGAGGTTGAAACTTTTTGTTTAAGATTTTATTTATTTAAGAGAGAGAGCACCAGCAGGGGGGAGCAGCAGGGGAGGAGGGAGAAGTGGGCTCCCCACTGAGCAGGGAGCCAATGAGAGGCTTGATCCCAGGGCCCTGGGATCATGACCTGAGCTGAAGGTAGACACTTAACTGACTGAGCCACCCGGGTGCCCCGAGTTGAGGCTGAATTTTGATTAAGGTTTGGAGGATGAGCTGCTCACCAGGGGGGAGGTGGGAAGACTAATTCAGGCATGGAAATGATGCAAGCAAAGGCAAAGAGATGTGAAGATGCTGATGTGCTGGGAGGGCTCGGGTGGGTCAGGAGCATCAGGTGATAGGAGAGGGAGTGGACAGGCTGGGGCTAGGTTCTTGTAAGAGGAATTTCCCCTGTGGACAGTAGAGTAATATCAAAGGTTTCGAAGCAGAGAAATGACTTGATCAGATCAGTCTTTGAAAATACACACCCTTCTTCTTTTCTAAAATTCTAGCAATGAGAGCACAAGACAGAACAGAAAGTAGAAGAACCAACGTAGGAGAATACATTGCCCTACTTCTCTCTAGCCTTTTATGTATGGTGTTAACGTACCTACACACACATAACTATATGTGCAAGTACAAGGTTATGTAAGTGTATTTAACTGTGTGTGTGGGATGTGCATATATATAGAGAGAAGACAGCTTTGCGTTTTCCTATTTATTTAACTCGCTTCCTGCTTGTTTGTTTGCAGTGGTCTCATGGTAAGAATCAGTAAGCTAGTACTGTCATTATTTGACAAGAATCTTCCTGATTCCACAATGGAAAATCAGCGATCTCTGAGCTGTGGTTCTAGCCACTTCTATTATTAATTATTTGACATTAGAATTGGACTTCAGCTTACCTTACATAAAATGAGTTATCTAAGTTATAGATGATCTCCAGGTATAAAATAGGTTAAAAATTGTAAGACTTCATTGTTCTATAAAGTCTAACTTCCTTCCTTCCTCTCTTCCTCCCTTCCTCTTTCCCTTCCTCTCTTTTTTCTCTTGATTCTTTTTTTTTTTGCATTTTCCATTAAAAATTTCTTCGAATACAGTACTCAACAATCACCTTAGAAAAAGTCATATATACTCTGTATTAGCTAGAAACATGTTTTGAATTACAAATAACAGAATATCCAATTACAGTGGCATAAATGAATTTGGGTTTATTTTACTCCCTTTATACAAAGTGTGAAAGTCAAACACTCCTGGCATTGCCCTTACTAGTGAATGCACCATCTGATCTGTTGTGGGCCTGATTAGAACAAAAAGGTGGATGGGGCACCTGGGTGGCTCAGTGGGTTAAAGCCTCTGCCTACAGCTCAGGTCATGATCTCAGGGTCCTGGGATCGAGCCCCGCATCAGGCTCTCTGCTCGGCGGGGGGCCTGCTTCCTCCTCTCTCTCTCTCTGCCTACTTCTGATCTCTCTGTCAAATAAATAAATAAAATCTTAAAAAAAAAAAAGAACAAAAAGGTGGAGGAAGGACAAATTTGTTCTCTGCTTAAGCTGAAACATCCATCTTCTCTTGCCCTCAGACACCAGTGCTCCTTGTTCTCAGGTCTTTGGACTCAGACTGAATTACGCCACCAACTTTCTTTGATCTCTAGGTTGCAGGTCATGGGACTTCTCAGACTCTCTTGATGAGGTAATAATTATAATAAATATCCTCACATTATCTATATGTATTCTATTGGTTCTGTTCTCTGGAGAGCCCTGATAGACATTGGTTTAGGGGCTTGACCCCATCGAGGCCAGCATTTCTGAAACTTGGCATTTCCCTCACACTTTCCATCTCTTGGGTATAAAATGCTTGAAAGAGGAGGGAATTGTGACACCAGGAGCACCTACTCCCTTCCATCGGGAAGGCAAATGTTTTTCCAGAACCATCTTTTCTCTTTCTCTCCACTAGCATTCCTCCAGTTAGGTTTCCGTGTCCAGAGAGTGTCATGGGACAGTCTCAGCATCAAGAGAGTCTGCTAAAGATTTGTGATCTCAACCTTTACATACAGTTTAGGGGATTTGAAAACTTTCTAAAGCCCATCATGGTACCCGGCTTCAGAATCCTTGCTTTAAAAAGTGGGTCACATTATCTCTGAACCTTAGCTTTTTAGATCCTCCCTCTTCAGAGAAAAACTAAAATCTAAACAGATTTTTAATAATCTGGTTTGAAGCAGCAACTTGTTTAAAGACCAGAGAATCAAATGATATAATATATTATAAAAGTATACAAAGTATAAAAAGTATTCTAAAACTGTAACATTCTTCTTAATACAAAGGCATGTTTTTATTGTGAGAGGTATGTTTTATTTATTTGTATTGGATCACACATTTTGGTTTCCACTTGTGTTGTGTGTGTGTGTGTGTAAAGAGTAAGGGGAGGACAAAAGAAAAACACAAGCAAACCAATGCCAATAACACACAGAAAATATTTTATTAGTTTCCAGATTGAGAAATGATGAGGAACTTATTTCAGTAGTAATCCATGACTCTCCTCAATGAGCCCACTCGGGCATTCGGGGCCCCCCAGTCGTGGTAGCGCCTATAGTCCCCCGGTCTCAGCAGGTACTGCCGCCCCTGGTAGTTGGGCAGCTCGTAGAGGACCCAGGAGCCCTCCAGCACGTTGAGGGAGTAAATCTCATTGAAGTGGAAGCGGTCCTGAAGAGAGGAGCAGTCCTCCGTGAACTCCATCATCTGGCCTCTGTAATCTTCCCTCTCATAGAGTCTGATCCTGTGAGAGCCGGCCTGGCCCATCCAGAGATGGAAAGAGGAGGAAAGCAAGGCATGACATGGTTGCAACACATTCATGCAGTCCAGCTCAAGCTATTTTGAAATATAGGATAAGCCTCAACTAATTCTCAATATTTATATATTCCCCATTTTCAAAGGCGGAGATTCACTACCCTTTCAAGACCGTGAAGTATGATAGAATTAAGAAGGAAATTTCACTGTTTATATATGTATAAATATTTCTCAGGATGAAATACTAAGCATGCTCAGTATACCACACCAGAGAGAAACTCAAACCTTGAACAGCGTATTACTGTTTTTGCCATTTTGAAGAGATATTTTTCATTTTTCAAGCATGTGTGTTTGAACAGTAAAGTGAGTTCGTGAAATGAATGGCCTTGCTTTTGGTTTAAGATAAATCTGGGAAAAATCACCACGGATTTGGATATTTCTGTTTCTGTGGAAAGCAAAGTTAAATGTCCTAAGTCTCTCAGACAATAACTGATTCTCATTTAATAACTTAGGAATAGAATAAGGAAAAATGAGAAAGAAAAATCAGTAAGATCCAGGCCTAATTTTTCAAAAACCTTAGCATTTTAAAACACATATTTGAAATGTATGTGGGTACGTGCATAAAATTTCTCTGTGTTGCTCTCCATTGAGAGAAAGTCCTTTCATTTGTGTAGGTGGGGTAAACCAAAATATACAAGTGGGGAGCAAAAGAGAGAGAGCTCTTAAAAAAATGGACCCCTGCGAAAGTTTCTTTTTCAACTCCTATCTGCTCTGTAACTACCCCCTATTCACGCACATAATTATTCTTCTATGGGATATTAGTGGTTTTTCTACAACTCCACTGTAAGTGATTCCAAGATGGGAACTATAGGTCGTACATGCCCACGGCAGCCAACACATTCTTATTAAATATTTGTGGATTAATAGGTACCCCGGGGTACCATTAATTGCTTTTATTTGGGGCCGACTACATGGAACTGATCTACCATAGCTTGTCTTGTGTCCAAACCCTCAATTATTCAGAATGATCACTACTCCATATGTTTAAGCTTTGCTTGAAACTCTCCATTCTGTGTCCTGATAGGGAGCTGGACTCACGTGCGGGATGAGGCGGCAGGAGCGGACCGAGTCGCTGAGGCCCATCCACTGCTGGTAGTCCGGGTAGTCCCCGCGCCGCAGGAAGTACTGGCAGCCCGCGTAGTTGGGCTGCTCATAGAGCATCCAGCAGCCGCTGTCCACGCGCACCGAGTTGCAGCGGCTGAAGTAGGGCTGCAGGTTCGGGTGGTCACTGCTGCACTCGTAGTGGCGGCCCTGGAAGCCCCGGTCCTCGTAGAAAGTGATCTGCAAGGCAAGGGAGGGAAAGGCTCAGAGGCCTGGCCCCAGGCCCCAGCGTGCGGGGGCCCCTCCTGGCCTGCGGCTGCGCTGGGCTCACCTTCCCCATGGCTGGTGATGGAGGTCAGTGATGGGCCGCCGTGGCGCGCGTCTATATAGCAGGAGGCTGCTGCGTTGGCAGGAACAACACAAAAGGGGCCCGCGGGGTGAGGAGGGGATTTTCATGTGCTCTTTTTTCTTTTTGCTGTTCTAGTCCATGGGGCTCATTGTGGGTTTTGGTCCCATTCTCTCTGGAATGTTCAGGTTGCTATCACTGGCTGATGCTGTTGAGACAGTTTGGAAAAAAAAAAAAAAAAGTAATTTGGAACATGGTTGATTTGATAATAGAAATAGAGCTTCAGCCATTTCATATATAGTCTACACTTTTATTTATATGGGTTGGGGGAAAACAAAAACGTGTAAATGAGGGAGCAATAAAAAAGCAAAAATATATAGTAAATATAAAATTAATCTATCAGAACTGTCAAGGAACATATGTGCCACAATGTTCAGTACTAATTGTTAATAGGAAGAAAATGACATTAATGGAATGTTGATAATTTCAACTTAGTCCTTTAAGAGAATTTTCTTATTAAAGAGTATAAGAAATTGGAATGTTTTACCAAGGGAATTCACAGAACTTCAAACTTGCAGTATGGTAAAAACAAAAACAAAAAACAACCAACCAACCAACCAACCAATCAAACAAACAAACAAACAAACAAAATCCCAGCAAGCAAGAATATTCAGTATTTGGTCTGAGTTTGTTACAGCCTAGAAGTAGACTGAATTCGTTACAGTGTATAGAAGTAAACAGAGGATTAGATGTTTTTTCTTGGCTAATTATAATTCAAAAGGGAGAAGAGTTTTAAGAACTCTTTTTTTTTTTCCTCAGAAAAAACTAAAAGGGAAATTTCTAATTTGGAGGAAATAAGAAAAAGTTAGAACACAAAATTGATTACTTACCTCTCAGGTTATTATAAAATAAAACCAAATTCCTGAGAAACCCATTTTTAGTAGGAATCTAGATACACTTTTTCCTTTGGGGAACAAGAGTACACAAAGCTTTTGACTCAAAAGAGATTCATTGCATGAACACAAAGAGGAGCTATGGCTAAAATGGTGTGGGGAGAGGAAGGAATAAATCTGGAAGCTGAGACTCTAGGAAGACTTTAGAAAGTGTTTACTAGGCTGGAAAGAATAGTTTGATGGACTGGAAGGAGCACTGGAGTGGAAGATAACCTATGCCTTTAGGTCATGTTCAAAGAATTATTCACAGTCCTGTGTTGTCTCGTGGAAATACTTTGTCTTGACTTTGGGTCATAAGTCTTTGTAAGTTAGTATTTTTAAATAAAACACCAACTACGTACATATGATGATTTCAGTTCTTGTTATCCACTATAGATAGACACATGTTTGCAAAATTACTTCTGTTTACAGAGTGGAAAGTAAACAGCCCAAATCAAAAGAATAAAAAAAAAAACCCTACATCATTTTAATTAACCATTTAAAAATAATAATTAATAAAGTAAAAATTTTGGAATTGTCATTTTGCTCAGAGTTGTTTCTGTGGGGAGAGTGTTGATTGATAAAAACAGTAAAATATGAGAAAGAAGTGAATGCAGAGTCACAAAGAAGATTTAGGGGAGCAGGGTGGGGATGGCTGGGGGTACACCACCACCACAGCCTATGTGCAATTACAGATTTGGGATACATCTGGAGAGCCAAAACTTGGGGACTCTGGGTTCTAAAAAGAGAAAAGGCTTTATTTCAGCTTGGGGAAAAGAAAAAAGAAAGAAAAAAACAAAAAACAACTCACAGTTTTCAATGAGCTGAAAACTGAATGGTTTGGACCAAAATGTGGCTTGATTTTAAAGCTTTACAGAAAACTCCATCATTGACAAGTGTGTGTTCAACGAAAGCCCCAAGTTGCACTTAGTGTGCTAAGTGAACAGAAGTTAAGACTCGAGAATCCTTCCACATATAGCCCTAAAGCAGAGTTCTTATTTATTTATTTATTTACTTATTTATTTATTTGACAGACAGAAATCAGAAGTAGGCAGAGAGGCAGGCAGAGAGAGAGGAGGAAGCAGTCTCCCCGCTGAGCAGAGAGTCTGATGCCGGGCTCGATCCCTGGACCCTGGGATCACGACCCGAGCCGAAGGCAGAGGCTTTAACCCACTGAGCCACCCAGGTGCCCCCTAAAGCAGAGTTCTATATGAGTTGCCTGGAATGACTGATGGGGACAGTCTTTGGAAGGAGAATAAGAGGTAAGTGTGAGGTACCCTCATCCTGAGCTCTAGTCCAGCAAGGAACCGGTCACTCCTAAATATTCAGATGCTTTCAAACAAAAGTGAAGACAAAAAACAGGAATTCAGGTTAGAGTTTTGCTGCCTACAGAGTCAAAGATTTCTGTAGCTGCTATAAATGTCAGTCTCCAAAATGAAGTATATAAGAAATACCATTTTCCTTATCTTCTAGAACTCAAAATATTTTATGACTCTAAGTCTCATTTCCACTAGGATGGAGAGAAAATTTCACCATAGTCATTGCTACGTGCATTGTTTCGTCATCTCATGTTGCCAGACTCCATGGCTGGGTTCTATGGGCTTAACATGAGAGCAAGTCATTTCATGGGGGGAGAGGGTGCACTGGAAACTCCCGTGCTGTCCTTGATGGTGACTCTCCCCAGCTTTGACACGAGCGTGGAAATAAGAACTGGCAGCCCCGAGGGCTATGGAACCAAGATGTATTTTATTTGACCGGCACAATGTTTAGATGTTCTCCAGGATGCTGTGGGTTGGTTTGCACTTTCCGCAGCTCACCATACTTTTCATCACTCCTTGTGGTCTTTAAAGAAGTTGTTTGCTCATTTACATTATCTCTCTGGTCCCTGAAGGCATTGAGCTGCAACCTCAAATAAGCGTCTTCAAACTCTGCTCAGTTTTTGCCAAAAGAAAACACTGTACATCAGAGCAAATTCCCAAGCGTTCTTCCTTGGTCTGAGTCATACTTTATTAGGAACTTGTGTATTTGGTGTTAAAATATCCTTTTGTAAATGTCTCTTCTTTTACAAAATGATGTATGACTAGATGGTGCTTAGTTTTACAGTTTTGTTTTCTTTTTAATCTTAAAAGTCCTTGCTTGGTGAAATAAAAATAGGCAATCCTATGTTGGTCTCTGTTTAAAGAAAACTGGTCTGAGAAATCCAAAATACTGAGAACCATATGATTTGATATCATGATTTAAATCATTTGGTATCATAAGAAATATGTAAATAAATATTACTCCATTTGTTTCCCCCAGAAATTTGTCTTGGGATGACTTTAAAGTACTAAATGAAAGTACTTGATGGAAGTGTTTACGTATGTATTATTTTGTACTTGAGAAAGTACTTGACTTTAAAAAGTGACTACATGCTTACTGTTTAGTGTATGCATTTCATATTATCTCTGTGTAGGGCTCCGTGGTGGTGGGGACAATGCCTTTTATTTGTTTTGGTTGTTTTTTTCATCCTCAATTCTACACATGACAGGCTCATTGTAGGTGCCTGGTAAATGGTAAAGATACTAACTCAAAGAAATTAGGATCTTTGGTGGCTAACAATTGAGCAGAGTCTATTACAATTAAAAATCTCTTGTGTTATCATTGGGCAGTCTCACTTCTAGGTCTCTATCCTCTAAAATTTATGGCTTGTGTAGATAAAGGTATACAGACAATGATATTCTTTGCAGCCTTGTTTGTAAAAGGAGCATTGGACAAGCCCAATCACCAATGGGTAAATGCTAACATAATCTAGGGAACCTTCAAATAATGGAACACAATGCAGTCCATTAAACAGAAGAAGGTGCTGACCTAGATCTATGTCTGTATCATTTTGTATGTTAAAAGCAAGTTGCAGACCAATATGTACAGTATGATTCTACATGCAAATAAGTAAGTAAATAAATAAAAAGAATGTTTCGCGAGATATATAGAAGGAGAAAATTCAAGAATGGTGCCCACCAAGTGTAAAGAAGGGTTAACAATGAAGAATGGGATCAGAAGGACCCTCTCCACTTCTTTATAGAATTTGTAAAGTAGTAGGATTATAGGAGGCTTTTATTTTGGAGGAAAAATTTTAAAAATAAATTCTCTAATGATGGAAAGATTTTTAAATTTTTTTTTTTTTTAACTTGCAGGACTTTGCTTGTGAGCAAGCAGATTTTGCTTTAACTGAAGTCTACTTAAGGGCACCTGGGTGGCTCAGTGGGTTAAGCATCTGTCTTCAGCTCAGGTCATGATCCCAGGGTCCTGGGATGGAGCCCCATGTCGGACTCCCTGCTCAGTGTGGAGTCTGCTTCTCCTCTTCCCCTGCTGCTCCCCTCTGATCACTCTCTCTCCTGCGTGCTCTCTCTCTCAAACAAATACATACATAAATAAAATCTTTAAAAAAATCAAAATGTATTTAAAATAGTAACATATATCTCATTGATTTATTTGTATTATCTGCACTTCATGGAGGGCTTGGCCCAGGGAATATACACTGGTGCACTCAGGTAAGGAGGTATTTTAGAATAGGAGGGGAGATCTTTAACGGATCCCAAAGTACGGCAATGTCCAATGGCAGCCTGGCCTTAGTTACGTCATCCTGTGTTCCAAAGTAAACAATACTGCAATTCCTTATGTAGTCTCATCAGGCTTTTTGCCAGGTGGGGTTCTCTTCACTGCTTGTCTGTGACCCTCTATGGCTTCCAGTCACCTGCTGGGTGAGAAGGAAACTCCTAGAATGCTGTTCCTCAGGGCCCTCCACGGAACGCCTCCTTCCTCACCAGTCACCCTCTCCCATTTTGCTATGTTGACCTCCCTTTCTTTCTTACACAGGCTAACTCCTCTTTCTGCCCCTCCTTCTGAGCCTGTTTCAGACTCATTCTACCTTGCAGAGCTTCTAGAACTGACCCTTCCCCACTTAGTCACTCCTCAGCCTTTAGCAGGGAGCATTTACAGGTGAATTAATTGGCACACAGTGAAAGAAAAACAGAAGTCAGCAATTGCCAACAATACAGACTAAATACTTTATTAGGTTCCAAATTGAGAAAATGGTAGTGCGAACCTATTTCAGTATAAATCCACCGCCCTCCGCAAAGAGCCTGCCTTAGCATCCATGGCCCCCCAGTCGTGGTAGCGCCTGTACTCTTGGGGCCTCAGCAGGTACTGCCGCCCCTGGTAGTTGGGAAGCTCGTAGAGGACCCAGCAGCCCTCCAGCACGTGGAGGGAGCGGACCTCACTCAGGTGGAAGCGGTCCTGGATGCAGGAGCAGTCCTCGCTCAACTCCGTCATGAGGCCTTTGTGGTCCTCTCTCTCATACAGCCGCAGCCTGTGGGAGCTTGCCTGCTCGGGCCACCAAGAGAAGGAGCAGAAGAAGCAAACAAACAAGTGAACTTGGTAGGTTGGGGCACGGGATCGCCCAGGTGAAAACCTGAGACTCTGACATTGCTGGGTATGTTGTGTATGGAGCGGTGTTCCACTGGCATTGAATACACGTTTGCATTCTCATTTTGTATTTCATATAGGACATCTACATTGTAAGAGGTTCAAAGTCTGGGTTAGAGTCCATCAAGAATTCAACTATCTTGACTCCTCATTCCCTAATGTCCATTGATTCCTAGCTGATAAGTCAAACATATATTTTGGGCAAAAATGGAAAGTATTTTGACTAATATTCTTTTAAAATGAGTATTACATTTTTTTTAGAATAATAGGAACGTTATCTCACAAATCTATAACTAAAGTTGGACTTTTAAAATCACATAGTTCCGTGAAAATTAGTTTAAATAGTCACTTGGAACCAGAATTCAACTGCTTTTCCAAATTAAGGGCAACGACCACTTCCAAAGTTAGACACAAACTTTGAATAGCCTCTATTAACAATAGAGTTTCCATTTTTTACTAGTCTGTAGTGGAACCCATCTAAGTCATTCATCACCAATTCTGTACTGTTAATTAAAGTTGCAATTTTACAATCTGAAGTTTTTAAAATGAATCTGTTCGCAATACAGCCTCCTTATGTCCACCCAGCTTCCCACGGGTAAGTTTTGTTCTGTATCCCGCTGTGAGAGTACATTTGTTACAGACAACTTTGTAATGGACATAATGGGAGCAAAAATTAACAATAAAGCAGACCCTTCCCATCAGTGAATTCTTCTTGTATGCTCCGCCGTTTTTGTGCATTTCTCTATCTCGGCTTAGGCAGTAGCTAAAGCCCACGTTACCCCTTAAGTGCTTTTAATGGCAAAACCTCCCTCCCCTTCACTGGTCAGTAATACAGTGAGGACCGGCAGGCAGCGGGATGGAGAACAGGTGAGGCTCACCTGGGGGATGAGGCGGCAGGAGCGGATGGAGTCGCTGAAGCCCAGCCACTGCTGGTAGTCCGGGTAGTCCCCGCGCCGCAGGAAGTACTGGTGGCCCTGGTAGTTGGGGCGCTCATAGAGCATCCAGCAGCCGCTGTCCACGCGGATGGAGTTGCAGCGGCTGAAGTAGGGCTGCAGGTTGGGGCAGTCGCTGCTGCACTCGTAGCAGCGGCCCTGGAAGCCGCGGTCCTCGTAGAAGGTGATCTGCAAAGGAAGAGTGAGTCCCAATTAAATCAGTGGCTCCCAAAGGATCTGGGATTTTTCCCTTTTATTTAACTTGCATCCTGCTCACCTTCCCCATGGCTGGTTGACACGGATGTGCGAGTTCAGTGCGATGGGCCGGGAGCGCTGTGGGTCTATATAGCAGAGCTGCTGCTGAGTTGGCAGAACAACACAAAAGAGGCCCCCGGGGGCGAGTAAGGGGATTTTATGGATCCCTTTAACGTGCTGCATTCAGTGGAAATGCCTGTAGAGTTTGCCTTCATTCTCTGGTATATTCCAACGCTGTTCTGGATATGTCCTAGTTTAGTCCCTGACTTGCTTTTATTTGCATTCTTAGTGTTTTCTAAATTTATCAGCACATCAATCTGAACTTTTGACCTGAAATTCATGTCTCTACGGATATGACTCCATTATGCCCCATGTATTTTCTGGGGGAAAAAAATCTATGCCTTTATGGATGTGCTCCGCAATTCCAGAGGCTGTCTGTGATGTAGAATTTCACAAACACTGACCAATTTTCCTTGATGGTAGAGGTCACTGTAACTTAATTATTTTTTTCTTTCTTTTTTTTTTTTTTTAAGATTTTATTATTTATTTATTTATTTAACAGAGAGAGAGAGATCACAAGTAGGCAGAGAGGCAGGCAGAGAGAGAGGGGGAAGCAGGCTCCCCGCTGAGCAGAGAGCCCAATGTGGGGCTCCATCCCAGGACCCTGGGATCATGACCCGAGCTGAAAGCAGAGGCTTTAACCCACTGAGCCACCCAGGCGCCCCAATTCTTTTTTCTTTATATGATTTGCCAGTCTAGTGCAGGACACAGATCTGGATTCTGATGTTTTGCTAGTTTTGACTGTGGTGACCTGATGCATAGCTACTAACTCCTCCTTGGCTGGGTCTACTTCAGGTACTAGAAATCAGCTCCTGGAAGTCAGCTTGTGATAAGAACCAAGGGGAAGGTTTCTATGATCAGTGGGTCCCAAACTGAGAAGGTTATTGCTTTTTGGAGTGCTTCCCCTTTCCAGGGTTGGAGAGAGGTGGTAAAGCTTCATAAACTCAGAATGTCCACTTAGTAGCCACATGAACATGGCAAACTACATAGCCTCTCAGAGTCTGAGTTATTTCATAGTACTTGTATCATGGGATATAGAAAGTTGAAAAAGAAAGAAGGGGGAAAAAAGAGAGAGAGAGAAGTATTTGCATTCAGAAGCTGGCCTGGCTTTCAGAGCTAAGCCATGTTATTCCTCTGTTAGGCATAAAGAGTTTCCCAGAATACCAGCTTCAGGAAAGGTTACTCTGAGACTCTGATGCAATGAGACAAAGCAAAGCCAATTCATAATTTTGTCTGAGCACAAGCAAAAACAAAGTCATTGCAGCATCCACACAATACCAAACACCCCCTCTCTCCGTCCTTATGATTAACTGCTCCTTTTTTATCAATTGCAGCTTTATCCTTCTAGGATCCCCCCCCCCCCGCTCCCCACCATGAGAAGACTTATTGAGATAGTCAATCATGAAATTACCCCCATGTTCTGACAACATCCGGTTTAGAGTGAGTTTTTTTAGACTCTTTCCCAAGTCACCCAACCAAAGTGCGAATCCTATAATAATATCCTTTGCTAATACCCTTTGCTGAGACACCCCATGCGTTCCCTGAACAAGTAATAAACCAGCTTGTTCTGTGCCACGTGTCTGGGTGGTCTTCGGCTGAAGGACATTGACATGAGTCAGTGGGATTATGTATATAATGTGTTTGGCACATACTTGGCACAAGTAAGCATTAAGTAAATGTTCCGTGTTAGTAACAGTGCGACATTACTAAGGCTGACTTCAGCCCATTTATCTCCAAACACAGTCAATCCTCTCAAAGATGCCTGAAAAATTTCTCTGCTATAAAGCCATTTTTTAGTTTAAAAAAAAAAGTAGATGTGGAGGGTACTTTAGACATTATCTAGTGGCTTTCAAACTCTAGTGTGCAGAAGGAATCACCTGTGCTTGTTAAAACTGCAAATTGGTCCTATCCTCTCCCAGGATTTTGTATCTTTAGATGTGGAAAAGGCTCCAGTAATCTTTATTTCCAAACAGCACCAGATCATTCTTGGATCAAACTTTAAAAAACACTGTTCTGGTTTATTCTTTTTTTTTTTTCCTTTTAGTAAGAAAAACGTGGTGTAGCCATCCCCAGCCAATGTTTTATTAGTGCGTATACATTATTTTCCTTAAACATGTAGGCAGAAGACTCTCTGTTTTGTTCTACAAAGTTTTATATGCACATAATGACAGAATCAAAGCAGAAATAACAGTACTTAAATGATAGTGATGATTAGATAGGAAACGAGGTGAAGATCTCAGAAAATGCTGAATGCTAAACTTCATTCTTGGGTTCTTTTTTTTGTTTGTTTGTTTTGTTTTGTTTTGTTTTTTGTTTTCCGGATCTTTCTCTCGCTCTCTCCTGGAGCTCCTGTCTTCCCTTCCTTTACCTACCTCTTCAATCTCCCCTCCCCATCACCTGGCCCTGCAGCTGCCTTTCTTGGACTCTCATCATATCTCAGCTGGACTGTCCACAGTCTCCCAACTCTGTCCAGTCTTGCCTTCTTCAAAACTGCGTATCTGCCAGCATGCCAGGGTGATCAGAATCAGAACACCTCAAGTCATGTCACTGCTCTTGCCTGAATGTTTGTGTCTCCTCCAATGCATATGTTGGAACCCTCATCCCCACTGTGGTGATGTCTGGAGATGGGGCCTTGAGAGATAACTAGGTCTCGAGGGTGGAGACATCGTGATAGGATTAGTGTTCTTAGACGCTGGAAAGTTGGGGAAGAGATTGCTTCCTCTCTCTGGATCTACTAGGACCCTGATCTCCGACTTCCCAACCTCCAGAACTGTGGGAAAGAAATGTATGTTGAAATCATTCAGTCCCTGGTGTTTTTGTAGAGCCTGAACTAAGGCAGCCGCTCACCTGCTTGAAACGCTTCACTGGCTCGTATTGTCTCTAGCATTGCGTACTGGTTCCTTAGCATGGCACCGTTGACCTGAAATCCTTTGTCTCCAGACTTCCTGGTGGGTCACACTGGATAACTTGTTTCCCAATGCACAATGTTATTTTCACATTTCTCATTCACCCCCACCCCTGTTTTGCTGAGATATAATTGAAATATTATAAGTGTGAGTTTAAGGTATACAACATATAGATTTGATACATTTATATATTACAAGGTGATTAGCACCATAGTGTAAGCTAATATCTGCATTACCTCCCATAATTAATATTTGTGTGTGTGCATGTGTGTAAACATTTAAGATCTACTCTTTTAGCAAATTTCAAGTATATAATACAGTATTACTAACCATAACCACTATGCTGTACATTAGATGCCCAGATCCTATTCATCTTATAGCTGGAAGTTTATGATATCCTTCTCTTGTTTTTAAATATACCGATCCTTCTCACTGAGATATCAGTTCTGCATTTTTCACCCAGAGAGATTTTACCCTTTTTTTTTTTTGAAGTTTCATCTCAGGTATCAATTCCTCTGTAAAGATTTTCTTGAACCTTTCCTACTCTTCCAGGCTGAATTTAATACTGACAACTTGATTCTATCAAGCATCTTGCTTATGCCACTATAATGGTAATTATTACTTATCTAATTATTTTGTTTAGACATCAGTTTCTTGAAATAAATGAAGGCACCCCCTTTCTGGGCCGGGATTATTCCATCTTTATTTTTGTATTCTCACTAAGTGGCAGAATGAACTGGCACACAAAGGCTACTCAGTAAATGCCTGGAGTTTATGAATGTTATTCCCTGGTCTGAAATCCATTGTTATAATAGCCCATGGGACCTGTTTTGAATGCTCAGCACATCAGGCATACACACTCACATCAAAGTTCAGTATTTGCAAATTTCAATGTGTAGGATGACACAAGCACTCTGCATTTGATCTATTTAATGGGCCTTTGTAACGGGGAGATGAGTAAGCAAAAGAGAGAAAACAGGAATGTTGTGTTGTCCCCTAAACCTTTGGTTCCTTGGTAATTGTGCCTAATTTTTGTGTTTCCTGAGATGTCAAATTAATACCACAACAGCAGTGGCCAATTCTAGAGTATTGTTAGTATCTGAGATCCATCCAGCTGTTGGTCATAACACCCACCTTCCTGCTTCCTAGTAACTAATGTAGCCTTTGTATCACACACAAGCTTGGTTAAATGAGATGCGGTCATTTGATTGGCAGCTACCTGGACGAAACTATGCCAAACGAGGCTGAGTGAGACACCAAGGATCACGGTCACAGCACCAGCCTTGAGTTGTCTTTCTCAGCTTGTCTTTGATGACTATTCAACAGACGACAAGCAGATAAGGGGCAACCAATGACCCACCTCTGTTTAACTCCTATGGCTTTCCATTTGGATCAAATTGGTTTTGGTGTGAAAAGCAGTACATGTCTTCTCACTCAAACGACAGGTGGATGTGATGGTCATTTTTATTTTAACAACCCCACAAGAAAATTTGAACCCCTAAGGTCTAGAGGGGAGGGAATAAGACAGTGGCATCATCCAGACCTAACCCTGTGGCAGCAAGGTGGGATAACTGGGGAGGGAAGCCATAATGAGGGATAACCTTGGAGGGTATAACTTAATATAGCAGTTTGTGGCACTTCTTCATGGGATGACTTCAGTTTCTTTGCTTAGTGGTTCTTACATAAGATGAGATTGGCCAGAAGACACAATACGTTCAAAAGGAGAAAAGAGGGAAAAAGGAAGAAAAAGATTTAGAATCTGACGCTCACTTTGGCAACATGCATACTAAAATGAGAGTGCTACAGAGAAGATTAACATGGCCCTTCACAAGGATGACATGCAAATTCTTGAAACATTCCATATTGAAAAAAAAGATTCAACATGTGGACTTACTATAAACTAGGATATATAGGAAATAGTGGTGTGTATAGGGTATACAGGCTGACACTGGGGTTATCTTGAATTGTTTTTTATCTTCATGGGGAAAAAGGTTAGTGGGATCCTGTGGGATATCCCTTCTCCCATTCTTCTCTTGGAGACTGCTTTCCTCTCAAACCTTTCCCCTCTTTGAGGTTCCAGTGGGTACTTTTTAGAGCAGAAGGTGAGAAGGAGGAGGCATAGGTAAGGAACTAGTTTGGTTGTATCCCCCTCTGCCCATCCCCCACCTCCCTCTGTTGATTGTCTTTAATGCTGGGATTAGAGGGAGGATACCATTCTCTTCGCCTGTTCCCCTGGGACGGGATGGAAACACAATTTTCAAGAAGAAAAACTTGATCAGTGACATCCAGGATCTCTAATTTTATGTATTTTGGCTTCAAATGTTTCAGGATCATTTCCAGGTCCGAAGTCTGTGATTTTTATGCCTACCAAGCAAATAAAGTAACATTCAGCACTGCAGGAAGCTTTTGGCTTTCCAATTTATGTCTGCTATGTTATGACTGGCAAACAGAGAACTCTGGCTAATGTCTCCAGGGAGCCAACACTAGTGCTGGGAGTTTAAGGGTTGAAGAACTGGGATTTAGGAAAAATCAATAGCAAATAATTCAAGAATCTGACTTTTTTCCCAGGGAAAGAACTTTTCTAAATAGCCTAACCATGTGCAACCAGTTTGCCCTGAACACTCCTGATTCATGCCTCTTGCCCTGGTATAATCCCTAATAGCACACTCTTTTGCTCTCAAAAATGATTCAGGTTAAGCAACAAATTAGATGCGTGTTCTGTTCACAAGCCACATGGATGGTCGATATGGAGCCCTGGAAAGCATGGGAAGGAAAGAGACTATAAAAAATGAACAGCCATGTGGGAACAGCTAAGAACAAGGGAGAGACAAGCAAGAATGAGAAAGAAACCAGGCCACCCAGCAGCAGGTTGGAACTTGCAGATTGTTTAGAGCATGGCCACATGATATTAAATTTGATATTGTTGTACTTCTGTGATCTAAACTCCCCTCACATTCTCTGTAATGATGTTGGCTGCCCACAGGAATGTTTTATGTGAGAGATGGTTCAGGAGCCCAAGGAAAAGGAGCTATATCTCCCCCCCACCCCCCAAATTTATCCTGCATGATGTGGGTCACATGGGAGAAGACAAGATGACCCATCCAATGCAGGACTTCAGAGTGTAGGGTGACTGGGGAAAGCATACATAACTCATTCCCTTTCCAGAATCACAAGAGATATTGAATACGTATGTGTCAGAGAATGTGAGTACACAAGGCTCCCCCTCCATGTGAGAAGACATTTCAGCCATTTCATTAAAATCTCAAAGAATGGGCTACGTTAGATAGATTTTGACCTGAAACTGTCATCTTCGTTGTGGAACTTTGTAAGAAACAGACAAAAAAACCCATATTTAATTACTGCAGGGTGCTACTAGGGATGCTGTTTGCTCAGTGTTCTCTTTACTAGGAAACTTTCTTTGAGGTTTCAGTACTGGGAATAGTTAGGCTAGTCTTGGATAATTCCTTTATTTGTCTCATGGACTCTGTTAGTCATGGAACTGATCTTGTTTCCTCTCTGTCTTAGCTCCTGGATTCAAATCTGGCTCTAACCTACAACCGACAAAGTGCCTTAGAACATGGGACTTGGGCTCGAACTTCATTCCTGGAAGATAAATATCCCCAAAGGAAACATATATACAGTCAAACAAACTTCTCCAGTAAATGTCAATTCCTTGTTTTCCATTTAGTATTACTTTCCAGGTATGGTCATAATTCTTTACTTCCTATTAAAGTGATAGGAGGCTGAATTCCCTATGTGTATGTGGTTTTTGGTAGAAATCCTGAAATTCTTCTATAAAAGAAGACAGTGAATTCTATTTGCACTGGAAGTCTCCTGGAGGAATGAGGTATTGACATGGAATTGCCTGCTGTTAGAAGGATAAAGAACGCAAGAGGGGAGGGTGACAAGTCCGTTCATTTGTTTTTGAACCTAAAGGAAGTATGTAGATGCTGAGATGACTTTCCTCATTAGCTAAGATTTAGACTATATAGAAAAGACGATGGAGATAAACTACAAGGATAACTTGGAGTGTTACAGTAAGTCCTAGTTTAACATTATAGCTGCAAATTTATCCTTTTAAGACTAACCATAAATGTCTTTAGCCCAGTTGAATTGAACCCTGAGCCTACATGGTTTAGTCTTTAAAAGAATGCTAGCAATGATATCCTTTACTTTATCCCCCTTACAAGACATCATTTCCAGTCATGAAAACTTCTGTCATTATATTTGGCTAAATGCCATTATTGTTTACAAAGTTTTAATAGATTTAAAGAAAAGCAGGACTCCATAGTGCCAGAAACACAAGCTAAATATTTTATTGGACTCTAAAGGAGAAAAGTGGAGAACATAAATACTTTAGTAAAGATCCATTACTCGTCTGAAAGAGCCAACTTTGGCATTCATGGCCCCCCAGTCAAGGTATCTCCTATACTCCCCAGGCCTCAGAAGGTACTGCCGTCCCCTGTAGCTGGGCATCTCATAAAGGACCCAGCAGCCATCCAGCACGTTGAGGGAGTGGATTTCATTGAGATGGAAGCGGTCCTGAAGAGAGAGACAATCATCTGTGGTCTCTGACATTTGTCCTCTGAAGTCATCTTGCTCATAGATCCTCATTCTGAATGTGCCAGAGTGCTGAGGAGGCAGACAGAAAAGCAAAGGTAAAATGAAGACAGATGGAGAGAAATTAAAGTTTTATCTCCTACACCTCCCTGGTCCCACCAGCCCAGAATTTCCTGCAGTCTGGGTTTGCTTCCAGAACAATCACGTTACAGTGTTAAAGAGCCTTCCTGCTCCCATCACCACCGCCCCCCGCCTCCTCACCAGGCATCTAAGGATTTCTGGGCCATACTAGGGACAGACCTCAGCAGCCCTTCAGTGCTATTCACCTGGTTCTGTCCTTGGCAGCTAAGGTTTGTCTCAGATAAAATTGATCACATTAGGGCTTATTATTACAGAAGGTCCTTCTCAAAGAAGAAAATTGTAAGGCATTGGAAAGCAAAGTCTTGATCTAGTACTCTGGTGAAAAAGAATCAACATTTAGCTATTTTCTCTAATATTTTTGGTTTTGTGTACACCATGGAACATAAGATTGCTAAGCTTTTGTAGAAAAGAAGATTACACATTTTCTTTGTCTCTGTTTTGATCACCTCAGTGTCACTTCACATTTCAACCCATCTGACCCTTGAGTTTCCTTTCTGGTCTCTTCCCTCGCCATCTTCATTTCCCTCAGCAGCAAAAATCATCTCCATTGAGCTCTGTTTGGAGGATAGTATACCCCATGCCTTCCACACTCCAGCACGTTCTTCTGACAACTGTGCAAATTACTCTCTAGGAAATACTCAATCCCCAACTTTCAGTTTGGAGTTGGCCTTCCCTCTAGTTTATACCACTGAGCAAGCTA
Organism: Enhydra lutris kenyoni; assembly: GCF_002288905.1. Classification (NCBI taxonomy): domain Eukaryota; kingdom Metazoa; phylum Chordata; class Mammalia; order Carnivora; family Mustelidae; genus Enhydra; species Enhydra lutris. The sequence goes on from NW_019154085.1 coordinate 19,435,471, forward strand.
ATAAATACTGACCATGAAATTAGAGTAAAAACCAGAAGACAGTGCCTATCTTCTCCAAGAAGATCATTAAAAAGAAAAGTGAGCCAAAGCAAGCGAGTGTGTTTTTATCAATTAAGCAGACCCAGATTGTATCTAGAAGTTTTGATATATTATTTCTGAGTGGATACCACTCAGAATGACGACTTTGGGGAGCTGTATCTTAAACACATAACAACTTCTGTTTTCCCAATGTGCTGTTTTCTCTCAATTAGTCTTTGGCTTTTTAATTTTTTTTATTACATTTAAAATACAAAAATCTGGGAAGGTGAAAATACAAGCTGCAGAGTTCATGAAGAATGGCTTCCCGTCTGAGACCTCCTCCTTTGGAGTGCAGGCAGTGGGCTCACTCTCGCTTTCTGCTCTCCAGCTGGAATGATTTGGTTGAAAAATGGTATTTGTTCATGGTTTTCACTTCCAAAGAGACCAGAGACGAGGACAGAGCCACACTCACCTGGGGGATGAGGCGGCAGGAGCGGATGGAGTCGCTGAGGCCCAGCCACTGCTGGTAGTCCGGGTAGTCCCCGCGTCGCAGGAAGTACTGGTGGCCCTGGTAGTTGGGGCGCTCATAGAGCATCCAGCAGCCGCTGTCCACGCGGATGGAGTTGCAGCGGCTGAAGTAGGGCTGCAGGTTGGGGCAGTCGCTGCTGCACTCGTAGCAGCGGCCCTGGAAGCCGCGGTCCTCGTAGAAGGTGATCTGCAAAATGGAAGATGTGGGAGCATGAGGCGATTTGCCCCCGCTGAAGAGGCTGAGCCGGGGCCAACCCTGTGCCTCAGCTACCCGGCCCTTACCTTTCCCATTTTGGAGCGAGTGAGCAAGAGGCGTTGGCTGGGTGCTGTGAGGGCCGAGGGGGAGTGCCGCTGTATATATAGCAGCCCTGACTGCTGCCTCCGCAGGAAATCACACAAAAGGGGCCCATTTCGGTGAGTAAGGGGATTTGCCAGCTCCCTGCTCCTCCTCCCCCTGGCCATTGGGGTTAGCTGAATGGTTTACTCTCATTCTTTCTGGTAGGTTCGGGTTGTTCTAATTCACTAAAGCTGTTGTTGCCACCAAAATGAAAAGAGTCTTTACTCTTTTAGTTGAGCAAGAGGATGAGCGAAATTCTATCCCCGTGCTTTTATTTTGTCTCCTACTCTGCTTAGTTGGCTCCTCAAAGGTAATTAAACTAAGTAATGTATTCTGCTCTGGGACTGGTGGTTGGTTTTGTTTTTTAACTTTCATTAAAAATCAGAATTTAAACAATAAGGAGTCTTACGGAAGAGGGCATCAAGTGAAATAATCTGTGACGGTGCTTTAAAAAGCATAAAGCATAGTTCAAATTTGAGACTCTGTGGTCATTATTGTTGTTATTTTGGGGTCTATCTTGAGTAAAATTGATACTTGACTGGAAATTTGTAGGCTCCTGGAGGCTGGGAATACTTTCTGACTCCTTTCTGCCTCTGGGCCTAGAACAGAGGGTTGGCACATGGTAGACCCTCAATACTTGGCTTTGACCTGAAAGAAAGCAGATAGGTAAGGCCTTCCTCCTTTTCCTCACAGCTCCCCAAGAGTCCAAATCCTTCCTCCTGCTGGTGCTGCTCAGAGTACTGCTAGTTCTTTTTTGTCTCTGCCCCCTTCAACGTCCAAAGATCTTTCTTCCTCATCACCATTAGATACTCTTGCTCACTTGATAAGGGAGGTTTGAGTTAGTGGAAGGAGTAATGTCGAAACCTTCAAAATACCAATGGTCTCCATCCGCAGACTTCTGAGATGTTGGAGAGCACCCAAACCAGACAACAGAGCCTCTCGGTCTCATGAACTTCACAGTGTAGTATGGGGACTCCTGAGGTCCCTGAGACACTTTCAAGGGGTTCATAAGGTCAAAAACAGTTTTCATAACAATACCAAGGAGTTAGTGACCCTTTACACTCTTATTCTTGTACAGGTATAAAGTGGAGTTTTCCCAGAGGCTATAGGAAATAAAGGAGACTTGTACAAATGTAAAGCAATTCCAATCTTTTTGTTAATTATTTTTGCTTTGGAAAATACAGTTATTATCCATAAAAATATGTTATTTATATTAACATGTAATAGGCTTTCCACCTAAGGCCTTGCTTGGGTCAGAGGCCTATACTCGGACTTCTCAGTTATCTAGCCAGCTTTCAATGTTAGACCATCAGGGACTTGGATGGGGTCGGGTGGGGGGTGAGTGGTAATTTCAGGACCTGTACCATTGGTTGGTAGAGGAGTAGGCACTAGCAAGTGACACTAACTGTGACCACCTACCCTGCCTGTCCCATGCCTTGCTTTCACAGTGCTTCCTGTGAGGTTATTTTTCTTCCCAGTACTTATAAACACCATGATATTGTTCAATAGGCATCACTGGTGGAGAACTTATTCAGGGATCAATGCCTACACACATCCACAGGCACTTCTGCAGTTTCCATTACTGCTTGTGTCATCCTGGGAAAATCACTTAACTTTCCCAGGCTTCTGTTTCTCCATTTATGAAATAGGAGTGGGGATGAAAATCAATCGCGATAATGAACTCGAAAGTACGTGATAAATTGTAAAGTAATACCAGTAGTAAAAAAATCATATCATTCATATTAATAAATGCTAAAGATGATAATATTAATAGGACTTCTTGGTACATCAATCAAAAATAAAATATGAATGTGTTTCTGAGTGTCGACACCACAGTGTCTACACTTTTCCTTATTGTATGGAGACTAAGTGCGATCCGCAAATAATATCATATATTGAGATGTTTTGGTCTAACTTAGCAAAGATCTTCTGTTTGGTAATTTTGATTTCACAATCAAATGATGACAACCATTTGCATGTGATCTTGAAGCAAGGTGCCAAGAAAAGGAATAATGTAGGCAAGGGCTGTGCAGTTAGAGCAAATAGAGTCCTTGAGGTTCACCCACCGCTGGTGGCAGATGCCCCAGCCCGGCACAGGCAGCTCCTGCTGTCCACTTGCATGTGCTAAGTGGGCGTAGCTAAAGCAGGTCTGCAGGCCGAAGTGGTCACTGCTGCATGCATAGGAGTTAATCTGCAATGGAACACGCCTACAGTAAGGGAAATACCCACCAAGAACACATTACCATGAGTTTCATTGGCAAGACCCCGTTCTAGCCCCATCCATGCTGGTGAACTGCAGATGCCGAAGCCACCGCTGGCATCAGTGTAATAAAGGCTCAGGTACGTGTGCTTACATGCACGTGTGCGCACATTTCGGATCCATTAGATGATTTAGGCCTGACTTGGCTAACAGTAGAATTTCGCTTTTTTTCCTCATAGTTCTATTACCAATGCTGTCTTCTCCATGTGTTCAATTTTTATTTTTCATTATATTATAGCTTCTAAAGTGCTTTGGAGGTCTTTGAAGCAGCGTGGGAGGGAACGTTGATGTGTAAAGGACAAGTCAGAAATGTCCCTGCTCATTATTTGATTAAGCCTTTTCATGTTTAAAGAGAGAAATAATAGGTATAGACACAATTCACGTTGAAAACAGTGGGGACGTTTGTTTTAAATCATAGCAGCCTGGGAGGGCCAACTAGGGAGAAAATGTGTTTCCATTTTGCCTTCTAAATTCAAGATGTCTGTGAGGATCTGGACCAAGGGAGGGGAGCCATTCCTTGATACAGGAACATCTTCTCTTCTCAGAAGCATATCAAATCTCACCCAGTCTAGGCAGCTTACATCCCTCTTCTAGGACAGATCCTCTCCAAACCAGCTTTTCCTTGGCTGTCCCTTCTCCGAGCATCTACCTCCCTTCATCACCACCCAGCTTAGCTCCACCTTTCTCATAGAATTTCTTCTTTTCCTTGTCTTCAGCAAGGTTATGAACTCGAGAATAAGGGCCATATCACACTTCTTTATCCCTCATCACGATGTATTAGTTAAGTAGGTGGATAAATAGAGCCCTGCCAACATGAAGACCATGAAAAAACAAAGATTCTGTTTTGGGAAATGAGAACTCTCCCATGTGAGGTCACCCATGTGGATGTTCAGAGACACAGAAACCACTTTCTCCCACTCACTCAGCTACCACTCTCTGGTTCTGATGCCCTCTGCTTCTGCCTGTCCTTGCTGACATGGGAGGACTTGGAGGGAGGTTAAAAATGGCCCCCAAACCCCAGACTGCTGTGTGCCCACAGCACCCACAGCTTTCCTGCGGGGTGGGGAGTTGTTAGAGCACCACCAGGGCTATGCTGTTAAAGTCTCAGAACTTACTTCTAGCGGGTAAGGGAGAGAGAAGAGGAGTGGGCCTGAGAAAGAGAACAAAAATGAAAGAAAAAGTGGTAGACAACATTTTTGTGAGGGAAAATAATAAGGGAGATTTTTAGCTATTTCCTTGTAGTTTTTCATATTATACTTTTAAAAAGATTTATTTATTTATTTATTTGAAAGCGAGAGAGAGAGAGAGAGAGAGCGAGAGCGAGCAAGGGAGGGGGAGGGGGAAGGAAGTGGACTCCCCACTGGGTGCAGAGTCCAGTGTGGGTGCTTCTTGTACTCTAGAAGATGGATGGATCAATGGAATGAGACTTCAGGTCCTGATGCTGTTAAGACAGGCTTCATTATGTCTCTTTGTATTATCAGCCAACAGCCCTGTCTAATTATGTTGGAGGTTAAGGCACTGAAGCCACTGAGCCTTTTACCAGTATTATTTGAATACTGAGTATAACTGTAAAATTATGAACAGGTTTTTTTTTGTTCCGTTTTTAATAACTGCAAAACTCCCTTTGGAAGCACTGGTCTTATTTAAATCAGAACTAAAATTTAGAAAGCTGTATAAGGTCCTCTAGGAAGGAGCTCATGGTTAAATAAACTTGTAGATCAAAATATTTGAATGGATCTGATATAATCCTGGTTTCTTCTAAAAACAAAATCATTCATTTCGGAGCCATTATAGTTGCCTGAGGCCTGTTAGAAGCCTGAGTGGAAATAGTTCATCACCCTTCTCCTTCCCCTCCACACAAATGATGGCTTTCCCTGAAGCATTTGCAGACTTCTTTCCTGTCTGGTAACCAGTCTCAAGTGAAATCTCTTGAGTTCATCAGCACGTCATTGACATGCCCCTGCTGAAGGAAGCCGTGTCTACTTTCATTTAAGCGGTTAGGATTGAAACCGCAGCAAACCTTTTAGCACTCCCCTGGCTCATGATGATGAAAATAATAATAGGTAATAATAAATAGCCTACTATATAAAGAGTGTCTGGTCTGTTCCTGACATTGTACAAGGAATTTTATACAAAGTACATCATGTAGCCAACACGGCACAATTATTGTGGGAACTTCCCCCAAATGTTTGTGAGATCTTGGGCAAGAACATAAATAGAGGGCACCTGGGTGGCTCAGGTCATAGTCCCAGGGTCCTGGGATCAAGCTCCATATCGGACTCTCTGCTCAGTGGGAAGCCTGCTTCTCCCTCCTCCATTCCCCCTGCGTATGCTCCTTCTCTCAATGTCTCTCTCTGTCAAATAAATAAATAAAATCTTAAAAAAAACCATAAATAGAGCATCTTTTACCTCTTCCCTCCTCTCTTTTCACGTCCTCACATGTCCACACTCTATCTACGTGTTTCTTGCCCCGCTCCAATTCCTACAAATGGCTGCCTTTACTACGAGTGTCTTTAGGAGGATAGGCCTGGTGACGACTCTTTTCTAGGTCTTGGAAACAAGGGTCTAAATAGAGGGAATTCTGGAGCTTCAGGTAAAAGGAGTGTGGTCTAGAAAAAGTGTCGGTTTGTCCCCAAGTTTCCACAGATTCCTGTTCTGTGGAGAAGACTGTATGTAGCTGGAGGAGGCCAGAGTAAGACTCTCAGAGGCATATGGTTCAGGAGAAGATCTGTGACTGCCCAAGCCTAATCATAGTACTGATCACTATAGAGAAACAAATCCGAAAAGGTAAAGAGAGCCAGTAAGTGGAGGAACTGGGAATTGAACTCAGGTGTGTCAGCCTCCAAGGCCTAAACTAATTGCCTCTGGATGTAACAATGGCTTGTTTTAGATGTTACCTTTCTAGGTGTGCCAATCTTATATCTTCCCTAAATTATATACTTCTCAATGTCATGCTTTTCTTTTAATTTATTAAAGGCCTAGCATCCTACTAGCCTGCAGTGCCCCTACCAACCTGAGTATCTTTGTCTTTAACCAGAGCTCTGGTAAGTTGTAGTGGACTCTTCAATTAACTGATTGCTGCCAGGTTGAAAAAATAGGCATTACCTGACTATAAAAGGCTCTGTAATCCCTTATTCACTTATTTAGGTCCAGACCTCTAAGACAGTGGTAATGGATACCTGTCAAAGGGACATTGAAGATGTTCACATTTTCTTTCCTTAAAGGAATTTCCTAGAAAACAACTATTTTTTTTCTGATGTGTTTTCCTTATAATGTCCACATATATATAAGACAATTATACACAACTGATGGAGTGATGACTACTACTTACTAAGCCTTTGCTCTATGCTGACTTCTTTACAGGAGGTAGCTCATTTAATCCTCATAAGATCATGCAAGAGGGAAAACTGAGGCTCAGGGAGATAAGTAACTTGCTCAAGGTCACCCAGCTGTTAGGTGGAAGCCAGGAACCGAGTCTGTGGAGCTCAGTGCCTACATTGGTAACCACTGAGATACCACACCTTGAAACCTGGTAGAGTCTTCAATTATCAGAGCTGGAAGGAAACATGGAACTCATCTTGTCCAGACCCTTCATTTTATAGAGAGGGAAACTTGTGGTATGAGTATGCTTTGTGAGAGCAAATGCGGGTTTCCTAAGCCTTTCAGTTCACCAGATTAAAACAAAACCAAAACCTAAATTAACAAAATTATTTTCAGTTGGATATGTCACCTGGTTTTTCATTTTTGGTTAAAACAGAGTTCATATGTCATTAGTCACCCAACTAGAGGACAACATATGATGATTTAGCCAGGCCAGCAACAAAACCTTAAATCTTCTGCATGTTTGAAATTAATAAGAGCCACAACGTTTTGATAATATGTGTATCTATGTATTTATTATTTATCCTGTAAGTTCCTTCCATGAGAAGGAATCTTATTTTAGAAGAGTCTTCATTACTTAAGGTTCTGTACAGAATATTATTTTTTTTAAAGATTCTTTCCTTCCTTCCTCCGCCCTTTCTCCTTCTCTTCTCTTCTCTTCTCTTCTCTTCTCTTCCCTTCCCTTCCCTCTCCTCTCCTCTCTCCTCTCCTCTCCTCTCCTCTCCTCTCCTCTCCTCTCTCCTCTCCTCTCCTCTCCTCTCATTTCTTTCTGTAATCTCTATACCCAATCTGGGGCTCCAACTCACAACCTTGAGATCAAGAGTTGCATGCCCTACTGACAGCCAGTCACCCCAGAGCATTAGTTTTTAAGTGATCTTTATTAGGCTATAATTCACATACTCTGCAGTTGGTTCATTTAAAGTATATAATTAATGTTTTCAATACGTTCATAGATGTGTACAACCATTGCTACAGTCAATTTAAGAACATGTTTGTCACTACAGTGAGAAATCGTGTGCTTTTTAGTTTCATCCCCTTATCTACCCATTCCTCCCAGCCCTAAGCAACCACTAATCAATTTACTGCTCTGTAGATTTGCCCATTCTGGATATTTCATATCAATGGAATCCTATAATATACATACTTTTGTGACTGGCTTCTTTCACTTTGCATAATGTTTTCAAGATTCATCCATGTTATAGCACGTATCAGTATTTCATTCCTTTTTATGGCCAAATAGTATTCCATAATATGGATATATCACATTTTATTGCTCTCTTCATCCATTTATAGACTTCGGGGTTGTTTTCGCCTTCCGGCTATTGTGAATAGTACTGCTATAAACACTCATGTATAAGTTTGTGTTTGAACACTGCTTTCAATTCTTTTGACTATATATCTAGAAGTAGAATCGCTGAATCATATGATAACTCTATGTTTAACTAAGGAATGCCAAACTATTTTCCATAGCAGCTGCACCATTTTACATTCCCACCAGCAATTTATGAGAGTTCCAATCTCTCTACATCTTTACCAATATTTCTTACTTTCTAGGGCTTCTTCCCCCAAATATCCTAGTGGCTACTAAGTGGTAGCCCATTGTGGTTTTAATTTGAATTTCCCTAAGAACTAATGATGTTGAACATCTTTTAATTTGTTTATTGGCCGTTTATATATCTTCTTTAGAAAGATATATATTCAAGTCTTTTGCCCACCTTTTAATAATGTTGCTTGTCTTTGTGTTATTGAGTTGTAAGATACATACAACATCTGTTGTTTCCCGAGTTACTAATTGTAGTCATTCTGACAAGTGTGAGGTGGTATCTTATTGAGGTTTTGATTTGTATTTCCCAGATGGTGAGTGACATTGAGCATTTTTTCATGTGTCTATTAGCCATTTGTATGTCTTCTTTGGAGAAAAGTCTGTTTACGTCTTCTGCTCATTTCTTAACTGGGTTATTTATTTTTTGGGTGTTGAGTTTAAGCTTTTTATAGATTTTGGGTACTAGCCCTTTATCTAATATGTCATTTGCAAACATCCTCTCCCATTCCATAGGTTGTCTTTTAGTTTTATTGATTGTTTCCTTTGCTGTGCAGAAGCTTTTTATCTTGAGGAGGTCCCAATAGTTCACTTTTGCTTTTGTTTCCCTCGCCTCCAGAGATGTGTCTAGTAAGAAGTTACTACGTTCACTTTCTTGATAGTGTCCTTTGATTCACAAAATATTTTAATTTTAAGTCCAATCTATTTTATTGTTGTTTGTGATTTCATGTTTAAGAAATCATTGCCTAATTCAAGATCATAAAGATACTTGTGTTTTCTTCCAAGTTTTTGAGTTTTTACACTTAAGTCTTTGATTTTTTCATGTTAATTTTTATAAAGGGTATGAAATAGGGGGATAACTTCATCCTTTTCACGTGGTTGTCCTGTAGTTTCAGTATCATTTATTGAGAAGCTATTTATTCCCCAGTGAATCGTCTTAACATCCTCGTCACAAATCAGTTGACACATGGGTTAATTTCTGGACTCTCGAGTCTATTTCATCCATCTCTGTGTCTACCTGATGTCAGGACCTCACTGTCTTGATTATGTTGTTTTGTGGTAAGTTCTGAAATTGAGAAATACTCCTACTTTGTTCTTCTTTCTCAAGATTGTTTTGGCTATTCTGGGTTTCTTGCAAGTCCATGTGAATTTTTAAAATCAGTTTTGACAAAGAAGTTAACTGGGACAGGGCACTGTTTTTGCTCATATAAATTTGGAAAGAGAATTAGCATTCTGGGAGAGCAACTTTACTATAGTGGAAAGAAATTCCAGAGGTACACAGCCGAGTAAATATTAATACTTAACTCTGTGTAATTTAGTCTTTTTAAAAAATTTAAATTCAATCAATTAACATATAGTGTATTATTAGTTTCAGAGGTAGAGTTCAGTGATTCATGTACTCCTTACATGATGTGTGTAAATGAGTCTTTTTAAAAAAATATTTTATTCATTTAATAGAGAGAAAGAGTGAGAGAGAGAGCATGAATATGGGGGAGAACAAAGGGAGAGGAAGAAGCAGACTCCCCACTGAGCAGGGAGCACGATATGGGGCTCAATCCCAGGACCCCAGGATCATGATCTAAGCTGAAGGCAGACACTTAATCACCTGAGTTACCCTGGCGCCCTGTAATTGAGTCTTGACAGAAATTCATATTGGAGTCCAAAATAAAGATGACCGTATTGTACTCTTGAATTTGAGCAGACACTGGGGATACAGGAATTTTCTACATTTACATTTGTGTAATAATGTAAAATAACAAAATGTGTTCACAGTCTTTCCTTATCTTTTCATCATAATTATCCTGGGATTTAGTGAAGCAGGAATTTCTTATCCACCTATAGTCTTGAATAAGGTAATTTAGGCACAGAGAGGATAAGAAATGACTTGATCAAAGAAGTAATCAGTAAGTAGAGGAACAAAACACCCCAGTTTACCTAAGACTGAGGGGCTTTCCAGGACATAGGACGTTCCGTGCTGAAACCGGGAAAGTCCCTAAAATACTAATACTAAAAGTAAGGTGCCAACTCAGGCCCTTTAACGCTTACTTTAAAACTTCTCTTACCAGCTGAACTCATCAAGCACGCTTGACCTTCTCTACCTTGGGAATTCTGCTTAAAACGTCTCTCTTCACTCAGCTTTTCTTGACTAATCTGAGACTTAAGCTGCTCTAACCTCTCCGCAAATCCTTGACTTTGGCGTCCCAGCCTCAACTCATTCTATGTTTTCTCCTTTATATGGGGTCTAATAGTTTTTCCTTCCATTTGCCTTTCTTCTCTTTCTCAGATTATGGGTTGTAGAGGCAGACTCCTCATGACATGAGTGGGGGCTTAAGGAATACTGTTGTCTGACCAACAGGAAGTAAGTAGACATTCAAAACACGTGACCTTCAGGGTCATGTAAGTTGCCAGGGGTCACCAATTATTACAAGCCAGTGATTATTTAAAGATAAACAAGAGTCACTTAGTGCCAAGAACACAATTTGTATATTTATTGCATTTTTGTGTGAATCATAACAAGAAACACACAGCCTAGTACAAATCAATGACCCGTCTCAGAGAGCCCACTCGGGCATCCATGGCCCCCCAGTCGTGGTAGTGCCTGTAGTCCCCCGGTCTCAGGAGGTACTGCAGTCCCTGGTAGTTGGGCATCTCGTAGAGGACCCAGCAGCCCTCCAGCACGTGGAGGGAGTGGAGCTCATTGAGCCGGAAGCGATCATGGATGCTGGAGCAGTCTTCCGTGAGTTCAGACACCAGACCCCCGTAGTCATCTCTCTCGTACAGCCTTATCCTGTGGGAACTGGTCTGTTGTGACAGTAAACAAAAGAAGAAAAATCAATTCTATGGATCTCTGATCTCAGTAAAAGTGACTTAGTAACCTGCATCTTCGGGAAGCATGGTTTTCAAACCATCCTGCTGTATGCGTGTCTTCTCCGCACATGGTTGGTCTAACAAATTAGGAAGAGTGTTAAAATAAAACTGACTTGATCTTGTGGAAGAAACAACCACTGAAATAAAGGGAACAGAAGGGATTGCTTTGTAGGAAGCCACTGGTCACGGTATTTAGTGAGTCGGCAGAGAGGATTTTAACTGTCTTTTCCATTATGACGGCACATAACCGAGTCCTAACAAGCTTGTTTTTAAGTCACTCTTCGCACTTATTTACAATTCCTATTTACTCTGTGTCCACATATCTGACATTTTGCCAAGTCACTTGAACCATTCGAAGTTCTTGCCTCAAAGAAATTCCCATTTTATTTGTATGTCCTTTTGCACCTGCAAATTTCTGTAGCCTACTTTTGGTCTCACTTCTTGAATCTGCTTGTCATACCACATAATTTGGTGTCACCAGTAACCAGAAACACAAACTAAACATGTTTAAAAAACCTTAAGCAACACTTTGATGAGGACCGTGTCCCATGAAGTCCTAATTAATGCTCTGTCTTTGACCCTCGTGAGAAAGTAGTTGATAATGACTCCTGGGAACCAGGGAGCCCCCTAGGAGCTGAGACATACTGTTCTAGTTTCTAGATCCTTATGTCATACAGACTGTGTGGAAGGCAATTGCTAATACAGTCAGAACACATTACACCTAAGTTGTTTTGCCGTGGTCTGTTAAGTGTTCCTATCATTAAAAACTAATGACCTAGATAGGTTTTATTTTTTTTTCTTTTCCAAACATGGTGATTTTTATTTAGAAAGTAGGAATCAGCTAGATGCTACCAAATTTAACTTCAGAGGCTATGTCATGATTTCTTACGCACTGAAAACAATCTTAAGTCCTTAAGTAAGGGAGGAAAAAGAGGTTACAGTGATTCTTCATAAGCCTGCTCACTTTTTTTTTTCTAAATGCTTGAGAGTCAGGAATTGCCATCCTTACTGTGAACACTAGTCTTGAGTTGAAACAGACTGACTTAGGGTCACGGATCAGTGATGCTTTCCCATCAGTCTGGGTGGAAGCAAGACTCACGTAAGGAATGGCCCGGCAGGAGCGGATGGAGTCGCTGAGGCCCAGCCACTGCTGGTAGTCGGGTAGTCCCCGCGCCGCAGGAAGTACTGGTGGCCCTGGTAGTTGGGGCGCTCATAGAGCATCCAGCAGCCGCTGTCCACGCGGATGGAGTTGCAGCGGCTGAAGTAGGGCTGCAGGTTGGGGCAGTCGCTGCTGCACTCGTAGCAGCGGCCCTGGAAGCCGCGGTCCTCGTAGAAGGTGATCTGCGGGGGGTGGGGGGGGGTGGGAAACAAGGGAGGGCCAGGAGTCAGCGGGGAAGGCCCCCCAAGCACAGGAGACACTCAACAGATGCGGCACGACCCCTCTGGAGGCTCACCTTCCCCATTGTGGTTGGCAGCGGATGAACAGCGTCCGGTGTGATGGGGACAAGAGCGGCAGCGGGGATATATAGCAGGAGGTTGCTGCGTTGGCAAGAACAACACAAAAGGGGCCTGGGGGTAGTGCGTGAGGGCATTTCTATGTTCTCCCTCTTTTTTTCATTTGGGATCATGGGGCTGGGGGCTCTCATTCTCTCTGGCATTTTCGAGTTCTCCTCACTAGCTCCAGTGAAAGGAATTGAGGTCAGCAGAGCCATTATGACCTTGGAGACAAAGGGCGCACTTCTCATCCTATGCAGCACTCTAGAAATGCATTACGTGCCCAGCATTTTGTGTGTTTGCCTATGGAAACTGCTGAGATGGGGTTGGTGGTTCCGTCTGGGGTGACTCGTGACAATCCTATGAGTCCCAGAAGGACGTGATGAAAAATCCTCTAATCGAAAGACAATTACATTTTCTAAATTACCTCCTCAGTGTGATATGGTTTTGCTACAAGGATTTCGTATATGTTTATATAGGGGGAAAAGAAAAGATTAGAACGTTGGATGTATACACCAAAATGTCAGTCACGGTTATCCATAAATGGCAGGATTATAGGTCCTTGTTTTATGTTTTTATTTCTCCTTTTTGTCGTTTTTGATTGCCTTAATTTTCGACCATAAATATATAGTACTTTCATGAGATGAAAAATAAACTCAATTTGTAAATGCAAAACTCTGAGTTCCTGGTGAAAAGCAATACATTTTGAAAATGAGTCTATTTCGTTTTGAGATTAAAAGCTTCTCCTTGGACTAAAAATAAAGAGATTTCCCGAGACTCAGTGAGACTATAAATCACATACAGGATCCTCTCATTCCTCCCTCTCCCACCAGCTGTCTCCTGGGGCTGCTATTTTTTTTTTTTTTTAAGATTTTATTTATTTATTTATTTGACAGAGAGAGATCACAAGTAGGCAGAGAGAGAGGAGGAAGCAGGCTCCCTGCCAAGCAGAGAGCCCGATGCGGGACTCGATCCCAGGACCCTGAGATCATGACCTGAGCCGAAGGCAGAGGCTTAACCCACTGAACCACCCAGGCACCCTAGGGCTGCTTTTTGTTTTCAAAACCAGCATCATGATTTGCCTGAGTTTTCCCTTCCTGGAGTGTCACTGTTTCACAGAGCCCAAGTGACGGCCTGAGGAGCTTTCTCCACTGAGGCTATCCTACTGATTTCCAAGCATTCCTCAGCTACGCAGGGCTGCGGGAGGCCTTCAGTCCCCAGCTTATCTTTGTCATCCAAGTGTACATAGGAGGATGGAGTCAAACACCATCATAGTTTGTGACCCAAAGATGGCCCTGAAAGGGTACCCAGCCACAGCTATCACTAAGTGTTCATGATGCCATTTGTGAAAGTCGTTGGGCAGCATATGAAGCAGGTGTACAGCTGTCAAAAGGACAGACAGTAGCAGCCACAAAGAAAAAAATGTTCCCTCCCAATTAGCAGAGCTAGAGCACAGGAAACTGGGCAAAGTCCTATGCTGCTAGACAGCATACCCAGGGTCAAGTCACAAGTCACTGATACATCCCCTTCCTCCCTCCTAGTGCTGCAGGCCTCCCGGTAAACCTCAGTTATGGTCATAACCAAACCCATGCGGAAAAGGCGTCATCGGTCTCCCCAACCACAACGCCACATCAGGGTGCACCACCATTTCCAGCGAAAGCCAACAAGCCAAACACTTGATTTTGCACGTGTTGAAGACAACTGTTCTGCAGACAGGTGGCCCAGTGAAACCTTGAGAGAGGCATCATCTGTACTCACATTCATTTGGTCGAATTGTTGCTGTGTATATTTACAGCCAAACCATCTGCCTAATCAGCATTTTGGAAAGTGCTGAAAGACTAGCACATTTTCATTTTCCTAAGAGTCCTTATATTTCCTGAAAGAAAGCCTGCGCTCATGTTTCCTTTAATGCTTTATTGAAATGATTTTAAATGTTTCCATGTGAGAACGTAGGAAGGGCAATGGATGACAGATTCATTTTATTTCAGATCGAAACTTCGGGAAACTACCTCCAAGTCCCCCACTCTGCAGTATTCAGTGCTAAACATTTGTGAAATGTGCTGCAGAGCCAGTCTGCTCTGACACAGAAATACTACATAGTCTCAAAATTCTCCAACCAGCAGTCTTCCGGTTACAATGAAGCAGCATAGGATATACACTTAACAACAACAACAACACAATATAGCCACACAATGGGATTCTAAGAGAAGAAAGCCCAACATCCAAAGTAACACTTCAATAAGTTTTGTACCACAAGCTGACTATGAAGAAAAATGTGCTGGCAAGAGTTGCAGTGTTAGGATGTTTCTTTTCCTCTCCCAGAGGCTTTATTATGAACTTCCATGGTGCAGTTCCAAGTTTCTAAGTGACCTGCAGGACAAAACAAACAAACAAACAAACAATCAAACAAATAAACAAAACAAAACATTTTGGTATCAAGCCCGTCAATTTAACATGCACACAGACATTAACTTTCATTCTACAGAGAATTGAGTCAAATATCAAATACTAAATTACTGGCAAAGGTGGATTAAAATACGTGTAGGTACAAAAGAACTTCAATGGAATTGTTCTGAGAGGTTTGGAAATTGAGTTGCATTTCTCAACTATATACAGTATATGATCTCACACTGCATCCTCTACAGAAAGAAAAAATGTTTAACAAAGGACATTATTGGGTCAATTGGAAAAATTGGTACATAGATGGTAGTTCGAATAAAATTATCAGTGTTCGATTTTCTGAAGTTGATCATTATATTAAGGTTATTTAAAGAATGACTTTGTCTCTGGAAATACACACTGAAGTATACAGGGGTATAGTGATAGGGAGGATGTAATTTGGATGGCTCAGAAAAAAAAATTGTATCTATATACAGAAAGACAGAAAGAGGGACAGAGGCAGAAAAAATGGTGATGCTAATGGAGCAAAACGCTAACAATTGGTGATTCTGAGTAAAAGGTGTACTAGGGCTCTTTGCTATTCTTGCAACTTTCCTCCAAACTCAAAATTATTTCCAAATAGAAAAGCAAATAATAAAAGTTATACTTTTTTTTGACTAACCATATCCACAGCTAATCATTTCTTTTTGCCCCTGAGCAGTTGTGTATTGTGCTTATGCCATATTAGTTTGAAATGTTATATATTGCTTTGAATTTAAACTTGCATCGCCCTCCTTCCATTTCTGATAGAGGGGTGCTGAACTCTTCAGCTATGATAGTGGAACCAGTCCTTGCAGTCCTAACCATTTTTACCTCATGTAATTTGATGTTCTGTTGTCCAGTACACACATGTTAAAGTTTGTATGTCTTCTTGGAGAATTGACCCCTTTATCAATTGTCTTTCTTTATCCCTGATCATTTTTCTTGCTTTGAAGTCAGCTCTGTCAGAAATTAGTAAACCTTTTCCTTGCTTTTGATTTGGGCTGGTGTGAATCAAAATTTATCTATCCATTTACCTTTAATCCATATGTGTCTTTAAATTTGAAGTAGGTGCCTTATAGATGACATATAATCAGGTCTTGTGTTTTGATCCACTCTGAGAATTCCTTTCTTCTTTTCTTCTTCATAATTTTATTATGAAAATTTTCATATAGAAATGTTGAAATATTTGTACAATGAAGGTACATGTGCCCACCACCTGGATTCTGTAGTTACAGTTTGGATTTCTTTCTCTCTGCTTACATTGTCCATCTAGTCTTGCATACTACTTTATCCATTAGCACTCTTAACACTCTTAGTGTAATAAATCAGATTTGTTTCAAATTCCTGGTCTGATAGTGCCAACATCCTTGTCCTGTCTGTTTGCAATGCTTGCTCTTCTCTTTAAATTATGTTTTACGCATTTTAGTATGCCTTGTAATTCTTTCTTGATAGCTAGACATAATGTCCTGGGTAAAATGAACTCTCTAAATAGGTCTTTAGTGATGTGATGGGGGGCTGGTGAGGGAGAAGGGGAAGGGTTCTGTAGTCCTATGATTAGATCTCAGTCTTTGGTGAGCCTGTGCCTCTGGACTTGGAAATTCACAAGTGTTTCTCAATTTTTCTTCTTCTTCAGCTGGGACCAGATTACTAGAGCTGACTGGAATGGGTATTTCCCTTCTTCTAGGTGGGTTGGGTTCCAATAAAATGTCAACAGGTTAGGCTATAGTTAACTAGTTGTCACTAAGGGCAGGCCTTTTAAGAACAGAATTCTCTGTTTTATTTAAAAATGATTCCTCCCCCCACCTTCCACTTCCACCCCTACCCTCACTGCTGGAAAAGTGAAAGGAATTTTCTCCAATATTTACTGTGAGGACCTGGCAGAGCTCCTGCAGGTAAATCTCACAAAATTGTGGGTATCCTGCTAGGACTGGGTCCCCCTGGAGTCTGGAGTATTTAACCCTCTGAGATGTCTGCACTGAGGTTCCTGTGATTTGCCAATTGCTGTTGGGGTTTCCTACTCCAGTACTGTATTCATAGTAGCTTCTGCTTGTGAGCCTTTGCTCTGGAAAACCCTAACTCCCTATATCTGCCTGTCTCTCCAACCTTGTGGGGGACAGGGGTTTGCCCTTTGACCCCTGTCTTACAGATCCAAGAGGAGTTGTTTTCTCACCCTGTTCAGCTTTTTACTTGCTAGGATGAGTGGCAGTTTCTAAATTCTTTGCCCATGGAACTGGAAACCAGAATCTCTCAAATTGCTCTCTCTCTCTGTGTCTTGTTCCAGTCCATGATACTGTGACTTGGTCAGGAGGGTAGTCAAGGGAGCACTTGTATTCTTTTTAGCCATGGGCCTAGTTCTTTTCTAAGCTGTTCCATATAGGTTAGCTCATTTGGTCCTTGTAACAACCTTATGAGATAGATACTGTTAGAATCCTTTCTTTATAGATGAGAAACGGAAGCAGAGAGATTCACGTAACAATTCATGACAGTTATTAAATGGGAGAACCAAGAGTTAACTCTGGGCTGTGTGACTCCCAAGTCTGCACTCTTTTTACCAGGGTATCTGTTTTCTAGCTCTTTGGTATGGCCCTGTCCATTTGGAATCCATTTCCTGGTACTGTGCCCAGTATCAACACTTTCCTGGGATATGGTGTTGCCCATATTCATTTTGACTAATAAATGGATTGTTAGTATCAATACAGTACAAAAGAAATCCTGAAAACTATTTCACTAAATGCCTGGATTATTAAAAAAAAATTCTCCCTTTCCTTTACTTGATGAAGTATTTCTGTGGCTGGAAATAAATAAAAAATTCTGAATGAGCCATTGTTTTATCTTGAGGTTGAAAAAGTTGTTTACCAGCTAAAGGATGTGATACAATATCCATAAAACATATGGGTAAGGAAAAGACTCAGAAGTTGAAATACATAAAATGAAAAACTTTTTCAAGCGATAAACTGTGAAAGTGTATTTTCCATACTTTCTTAAAAGGATTTATTTGGGTGGTTCAGTCGGGTAAGCATCTCCTTCAGTTCAGGTCATGATCTCAGGGTCCTGTGGTGGAACCCCCTGTGGAGCTCCCTGCTCGGTGGGGAGTCTGCTTCTCCCTCTCCCTTTGTTCCTCTGCCCCTCTACCCGCTTGTGCTTGTTCTTTCTTTCTCTCTAATAAATAAATAAAATCTTTACAAAATAAAAAGATATAAGATTTATTTATTTTAGAGAAAGAGCAAGTGTGAGTGTGCAAGTCGGGGGAGGGGCAGAGGAAGAGAATCTTCAAGCAGTCTCCCCACTGAGCATGGAGCCCAATATGGAGCTTGATCTCATGACCCATGAGATCACAACCTGAGCCTAAACCAAGAGTTGGATGCTTAACCAACTGAGCCACCCAAGCATCCCTTTTCCATACATTTAATAAAAATATTTTTCACTACTTTCTAACAAATCAGTAGGACACATGCACATATATTTATATGTACATGTATAGCAAATATTTGAAGATCCCAAGAGATATTTACAGTGATACAGGGTGTGGGAAAGGGGGAATTCTTTTGTTTTTCAGTTTATATTTCCTGTATTGTTTGAAATTTTTACCATAAACATGTATTATTATCATAATGTTTTAAGCTAATTTAAAAAAATACATGACTCAGAAGTTGGAAAAGATGCTAAAACACACAAATGATAAAGAATGAACAAAAATCATAGATGTGTTTTCTGCTGTTTGGTTTTCAAGAAGAGGACTTTATGGGAAGGGTTCATCTCAAGGCCTGTCCCTATTGCAAAATGGACATTTATTCTTCGGACAGCCTAGGCTTACAGGCATTGATTAGCCTATAGAAATGGCTGGTCCCTAGAAATGAACTTCTCAATCAGTTTAGACAGAGCCCAGTGCGTTGAGAGCCCTAAGGACCATGTAGTTACTGCCAATTCACTTACCTACCACAATAACTGAACAGCCACTGCTTGCAAAGCACTTTATATACACGCGGGAAATAATAAAGAAATAAAAGACCCGCTTCCGTCAAGAAGCCAACAATCTTCAATGGTTATGGGAGAAAATATACAGCAAATGGAATTATATTTTCAAAACAAACAGACCAATGAGTCATCTTGAGAGCTGGATTTTCAGTACGTGGGATGCACAGATGGGTATCCCCCCCCCTTTTTTTTTAAAGATTTTATATATTTATTTGACAGAGAAAGATAGAGATTACAAGTAGGCAGAGAGGCAGGCAGAGGGAGAGAGGGAAGCAAGCTCCCCGGTGAGAAGAGAACCTGATGAGGGACTCGATCCCAGGACCCTGAGATCATGACCTAAGCTGGAGGCCGAGGCTTAACCCACCAAGCCACTCAGGGGCCCTGACAATATTGTAAAGATTTTCTGATAGTGGTGTTGTTATGTTCCTAGAATAATATTTATTAAAACCCAAATGTGAAAAAAGAATTCAGATTGTTCCTAAAGCATTTGCTATGATAAGGTTACATTTCTCACCAGTTGACTGTTTGCCTCTAAAACCTGGATGAATCCTGGGCTTTACATGGTCCAGTCTACTCAGAGATTCACATTAAAAAAATGCACAGTACAGCAACCAAACTAGATAGTAACAAATTTTGATTTTCACTTGCGTTTAACTTTCACTTGTGTTTCTAAAAGCAAGAGCAATCCATAACCCAGTGTAGCAAGTTTCAAAATTCCCTTTTCCCTTTTCTACCTTACAACCCTGCAGCTGGTCCACAGCCTCTGATTCAACAAAGTCCTAAAATACCCCAGCTGGCCACCTGTACCACTAATCTGAGTCTCCCTCCTCTCAGCTTGTATTGTGTTCACTAACTTGGTCTCCTGACGTCTCTTTAACTTTCCTTTTCACTTTGCACATTAAAGTAGAGAGTCTAGGGCTGGAAGGGCCAAGAACTCTCCCGCCTTTCTCCTTTGTCTCCAGCCCTGGGTATCCCTAGCCATTCTCTGAATTCTGCGGCACAAATGTGCCAGGAATCAGATGGCCAGGGCGGCAGCAGCAGAGACACAAGCAGGCAAGGATGAAATTTCATTAGTGGGAAAGGGACTGCGAAGAGAAACCTTTAGGACACAGACATTCGTGTAAATCTCCTTGACACACTTACTTGAATCAAAGAATAAGACCTGATTAACTGATGCATAGAACATCTCAGAGGCTAAAAGATAATCATGGTTCGCATTTATTTAGGGTTTACTCTGCACCGAGCCCTCACCTAATCTCTTAAAAAGCATAATTCCCGGTATTTATCCTGACAACCTGGAGAAGAGGTACCTCTGTATTTCCCACTTTGTAGAGGAGGAAACTAAGGCACAGAGAAGTGACACAGTCTGCCTGAAGTCACACAGCTGGGACGCAGTGGCTTTATTTGGATTCAGACCCACAGTGTCGAACTCCAAAGGCTAGACTTTTAACCACAATATTAGTAAAGTATTCTCCAAACCCTTGGTATCAGTTTGGTCCAGTTTACATTTTTAGACCTACTTTGTTCCTTGGCTGGGTGTCCAACGGTACATTTTTTGATGATTTCCACGCTGTGGCATTCGCTTCCCTTGCAGAGTGGCTGGTGGCATTTTTATTTGTCGCTCCCCTTCTTAACTTGACACCTGGAGACACATGTGGTAACCGTGAGCATATAAAAAACCTTTTTTTAAATGAGCCCACCCACAGTTTTAGATTTTTCCCTTCTAGAGTGCCTTGCTCCCGTCACTAAAGGGTCTGAGAAGTAAGACGTCTCTGGTCCCTATATTGAAGGGAAATTAAGTCATGAATCCTTCTGGTTTGTTTTTCCTTTATTCTGGCCAGAGAAATATTATTGCCGTAACAACTTTGACCTTACTTTCTGAGTTTAATTCTTAGTTAAAGTTCCCTACGCAGGTGGAAGTAAAGAGGCTCACTCTGTTTGCGGGCGTATTCTGCTGCGTGGGGCGCTGTTAACATGGCAAAGGGATGCAGGGAGAGGCGGAGAGGTGGAGCTTGGGGAACCTGAAAGGAAAACAGTCCTATTTGTAACAGCTGCACATGCTCTGTGCTGTTAACTCCTCCTGCTACTTACAGCACTTGGTTGGTTGAACCAGCCCATGGTCCTTAACACCAAGCACCTGCCGGAAAGACACACGTTTCACACGGCGCACACGTTTGTATTTTGTCTTTTGCTCCCACTCTTGGTCCCCTTTGCCCAAAATGCCCTTTCACTCACTGTTGCTCTCCATAGTGTTGTCTTATACCTGGGATAACCATTTGCTCCTTTTCTGCCTAGAGGCGCCTACTTTTCCTTTGAGATGTAGCTCAAATACCACCTTTTCTGAGAAACCTGCCCCATGTCTCCCCACGCCTCCCTCCTGCTCTCCTATGCTGGTACCCCGCACCCCCACCTTACCTCAAGGCAGAATTACAGATTCACTCATCTGGGGACTCAAAGCATGCGCTCACATAGAGCAACTCCAGTGTGCTGTGGTTAGTTATAACCCACTGTCTGCCACACTGGAAATTTCTTCAAGGTTAGGACTGTCTCTTCATTCAAGCCTTCCTTCGACAAGTTCTCAGTGAGCACCTTCTATGGGCACCCCTGTGTCAGGAGCTGTGGTCACTCAGACAGACAAGGCTCCTGCCCTTCTGGAGCCGAGTGTGGAAACACAAACAATAAATCATGCATTTTGGTAAGTTTAATAAACAAAAGAAGATGGTGTGCTCGCAAGTGCCTGGATAGCCACCACGGCACACAGTCAGAGAAAGCCTCTAGAAAGAAGCAGTGCATCCACTGAGATTTCCGCTGAGCAGCCGCTGGTTAGGGGAAGAGCTGGAGATGAGTGCTCTAGGCAGAGGGAACGAGAAGGTCTTTTTGGAATAACCTGTGTTTCCAGACACAGAAAGGAAGCCAGGGTGGCTAGAGCAGAGCAAGAAAGGTGAAATTATAGATGGGCTGAGAGGGAGGGGGCGGCCGGATCATCTGAGCCCTTGTTGGCCATGGTACAGAGCTCTACGTTATTCTAGGACTCAGTGGAAGCCATTGCAATATTTTTAAGCCTAGTGTGACAAGGTCTGATTTAGGTTCTTAAAAGATCGCTCTGGCTGCTCTGTAGAGAATGGGTTGGAGTGTGGAAGTAAGGAGCTCAGTTAGCTAATTGAACCTTCTCTCTCCAGTGTATTAGAGAGTGCCTAGTACATAGGAGGGCCTCAGGTGTCATCGACTAGTTGAATGACTACCATCCTAGTCAAGCAATAGTGGTTAACAGCATAGACTTTAGTGTCAAACAGGCTGTATGTGAGCACAGGCTGCACCATCTATCTATCAGATGTGTGACCTTGGGCATGTCACCTAACTCCTCTGTGCCTGTTTCTTCATGTGATAATAATAATACTGGTAATGACCTTATAGGGTTGTAGTAGGAATTAAAGTTAGCATATGTAAAGTATTTGGAATAGTGGTTGGCATACAGTACAATATTTTAAAATTAATGATAATAATTATTTTTTGATAATAATAATTATTGATATTTGTCATCATCATCTTCATCCCTGCCTCACCTCTCTCTCTTGTGTAGAATGACCCGTGGAACAACTTGGGCACCATTTCCTTTACAGGATCCTGCTTGGAAATAACTAATCAGATAACTAATAACAAATGACTAATCAGAGCCAGGAGGCCTGAAGTAATTAGCATCCCTCTTCAAGATCAATCATTTTCTGTTTTCTCACTGAGAGAGATTCAAGCTTTATATTTACAGACACTCTGGTTCCTTATCTCCTGGGGAAGATAGAACCCGATGATTTCAAAAGTCACATCCAGCTCAAATATTCTGTGAGTCCTAATAATCTGATGGCTCATGCAAGAACTTCCTATAGCTTCCTGTGTGGTATATATGAGATATTATTCTCAAAATAGGATGAAAATAAAATCCTAAACCTAGAGTTGATCATACATTCTTTTTTTGCTTTAAAGCTACTTACTAATACCATCTTTGTGTCAATAGAGATTATTACAATTGTTATTTCTTGATTCATATTAAGTGCCAAATTATGTCCAAAGCCATTCAACAAAAATTTCTTCTAACTGGAGGTGGGAAGAGAGAGAGAAGAAGATGGCGATGTGTCATATAGGAACTTGCACAAGAAATGACCTGGGTACATCATTGAGGGATGAAGGTATAGATTTCTTTTTCCATTTGAGAGAGGATGAGTGGGGAGAGGGACAGAAGGAGAGGAAGAAGCAGACTCCTTGCTGAGCAAGGAGCCTGATTCAGGCGGGGCTTGATCCCAGGACCCTGGGATCATGACCTGAGCTGAAAGCAGATGCTTAACCAATGGAGGCCCCCAGGCACCCCAAGACTTGAAGAGCATAGCCAGTAATTTTTATCTGCCTTTCAGCCTGAGCAGTAACTTATTAAAATGTCATTTGGTATCACTGAGACAGAAGGTGGAGAATTTCAAATTTTCCACCAATGTCAAAGCAATTAAACATATGCTCATGACAATGCTATTTTCCAAAGCAAAAGCAGAGCATGTGGTCTGGAAAGATAGCTTGTACTGTCCAAGAAGTTTTTCAAATGTGGTTGGGATGGTGCCACATCATATTTTCTAAACATGTTAATGTTTGTGAAGAGAGAGGACAAATTTCAAATAGGAAGAGTACTGGCAAATCTAGGAGTTGAT
Organism: Enhydra lutris kenyoni; assembly: GCF_002288905.1. NCBI lineage: Eukaryota > Metazoa > Chordata > Mammalia > Carnivora > Mustelidae > Enhydra > Enhydra lutris. The sequence goes on from NW_019154085.1 coordinate 19,458,981, forward strand.
TGATTATATCCTGTAGCCGCTTTTTAAAAAATTGAGGCTCTGTGGAAATTAAAAAAAGAAGGAAAAGAAGAAGAAGAAGAAAAAGAGAAGAAAGAAAGAAAGACCGACAGACTCAACAACAACGAGAAAAATGGACAGAAGACTTTAGCAGGCACTTCACAGAAGAAAAACAGAGAAATAGTTTTGCATTGGTAATCAGAGGAATGTGATTAAGACTGTGGCCATCTAACAGACTGACGAACTTAAGAAGCCTGTAAATAGCAGGTGTTGGTAGCAGGCAGATAAGCTCATGGCAAGCGGAAGTGTACATTGGTGCGACCATTTTGGAAAACGGTTTGGCTTTATGTAGAATTGGAGATGATGCACATGTGTCTGATGGCACGGGCGTGGCATCTCTGATGTAATGATGGCGCAGTTTCACGCCTCGGCCACAGAGAAACTCTTTTTTACTGGACATGAAGAGACATACAACAGATATCATCCAGATGTCTAAAACAGAAGAATATATAAAGACATTGTGGTGTACTCTTACAGCGGAACACTACCTACAGTCCAAATAAACTATATTAACCACAAGGATGAATTTGTGCAATGTAGTGTTGAATGACAAAAGAAAGCCATGGAGTAAAACGTTTGCTTCATTTATAAAGATTGCCACTTATATTACTTGTCTCAAGTTCAAAGAACATGCAAAACTGAACAGTATGTTGGTGAGACATGCATATGTGGTAAAGCTAGAAAAAAAGACAAGGAAATGATAAACCCGTGACTGCGGATAGTATAAATGTGAGGCAGCAGGGAGGGGAGAGGTTGGAGAGGAGGCACGGAGAGGTCCCAGACTGTTGATACTGTTCCATTTCATCCCTTTGGTGGATTTGTTGTTTGCTTGGTTTTGTACTTTAAACATATATTTTAAGTGTTCGTTGGGACAGAATGGATTTCGAAAGCATGGTTTTCCATCTCCCATCATGAAGATCTGCCAATACTGAACTTTTGTTTTAACCTAATGGGTCCCTCTCCTTACCATGGAAATGCTTTCTCATTTCTCTACCCTTCAGGCTCAGCCAGCCTCCTCCAAGAAGAGAAGACACTTGGTAGCTTATTGTAGTAAGTGCCTGGAGACCAGGGCTATAGAAGGTGTGAGGGGGGACGATGGGCCTGCTTCAGCGAGACCCGGCTGCTGTCAGTGGACTCCTGTGGATGGGAGACAGGCGTGGGGGTGGGTTCGGAAATAATATCACTGAAGTTGAAGGCTCCTCGTCCTAGGCCAGCATCAGGCACCTGACACGTGGGGTCTCACTGAATGATCAGAAGGATCCAGTTTGCTAAGTGTAATCATGCGTATTTACACATAGGGAAATTGGGAACCAGACAAGTTAAATAACTTATCCAAGGCCACACAGCTAGCAAGTGGTGGAGCTGGGACCGGACATTAATCTGTCTGCCTCTGAAGAGGCTGCCTTGGAGTTGGGATGGAGTTAAATGATGGCCAGTCGGACTTTGGGGTGTGGCTCCAGCAGGAGAGAAGGAGTAGACGTTCTGATGGTCTCCAGCCACTTCCTTTGTCTTTCTCCTCTCTCAGTTACACTAGTTTTTACTCTCTCTGCTTCCCTTTCCCTTTTTCCTCTTTGACAAATGGAACTGAAGAATATTTTTATTGCTTGCTTGCTGTGTGGAGGGCAGATTTATGCTCTTTTTCTTCAGCTATTTTATATTTATCTGAAGCGAATTGTAAACACTGTCCATTGTGTGAGACCCTTGGTTGATTTTTTTTTTCTTTCTATAGGTCCAGGGTCCTGAGCAGAAAAACGGCTCATCAAATAATAGCTCCCTATCAGGAGTAGAACCTTTGAGTAATACAGTTAAAGAGCAACACTGGGCCCATGATGCCTTTCTGTCACCAGGTGGCAGCAAATACTCCCGTTGAAATCCATCAAGCCTATGCACAACCCGTATTATGTATTACATCGTGTAGCTAATTCTAGTGGCCAGAACTTCTCCATAATCTAATTAGTATTCTGCAGGGCTTTAAGCTGTTGCTTGGAGAGGATTTTAGCTGTTGCTTAGGAGACATTTTCTCCAAAGGAATCAAAGTTCATTCAGATATATGCAGCAATTAGAGAAGAATCTTAGTCAATAACGTCTTTTGAATAACCTCATCTTCTGGTTAAAACAGTTTTTTGAAATTATCTTAAACTTTGAAAGACTGTTTTAAAATAGTTCTTACAATTTAGTCTTTGAAAGGCTACATTTCCATTGAGAGTTTCTACTAATTTCTTGTCTAAGATGTGGAGGAGGTCCCTAAATTGAGCAGATGATTTGCCTCAATAGAAAGGCCTGGGCTGGCATTCTTGAAGACTCGTGAGGTCCACACGGTAGATGATGTTTAGGCTCTTCATTTGTAGCTCAAATGGTATAGTACCCTTTGTGATAATTCGGTGTCTAAAGGCAGAGCGTATATTATGTTGGTGATATATAAGGACACTTGATGAGCAATTTAATTATTTAAAGCAGTGGTTCTCAACCAGCTGTAATTTTGCTTCTTAAGGGACATTTGGCAAAGTTGAGAGACGTTTTTGGTTGTCACACTGCAGGGGAAGCTATTGGCATCTAAAGGGCAGAGGCCAGTGATGTTGCTAAACATCCCACAAAGCCCAGGACAGCCCCTGGCTCCACCCCCACACACAACCAAAGAATTATCTGGACTGAAATGCTGAAAAAAACCTTGATTTATGGGAATATAGAGGAAATCAGATATTCAAATCCCAAGTACCAGAACTTTAACTATAGTTACTGTTTTGATGTTACCATGTGCCAACCACGAAGTGCTATACTGGTACTAATTCACCTCATTTCCCACAACAATCCCATTTTCTGGTCCCTGTTTTTATGATGAAATCAAGGGTGGGGGAATTTAGAAGACTTGCTCAGGATTCCCCTGCTCAGAGTTGGTTCGAAGCCAGGCAGCCCGCCTTCAGAAACCTCATGTTGAACCCTTACCCCATGCTGCCTTCCAGATACAAACCAGTAAATGAGCTGATGGTCATGTCCCATAACAATGTACAAACGCAGATATTTGAAGGAAAACTCCCTCCATGACCATATTATCTTCTTCCCTTTGGAGCTGGTCATCATGTAGTCCGTGTGCATGTCTGGGCTTTTTGGTTTTGGTCAGTGATGTGAGAATAGAGACTGTGCATAACCAAACAGGGAATGTGTTGAATAGTCTCTTTACTGGATAAGTGAAAGACTGATGGATGGGTAGAAACTGGCCAGCCCACCTCTAAACAGCATGGCTTCCTCTAATGGCCCTTTAAAATGAACTTGGCTACTTGATTACATGGCCTGAGCTACTTGGACACCCATGTTTGCAAACCTTCTTGATTGAGAACCCAACCAAGACTTCAAGTGTTCATAGGGCCACCCCCCTCACCGCCCCGCCACCAGGATGTGATTTTCCATATTTGCCCTTTGACTAGGTAAGTTCAGGCCAACCAGTCAGTGCCAGATGCCTGCCCTAGTCATTCCCAGGCACCAAAAGATGTGGAAAAACACAATGGCTGAACCAGAAGGGGTTGGGCTGAAATATTTATGTGTATATGTTGTGGGGGAGGGTTGTGGGAAGGTGGAAAGAGGGCAGTCTGGAAGGGAGAAAGCTGCAGAAAAAAACAGCAGGAATGAAGCATTATGGTTTGCTTGCTATCTAAGGAACTAAAAGATCTGGGCTTTCTTTAAAAGCCAAGGACAGCTTGGTATCTGAGGAGCGCTGGGCCCGGGGTGGCTTATATCTCAACTAAGGCAGAATGTCAGCTCCAGCATAAGATAGAAGACCCACTAGAAAAGTTATCTTGTCTGACTTGCTCACCATTCTATCCCCTGCACCTATAACTGTATTGAATGCATGAATAAGGTTGAAACTAGGGTGATCTGAGGAAAGGTGCTGATGTCCTCTCTGTTTAAGGGACCTTGAGTCTCAGGACGAGAGCCAGCTTGCATAAGGATTAAGGTGATGAGACAGTTGGATTCAAAGTTTCAACACTTCTTGTAAATGCCTGACTCTTAACCTTGACCTGGTGACCTCTTGATTTTATATGACCCTGCTGGTCACTATATGGTCTACGGGTAAAAGAACCAGGGGGGCAGGCATTTCTGTGGTCATAGCCCTGCCCCTGCTCTGGCCTTCCTGCCAGGTTGTGGTAGGACATCGAAAGTGACAGTGGGAGCGGAAGGCTGGGTATGAGGGTATGGATTCTCTCTCTTTCCTCCCTGCACACCACTCCTGCTCTACCCTGCTTTCCTCTTCCCTTTTCTAGAGATACCTAAAGGTAAACTGATTGGAAGTTCACCTCTAAATACCAGCCTGTATTTGATGTTTACCTAATATGCGTATGTCCATAAATAGCAAAACTGAGCTGGCTGTAAAGATCATTCAGAATACTAAATAAAAATTTTTTTTTTAGATCAGTATATGGAAACTCAAAGAGGGAAAAGGACCTAGGGCTCGGTGGAACTCATGTCATTGGACTTCTGATAGTTGCTGCTTCTACTGCTGTGATTTAAGGGACTGTCACGGGAAGGAGAAGGGTGGCAGCAGCGAGCTACAGAATTTGTCACGAGATTGACCCTTGCAGGTCTTGTCCTAGTGCTAAATGTTCTAGTACATCATGCAAGAGGAGCGCTTGGACTTGGCCAAACCTACATTACAAAATGTGTAAGTGAGAAATTCTGTTCCCCAGAAATAGAGGCAGATTCTAGACTCTAAGCCTGGTGCCCTATTTACTGTCTCTACTCAGCCTTATGCAAAATATGGTTGTTACTCCCACCACTGCCCTCACGTAGGGAAATCCTTTTACAAAGATTTGTTATTCGAGTGAGATAGGGCTACGTCTGGTTTTGCATATTTTGATTAAAACTCTGTTGTTTCATGCAGTTGAAAAGGTTAAAAATACATTATAAATTTATAAAATACATTTTCTCTAAAAATTCCTTTTATTGATAGTCTTGGATCACCCCTACCTTTGTAGCCCTAGAATTGGTAGAAGAATCAGCTCCGTACATTTTAAAGACTTCCTCAATCGGGATACTGTTCTGTTAAAACAAACAAACAAACAACAACAACAAAAAAACAATAGCACCAACAAATGCATTATCATATCATGGTTTTTTTTTTACATTACAAAACGAAGTAATTATACCTCTGGTATGTCTAGTATCATGCCTGGATAGCATGGGCATTAATAAATAACTTGTGAACAAATGGATAAATCAGAGTCTCTAGTATCTAATTATGTATGTCTTTCATTCTGGTTTTTTTGCCTTTTATTTTATTTTCTTTTTATTTTTTAAAGATTTTATTTATTTATTTGACAGAGAGAGACACAGCGAGAGAGGGAACACAGCAGAGGGAGTTGGAGAGGGAGAAGCAGGCTTCCCGCCTAGCAGAGAGCCCGATGCGGGGTTTGATCCCAGGACCCTGGGATCATGACCTGAGCCGAAGGCAGACGCTTAATGACTGAGCCACCCAGGCACCCATTTTTTGCCTTTTAAGTAAATGTTTTCACAATACCATATAGAAGTCAAAGACTTTTTATTATATCTTAAAAACTGAAACATTTAATATTAGTAAATCCTAAGCATTTTGAAAGATCAGTTGAAAAATAAAATAAATATGCATTAATATAAAAATGCACATAATAAATATAAAATCTCCATATATTCAAATAGTGTTCTTTTCCTTACCATTAGGATTCCAGCATAAGATGATAAAATCATTGCTTCTCTTTCTTTCCGGTTTGGATATACAGGTCTGTCATGAAATGGCATTTTCCTAAGGGGGAATATTAATAGATAACAGCGGAAGGTTTACTTTTGTTCTTTTCGACACCTGGTAAGCTTATGACAATAATAATAATCCATCATTAATCTCCAATGGGCCATGTGTTATGTACTTGTTTACAAACCTGAGGTGTTTAGTCTGACATCGGTAAAGTACATACTTTGAATTCTGAATCTTCCAACAATGGGGATGAATTTGCCTTCATCTATCCATCTTTTCACAGCTCTGGAACACTGACCACTATGGTGGACAGTCATGGTTTTGACAACTTGTATCCTCCTCCCCTTCTTGTGGCAGAGCTCTCCCTTCCTGCTGGGGGGAGCTGCTTTACACACTGTAAGCTCATCTGCTCCTAAGGGAAGCCAAGAACACCCCTAGATTCCAAGGGTGGAAAACACACAGTGGACTAAGTAGTCAGAGTCCTCCATTCCCTCCACGCTCCACCTCTGGACAAGTTAAGGGCCCAGGCACAATGAAGACACAATTCTGCAATTTTTTTTCTTAGTCTATTCTCCTATGGACTGAATATTGTGATAAAATGGGCTAAAATTAAGAATAATATCCATCATTGTGTGGCTCAGTTGGTTAAGCATCTGACTCCTGATTTTAGCTCAGGTCAGGATCTCAGGGTCCTGAGATAAAGTCCCGAGACTGAGCCCTGTATCAGGCTCTGTGCTGAGTGTGGAGCTTGGGATTCTCTCTCTCGCTCCCCCTCTGCCCCTCTCATCCCACTCATGCATGCTCTTTCTCAAAAAAAAAAAAAAAAAAAAAAAAAAAAAAAAAAAAAAAAAAAAAAAAAATCCACACAGAGGAAATAGTCCAGAAATAAATCCTGATGACATTATTTGACTTTTGAATCAAGCCATGCCTAACGTAGACCTACCCCTGGACTTTGCAAATAAAGTTAATAAATCCCTACTCCCCTCCAATTTGGGGGTGTATTTAAGTCTGTTCAAGCTGGATTTTCTGCTTATTACAACTAAACCTTAATTGATACCACTATCCAGGACAAAGTATGTGTTCTAAGGAGATGGAACAGAAGAAGGAACTGGCCTCTGAGATGAAGCTATTAAATCCTGGCCTCATTACCAACTGAGTGAGTCTGCCCAGCAGATAATCCCGGAAAGGATTCGAACAGTTGTAGGTCAAATAGCTCAGCTCAGGGATATTTCTAGTTAAATGTTTAAGAAATTGTGTTTGATAGTCCTTTGAAAACGACTGCAGCCTTTGACCATTTTAAAAAATCATGGCACACGCACAATAAAGCACTTACATATTTAAGATACAACATTACATGTGAGAAAGATCATTGGACAGAAACCAATCGGCAGAGACGCAAACTCTGTAAACACGTCTATGTTGACAGCTGTGAGGTTTCTTCAGGTGCCTCACTGGCGAGGGATACTCACCCTGCAGTGTTTTCAAATCAGAGTGCCTCTGGTGCATGATGCCAGACAGAAGCTTTCTCTATTGCTACTCATAGTCATACATTAGGAAAAAGAAGAAGAAGAAAAAAAAACCCATTTCAACTCACACTTTTCCCCACTCGAGCCAAGTTAAGTCTTCTGAGTGATCCAGCCATTGCAAAGCGACATTGATGGCCAAATCATAGTGTGCCTGGAAGCAGGAAGCAGAGACAGAAGGGGAGGGGCTTAGACGTTGGCTGGAGCACCCCCTGGACCCAATGACAATGGCATTGCTAAGCCTAGTCTACTCTTTTGTCATGTCCACAGTGTGAGGATCATCCACTATGTCCAGTAACCCAACACTCAGACAGATTATTGAGAGATCTTCAGTCATTACGTTTTCCTCTCACTAGGGCCATTTTAAAATTTTTGGTTCATGGTGACAGGAAAAGAAAGGATGGATTCTTGGAAAGAAACTAGGAATCAGGGCAGTACGTGGGTGGCTCAGTAGGTTAAGCGTCTGCCCTTGGGTCAGGTCATGATCCCAGGGTCCTGGGATGGAGCCCCATGTCTTTCTCCCTGCTCAGTGGGGAGTCTAGTTCTCCTTCTCACGTTGTCCCCTCCCCCCGTTCATTCTCTCCCTCTCTCTCAAATAAATAAAATCTTAAAAAAAAAAAAACCCTAGGTGTCAGGGAATCTAGATTCAAATCTAGATATTGCCAACAACTCACAGTATAACCTTGGATAAGAAACTGACGTTCTCAGGGCCTCAAAAATGAAGGTGAGGGAAGAGGGCCACAGAGAATGATTTTCAATTCTGTGAGCAGAATGTCAGGAATGTGCTTCCAGGAGCACAGGGGAGTCAGGGGGAGATTAGGAGGGGAGCTCCTCGTGGAGCTGGGGCTTGGAGGACAGGACGAGGAGAATTTCTATAGATGGAGAAGGACGTCCTGGGTGGAGAGGCCAGCGTGAGTAAAGGACTGGAGGTAGACCCAAATGAGTAGCTTGCCAAGAGTTTTGTATACAGTAAAAGCTGAGGACCAATTCGAATGTTCATTCCTATCCTACTGACCATCTTTCTGGTAAGTTCTAAGCATATTTACCTTGTCCTTGTCAAAATCCCTTCTCTCCTCTCTATCCCCACCTCCAGAAAAGGGAAGGTTAGTTTTGTCTTGGAGGTTTTAGAAGGGTTCTAAGGTGCTAACATTTTCTGTACAATGTACAGTTGACCCTTGAACACCCAGGGGCTAGAAGCACCGACGCCTGCAACCTAAAATCCTCTTATAACTTTTGACTCTCCCAAAACTTAACTACTAACAGCCTGCTGTTCCCTAGGAGCCTTACCCATAACATAAACTGTCGATTAATACATAATGTATATGTTATATCTATATTATATATTGCATTCTTAAAATAAAGTAAGCTAGAGAAAAGAAACCATTATTAAGAAAATAATAAGAGAAAATACATGTACAGTACTGTACTGTATTTATAAAAAAAAAATTCCACATATAAGTGGACCCATACAGTCCAAATCCATGTTTTCAAGGGTCAACTGTACTTATTTCTTTCAATGACTAAACCAAACTAGAGTGTGAACAACAACAAAAAGAACTGTGGTCAGTGGTTGAAACTTAATCCAAAGGTTGGATCCTGGACCAGCAGCCTTGCCATCACCTGTTTGCTCATCACAAGTGCAAATTCCAGCCCCACCCATACCTCCCAAATCAAATAAGACCTCATTAAAGCTTGAGAAGCACGTATTTAATTGATTTAGTTTCTCCATTTAACATGTGCAGGGTGAAGCACTTGAGAATCCCAAGGCTGAACTCCCAAGGCTGAACTCCAGGGAGGTCAGACAGGGAGAGGGGGAGGGGCAGGGAGCGAGCCCTCCTTCTTAGTGCAAGAGGAGTAAACAGGTAAGCATAAAAAAGCCGAGGATTTCCTAATTTCTTTTGAATTAGATCTTTACATTTCTTCCTTAATGTCTGTGAAGTGAACTTTCATTACCTAACATGAATCTGAGTTTCAACGTGAATAATGATGAGGGATTTTAAGATTATTCAATTCTGTGGTTTTCTCCATGAATACAAATGGTAAAAAACAAAATAAAACATTTATTATAGTAGAGAACTACAGAAGTCATTTTGTCAAAACATTTTTAACATTATGTATCTAACATTTAACCTTGCACTCTAAGAAAGAGCAAATAGCAGAAGTCTCATGACTTTTATTTTCTCATTCCTTTTGTTTTCAGTGTAATGAGTTGAGAAGACTATGTGGAGGGCCCTAGGATGAGAAGATGAAGAAGAGACATTCTGGGAGGATCGAGATTAGCCTTGTTCATGATCTACATCAGATCCTTGTTCCGTCCCCTGAACACAAAGAACACAAATGTGACTTGCATTGGCATGCCTTTCTTTACCATATCATCTAGAAAGGTGAGTTGCCTTCTTCCTTTTGGGTCAAATTCATTTTCCCGAAGTCTGATGCCAATATAATCTCCCCTTAAAAGCAAGAGAGCAGCATTGAACCATTGGGAATGAGAGGGGATCTCCATTTGCAGAAGAGTCTTCTTCCCAGTCCCTCCCTCCTCCACCAAAATACAAAGTCACTGGTGGTTCTGGTAGCTTAACTGATACTCATTTTTATTTAAATAGCAATCCTGCAATGGTATAGGTTTAAAACATTTAACCACTATGAACTTCAATCATGTTTATCTAAAAATAAATACTCACGTGATCGGTACAGAATTGGTAGGAAAGCAGAGGGGGCATGACACGTCCCACACTCAGAAAAGATTTTACAAAAAAACAAAAGGATTGAGACCCACTGTTTAAAACAAAGATTCCTTTGCTGCCCATGTTAAACTCAGGGAGAATGACCAAAGTTGAAAAATTCCAGCTATATGATGTTCTGTACGGATGTATTTTCTTACCCTAAGGCCTTTTCCCCTGATTAGAATGCAAATACCCTGAGGAGGAGTTATGCATAAAACCATACCAGGAAGTCCACTTTAGTGTGTCCTGTGGAATCCTTTCCTAGCGGCCCTGGCAGGAGAATAGACAGGGGGCTACCCCAGGGGGAAGTCAAGAAGAGGAAGAGGGATCCGATGAAGAAAAAAGGATTCTGGGTCCCCAGGGTCCATCTGCACAGATCAACCCTTGGACAAAAGGCCAGTTCTGTTTTCAAGGTCTTTACCATGCACTTTGGGCAAGCCATTGCCAGGGTGGAGGGGCTGGGGGCTCGGGGAGTCAGTTTGTATCTGTTTCCCAAAAGCTCTTCTGAGTCATTAAACTAAAATCAATAAAAATTCTCAGGTTTTGCTTTCTAATCCCAAGATACTCTATTTAAAGTAGCTTAAATGTATTCTTTGGATATAAAATAATTCGAACTCTATGTGGAGGAATTGACATTTTCTGATAACATTTTTTAAAACTATTATATCAGCCTCCAAACACATACATGTAAATATGTGTAAAGTCACACATGTTTTATTCCAGCATTTCTTAAGGACTTAGTAAAAAATAATTATCATAGTAGGCAGAGAAAGTACATTTGATGGGAACTGTGAGAAGGTCTTTGATAAAAAGGACATTATTGTTGTGCAGGTAATGTATAAGAAATAGTCTTTCCCCTGCTTTTTATGTGCTCTGTGATTTTCACCAACCTCTTAAAAAAGTACCAAGTCACAGAAAGCTACCACAGGGGCGCCTGGGTGGCTCAGTGGGTTAAGGCCTCTGCCTTCGGCTCAGGTCATGATCTCAGGGTCCTGGGATGGAGCCCCACATTGGGCTCTCTGCTCAGCGGGGAGCCTGCTTCCTCCTCTCTCCCTGCCTGCCTCTCTGCTTACTTGTAATCTCTGTCTATTAAATAAATAAATAAAATCTTAAAAAAGAAAAGAAAAGAAAAGAAAACTCCCACAGGAGAAAAAATTTTTTTCCAGGGGAAAACTTGACATCTCTTTTGTTTTGTATTTTTTATTTTTTTTTAAATTTCAGATGTCAAGAAAAAGGAGACGAATTATGTAGTCGGTAAGACTGACAATAATAGAGGGAGAGGCTGCAGTTGAAATGCTGGGCTCCTGGGTACGTTTTGCAGAAATCTCTGCTGTATCTTTTTACCAGCAGGGCCCTTTTAAAGGCATATCCTGACCGGTACAGGCAGCCTGGGCTGGGGGCTCAGCGGTTTGGCTCTAGAATGGGAATGCCTCCGATATGCATGATGCTGGCAGAAACATCCTCCCAAGAGAGTCAGCATCCTCTTTGCTCCACATGTGAGGCCTCTCAGGCAGGAGGCAGAGGCTACATCCTCTGGCTTTCTCCTACAGCACAGGAATAGATTCTTCCTCAGATTTTTACCCACCCCCATCTCTGGCCAATATCCAGACCATCTATGACTTGAAACCCACCAAAGGCCAAGTGTAATAAACAAAAGTTTATTCTCAGTCATACTTACAGGAGCTTTTTAATTTCCTTCTTTAGGAGCTTTCTCTCCATGATTAAAGTCTTGTCCAGCTGAGCAGGTTTCTGTAGCTTACACTGCACCTGATATCCTCAGGGAAGACCCAGCCTCTCTGAGCCTATAAGCTACAGCAGCAAATCAGAGAGAATTTGAGTTAGGGATGCTATCACTCCAAATACCAGTCATGGAGTCCTAGGCTCTGGAAGGGATCTGGGAGCATGCAGAGCTCAGACCTCTTATCCAGCAGGTGAGACCAGGTGAGAATTAAACCAGCTGGGGGAGGGGTGGGAAGGTAGTGCACTGTACCTTGAGTTTGTCTGACACCCCTTATTCTTTCCAAGTTTCCCAACTTGCAATCAACTAGCAAGTCAAAGAGTCATGGCTCATGTAAGCGAGACTATTAGGACAGAAGCATCCAAATATGCTGTGATCTGAGTATGTGAGTTCTGTGTGCATTCAACAGTGACTCCCAGTGAATCTACCTTGGCACAAGGGTTCATAATGGAATTTTCTGTAGAACCCATGTACAACTTCCTGGGGCCAGAAGGTTCTGGAAAGAACATTCACCATGGAAAATACGAAGCCATGTCTTCAATTCTTACCCCCACATTGAACCAGAAATTGGAATTTAGATAATGGGGTCAAAAGGGGTTTGAAGTCACAAAAAGTAGTTTATGAAAAAAAAAGATAATCGCTTTTCAAAAGGGTGCCCAGTAAGGGTATAAGTAGGTTATCAACTATGTCTGCAATGTTTTCTTCCTGAAACAAGATCAAAAGCAAATTGTGATGGTTGATTTTATGTCAACTTGGCTAGACCACTGTGCCCAAAGATTTGGTCAAAAATTATGCCAGGTGTTTCTGTGAAGGTGTTTTTTGGATGAGATTGACATTTAAATCAGTGAACTTTGAGTAGGGCATATCACCCCTTTTATGTGGGTGGGCTTCATCCAATCACTTGAAGGCTTGAATAGAAGAAAGATTGACTTTTCCCAAGCAAGAAGGAATTCTGCCAGGCGAACCTCATCCTGAGTCTCCAGCCTGCCAGCTTATCCCTTCCAGTTTTTGAACAGGCCAAGGCACTGCAATCTTGTGAGCCAATTCCTTAAACTAAATCTCTCTCTGAGCATGTATACACATATATACATATATTTGCTGTTTCTCTGAAGAGCCCTTATACACAAATATAAAACAATTAAAATTTGTTGACTCTGGGAACATAAATCCACAAATGTTCATTATATTACCTCCTGTACTTTTGAAATTGTGCATGTGTTTTTAAATCACTACTGTAAATATGGTTGGGATAAATAAAACTTCAGAAACTTTTGAAAAAAAATTGCAGTCTATAAACACTAAGTTTTACGTGATTCAACTCACCAACAATAAGCAGAGAGAAAACAGGGTGTCATTAATTTAAGTGAATTCTTCACCAGACTCATTATATTATTTTGGACCATTCGTGCTGCTGCTACATCTGTTTCAGTCTTGGATGGGATGTGGAAAAGATGAAGATGGGGGGTGCAAAGTAAGGGCATTCCATGGGAAATGCATGAACTACAAAGCTAGTAATATAGCTCTCTATGGGAGAGTCCATTGGGAGAGAATACTACAAGCCACAGAGGGGACCTCATAACCTCGAAGAAAAAGCACTGGACTGGGGAGGCCAGATGCTGAGATGTGGTGTCCACTCCACCACCGACTGACTGGTGTGGCTGTGGCCACGTCTCTTGGCTCTTCTGCATCCCAGTTTCGGGTGTTGTCTAAAAAATGATGAGCGTGGCTCATGTCGTCAAGAACACCCTAGCACTTGAAACTTCCTAAAGGCTAGCACTGTGATTCTTCTACTTTACTAAGTTAGAAAAGCAGTTGTTGGTAGAACATTTGTCTTCTCTCAATTCCTTAATAAGGGGGTGGTTTGGCTCCCTTAACTTTGATGCCTTTTTAAAAAGCATGCTTGCTTTAACCCATGCTTGTTCGTGATTCCGAGGCAACCCTTTGATTTTCAGACTTGCAAAGAATAAAATATGCATCTCTTGGCCACCGTGACAGCTTCCTCTTAGACCACCCTCCCTGACCACCATTCAATGTAGCATAATATAACAAAGGTGGAAATCTTAAAAATATGATCATGTCCTACCCTCAGGAGGCCCAAAGACCCAGTAAGCCTATTCACCAGCTGTGTCACCTTGGATAAGTGAATTTGTCTCTCTGTGGTTTTGTGTTTTCTCTTCTGTAAAACAGTCATTGCATGATTGGAGAGGTCCCTTCTCGCAGTAGAGTTCAGTGACTTACATGCACTGAGGAGCTCTGCCTGGTTGAAAGGGGGCCATTTGCACAGACGATTTAGTTTAAATGTGAATTCAGCCAGTCCCTCTTCTTTTCTGTCTCTAGAGCTTTAACAAAAAAAACAAGACTCTGGCTGGAAATACACACAAAAGAGCTAATGGAAAGATGTCAGCTATCTCAGGCATTAGCAGTTTCATAGAAACCAATCCTCCAGAAGTCACAGCCTTGCTCTATAAGCATATCATGCCCTGAATTACCTGCACACCCCACGCAGATCCCCTCTCTGCACCCCTACCTCTATGATACAGGACTCTCAGATGGTGTTCTATTAGGTGCCCAGCTCTTAACAAATTCCCCTTTCAGAATCTCTCACCAACCGGAGATCGATTCCGGAGCTTTTCTTCTCTCCCTGCTTCTGGAGGCGTGCTGGAGCACCTAACGTCATGGGCCTGGGCTGGTGCTCGCCAGACATCAGGAAAGCACAGGCTTCTTCTTCTTCTTCTTCTTTTTTTTTTTTTTGGTTGCTAGGAAACAGTGACTGAATGAAAATAATTTGTTTTTACCCAGCCCTCTCTCCCCTGCCGTCCTGCAGGGGAAAGAATGTCATATATTTAGGGCAGGATTGTGATCCTGACCTGGAGTTCACGTATCTTTTTACCTGAGTAGGCTTTGGTTTCCCACCTAAATGATTAATCAGAAAGCTGAGAGGATGCGAGAAGTCCCCCTCCCCCAGGGTTTTTATTTAATTAAATTAATTAATTAATTAATTAATTTTTAAAAGATTTTTTATTTATTTATTTGACAGAGAGAGATCACAAGTAGACAGAGAGGCAGGCAGAGAGAGAGAGAGAGAGAGGGAAGCAGGCTCCCTGCTGAGCAGAGAGCCCGATGCGGGACTCGATCCCAGGACCCTGAGATCATGACCTGAGCCGAAGGCAGCGGCTTAACCCACTGAGCCACCCAGGCGCCCAGGTTTTTTTTTTTAATAGCACTTGGAGTCAACTGACAGAACAGGGATTGCTGGGGAAGCCAGGGTACCTGTGGCTCCTTGCACACTTAGGATGCCCGGAAGCACTCCGGATGATTCTACCTGCTGACACAGAGCATGCACGTCCTGAAGAACCATTACTTTGGTGCACGGCATCACCATTTCCCCCCTGCTAAGTGGTCTCCCTGCTCACACACTTGCCTCCTCATCCTAAATCTTTCTCCCCTGCTTAAATCTTGCTCATGGTTTCCCACCGCTCTTAGAAGACAGAAACTCGCCGTGACCTGTCTGTGCGTGAACTCCACGCCCCTGGACAGAGCAGAGTTTATTCCGGTTCATGGACGTCTGGGCCTCCGCATCACTTCCACTCCTTTCCTGACCACTCCACTCCACTCCACTCCTGACCAAGGCTTTTGGTCTCTCAGGTGTTCCAGGGGTGACAGTAAAAACTCCAGATTTGGGTTTTTATAGACTAGTTGTTCCCTCCACATTGAAATGATATTATATCCAGATGTTTCCAGGTTTTGCGAGACTAACGTTTATGCCATTTGAATTTTATGCAAAAAGATGCAGAATTGTGAATACAGAACTGAATGTTTTTTAGAACCATCAATCACAAAGAGCTGGCAAATACCACACATTAAAAACACAGGGGAAAAATCACGGTATTATCTTTATTATTAACTGAAATAGCCTAAAATTCTTTTTCTTACATACTTTTTGATGACTTCTTAATATGACCAAGATTTTTTAATATTATTTTCTATTGAGAGATTAGAAAGATAATTCAGTCTTTACTTGAGTGTGGTTCTTTACAATTATTTTTAAATATGAATAAAATGTTAAAATAAATGGAAGTTGTTTTTCAGTTTAGTGGCTCCCTATTAGTGATGCTGGCTCTCTGATGTTTGCCACAATTTCCTGGGCCCCTGAGATGCTCTTGCCCAAGGGACAACCCTGGAGAACTTTAGCCTTGACCTTCCCAGGCCTGTTCACCCCTGCATCCCTTCCTCATCTCCCTCCCATCCCAGCTGAAGCTGCTGCAGCTGGTCTGACTCAGCCAAGACTTATTAACTCCAGTGCTCTCCTCCCCAGCTTCAGTCCTTGGAGACCCAGGGAGAGTCAGGAACTCAATGGACCAGCAGGGGCTGCTGGTTGCCAAGACCCAACATTGGTGAAGGAAATGTTAACAGTGTGCCTACCCTGCCCAAAAGCCACGGCAGCCACCAGGATGTGGAGTGTGACCCCCAGGCTGTGACCATGCTGCCTCTTCCTGCTTCCCCCACAAAGAACTCGTCCAGCCTTTGAAGATGCCAAGAAAGTGAGGAGCCCTTTACCTCAGCTGCTTTAGCCTTGGGAGAAAACCCACCTCTTCTTATACTGATGGTCAAGACATTAAATAGACACAAAACAACACAACAGCCAAAAGTACTTTTATGCCACAGCGAGAAATTCTCAGTTCTCACAGCATATCCTGGAGGCAGATGTGAACATAACATCCATGTTTTATACATAAGGAAACCAAAGGATGAAAAGGGGAGTAATTTGAGGGAAAAAATCCACTTTATCAAGTCTGACTCCTCCGTCAATGCATCTTTGCCAGATATTTTTGTTTGTCTGTTTGTTTGTTTGTTTGTTTTTAAGTAGACTCCATGCTTCACATGGAGCCCATCATGGGACCTGAACCCACAACCCTGAGATAGAGACCCAAGCTGAGATCAAGAGTCAGATGCTCAATTGACTGAGCCACCCAGGTGCCCCTTCCCCAGACTTGTTGATGTATTCTTTAAACTTCCTAAGATTCTTATAATATTCAGGATATTTCCATATAATATACTGGCTTGACATTGTGGAACATTTCCACGGAATGTAGATATGAATTTTTCATCTTCATCAAATCTTGCATTTACACTGAAAAGTAACATTACTACATAGTAGTAGCATTACTAGTCTACTACTAGTAAGACAATGGAGTGACAACTATGTGATTTTGGTTAAGTTACTCAATTTCTGTACTTTATTTCCCTTTTCTGTAAAGTGCAATGAAAATCTACGTCATAGGTTTCCAAACATTAGAAATGTCATGTATCTATTTGTCATGGAACACCATAGGTCCTTTACAGAATGGTTGTTACTACTAGTACAGTTTTTGCATCTTATTCAATTGTATATATTCATCTTTTGTTCTTTGAAAGTATTCTCTTAGTGGGTTTATATTGAATCTCATTATTTAGATGGTAAGCTTCTAAAGTGCAAACATTATGCTTTCTATTCTTGTGTTCCCCAAATGAGATGCATAGAAATGCTTTGCACCTATTATGCATTTACTAAATATTATCTGACATGGGGAAATTTTTGTTGTCCTGAATATAATGTGAACTCTGAACACATTTAGCAGATAAAATCTCTGCTCTCTCATTTGTAGCTATGTTCTTGCCCTTATTGGTTGAACAAGGGGGTGAGGGCATTGTCAGCGGGGGTTTACAAGATGGCGGTGTTTTTAGTATTTGCACTTGGCAGGGGGAGAGGAGAAACCATCATGTGCGTATAAATAATGTACAGTAAGCCAGCATATGTGAGCACAGAGTTTTCACATAAAAAAAGAGAGATTTAATAATCTTCCCTGTGAACATAAGAGACTGACTTGACTCGCCTTAGGATTTAGACATGTCTGAGCATATCTAGGCAAGTCAGGGGGATCACAGGTTACAGAATTGTACCAAGATTCCGTTTGCATCAGTGGTTCTCAACATCGGCTGTACCTTAGACTCACCGAGGAGCTTTTAAAACTCCCCAGATCAATTAACTCAGAATCTCTAGGGATAAGACTCAGGCAACCGTATTCTTCAAATTTCTCCAGGGGTTCCAACATGCAGATGAGACTGAGAATTACTGACATGTGCAAGACAGAAGAATAGCCTAGGGTTTGTTCCATTATTGCTGTTATAATAACCTTTAGTTTGAGGAAAAGTTATCTTCACTTCCCCAAAAAGACATGAGGAAGAGATGGACCACTTTCCCCCCTTGGTCAGGGTCACGCTAGATACGATGCCCAACACTATTACAATCCACTTATTACCAGTCTGAAGATGAAGCTAGTAATGGATGAAGGCAGAGCCAAAGAACTTCTGGCTATGGGTTTTTATGTCTTGAAGTTCTTATTTTTAAAATAATTCTTATTTTTAAAACCAGTTGTGGTTAGAGATTAAGAGTAATTTTAGCAAAAGACATCCTAAGGGATATACTTTCCTAAATCTAGCCCCAAATTCATGCCAGAATCCTTAACAGAAAGGACTACATTAGAAGAGTGAATGAAAATGAAAAGCATCATTTTCTTTTGTGATCACCATGGGACATTGGGAGCACAAGTTGGCAGCAGCAATGCTACCACAGCTTCTGCCAGGATGGAAGTAATATCAGCATGAGAGCGAAACTGGAGGCAGCCTTAATTTCAGACATCAGCACTTGGCCATTAGGCATCAGTAGCTTTGATGCAGATATTTGTAGGGATGGAATCCTTTTCTTCTATTCTCTTAGGTTATGTACCTGAGGCCTGTGATTTAAACTGACAAAAGGCAGATTAATACGGGAAAAGGCATAGCAATTTTAATTGATGTTAATATTTTTGTGTGCATGGAGGCTTCACAGGAAAGTGAAAACCCAAAATGATTACTCAGGGGCTTATATACAATTTCAACAAAGGGTAATAAATTGCGGAGAAGTAACCGGACAAAGGGAAGCATGTTTGGGCTTCCAGGGATAATAAATTATAGGAAAGCGAGTAGGAAACATATGGGGGAAAATAATGGTGGATAATGGTTATTTAGTCAAGTTTGTTTGTGCAGACACATCTTGGTGTTATCTCCGTCTTGGGTAATAACAGTTGTTCTCTTCTTCCTGGTATGGGAGAGAAGGGCACCTTCAGATGGGAAATTTATGCCCTATCTTTAGGCAGATGGAGGGCAGCGAATTCTTCTTGTGTCTGATTTATCTCAATGGCCTTTACATCAAAATAACCCTTATGCCGAAGTTGTATATTTTGGGGTGCCGTATTCCGATCCCCTTCACCTTGACAGCTGCTTTTGAGTGCAACAGTGATATTCTTCGGTGGGTACAAGCTGCCATCCATCTTGCCTTGGGGCCATTTTATACTTAGCAGCAGGGGACATCATATAGGACATTTGGCTGCATGAAACAGAAACACAATCCTTATCTGTCAACGTTAAACAGGTATCTTATTTCTAGATCATCATGGATCTATACCTTTTCTCCTATCATTAGCTTGTGAACATCACATTTTTATTACACTTTGATTCAAGTGTTCATGGTATTAAATTTCAACATTTAAAATATACTACTGTTTTTATAAACCCATTTTGACATTTTTCTTATTACAGTACAAGCCTCTAAAGATGGAAATGTTCTACTCTGTGACCGCCCTCATAAAGGATACAGAACCCAATAGGACAAGGACCCTGCCTTCAAGTAACAAACAGTGAATAAGTGACAGGTAATGTTGAAACCTTAATTTTTTTTCCAAATCATGTTTTGGAAGCATGGTGGGGATTGGGCTCACCCAGAGCTCTTATTTCAAACCCAAGGAGATAAATCATCACGAAATAGTGCCTTTGTAATAGTTTTTCTTAAAACAACAAACAACTTAGAAATTAATCTACTATTCTGATAAGAAGGAATAAAAATCATGCCTCAATTTACACTTGCTTTCTTATCTTAGAAAATGTTTTACTTTAAAAATAAAAGGAGAGGGATGCCTGGGTGGCTCAGTCGGTTAAGTATCTGCCTTTGGCTCAGGTCATGATCCCAAGGTCCTGGGTTCGAGCCCCGAATCAAGCTCCTTGCTCAGTGGGGAACCTGCTGCTCCCCTGCCTGCTGCTCTCCCACTCTCTGACTAATAAATAAAATCTTTAAAAAATAAAATAAAAAATAAATAAAAGGAGAACCTGACTTTCAAGAACTTACTGTAAGCATTGGGAAGAAAAAAGTTAACGTGTTTTGGTAAACTGAACTATTTCCCACCTTCCTTAGATATTTGTAACATTGAAGTAAGAAGATTTGTACTACTCTCCCCAAATAAAATCAGAAAATAGTACAGAAGCTGCTTCTGTCAAAGAACACATCTCACCTCCTTCTCCCTTCTGTCACTAGCTCCTTGTTTCCCCAGTAGCTGGGAATCACCGAGTTCATGAATAGTTGGAGATGGAGGCCTTCACTGGCTCCATGGGAAAGTTAGTGAGATTCATCTCGGAATCATGGAGCCTGACAGAAACCCTTTCGATTTTCCTTCTTACGTCAGATCCCCCTGTTACCTGTCCTGTCAGTTTCCACCCCCTTCATGCTCAGGACCTTGTTTTTAACTGTCAGCTGTACATGGACCAGATAGGAGATTTCAGAAATGGAGTAGGACTTCTGGAGATGAGAGAGAGAGAGACAGAGAGAGAGAGAGAGAACGAGAGGGGAGAGCAGCAGGGAGAGACAGAGGGAGAAGCAGACTCCCCGCTGAGTAGAGAGCCTGTCTTGGGACTGGATCCCAAGACCTTGGGATCCTAACCTGAGCTGAAGGCAGACACTTAATGGACTGAGGCTCCCAGGTGCCCCTGGACTTGGTTTTTAAAAAGTAGTCCGGGTTTCGTCAGTCCCATCAGGCTGACTCAGAGTTTGTAATAGACTTTCAGTTGTAATAATGAGCAGTGTTCATAGACTGGTTCTTTGCTAGAGTTGAGGAAACCCTAGTTTCCTACGAACCCCTCCCCCAAAGCTCAGAAAGTTCCTTTGGGGTAGTTTTATTCGACCTGTTTCCCTGGTCACTGCCAACATTTCACCTTCACCTCCCTCAATCGGTGTGACTTGAGACTCAGGTCACTCTCAGTCTCTCAGGACTGAGTGGTAGTCTCAACCCCCTTTCATGGGTGGGACCCATCCTGCAGTCAACTCTCAGGAATGGAGAGACCACCCCACATATGCCCAGGTTCGTTCCTCCTAACGGCTTATCATGCATTACTGTCTGCTGCTCTTGGTGACTCCGACTGTGAGGATTTTTATTTTGTTTGTAGGTTCATGTTTCAAACAGCCTTCTTCAAGACTTTGTTAAAAATCCCTGTGTTTGAGAGCAATCCAAGAACTCCCTGGGATTATACGTGTATATATTCACAGATGACCCCTCTCCTTTGGGATGGTTGTGCAGAATCCTTAAACTAAGCTTGAGGATTTTTACTTGGTCTGTCGTATGAATTCCTTCTGGGAGACTCTTCCATTCCTGAAGTAATTAGATCCCAGGATCCTGGGTGAATATCCTCAGGAAATCCTGGATTTGTGTGAATTTGCTACAGGTATGTGATTTAGATATTCTTTCTGAGATCCCGTTTTTATAGAGAAGGTCTATGTAGGGAAGTAAATGAGATTTGGGGAGGATAGTCAAAGTAGTTAACTTAATCATTTTTTAAAACTTTTTATTTAAATTTAGTTCACATATAGTGTATTATTAGCTCAGGGGTAGAATTTAGTGATTCATCATCATCAGTTGCATATAACACCCAGTTCTCCTTCATCAAGTGCCCTCCTTAATGCCCATCTTCCAGTTACCTCATTCCCTCCAACCACGTCTCAGTTTGTTCCCTATAGTTAAGAGTCTCTTATGGTTTGCCTCCCTCTCTATTTTTATCTAATTTTATTTTTCCTTCCCTTCCCCAATATTCATCTGTTTTGTTTCTTAAATTCCACACATGACTGAAATCATATGGTGTGTGTCTTTCTCGGACTTATTTCACTGACATAATACCCTGTAGTTCTGTCCATGTTGCAAATGGCAAGATTCCCTTCTTTTTGATGGCAGAGTAATATTCCATTTGGTTTATATACCACATCTTCTTTATCCATGCATCTGTCAATGGACATTTGGTGTCTTTCCAGAATTGGGCTGTTGTTGATAACGCTGCTATAAACTTTGGGGTGCACATGCCCCTTTGACTCAGTATTTTTGTATCCTTTGGATAAATACCTGGTAGTACAATTGCTGGGTCATAGGATTGTTCTATTTCTAACTTTCTGAGGAAACTGCATACTGTTTCCAGGGTTAACTTAATTATTGTTACCTATCTTTTTAAAAGCGATTAGTTAAAATGATTCAAGTAATGCTCAAATTCACTCTTGCTGAAAACTCTAATGGTATAGAGAGATATTGAGTCCCATGTTTCAGCCTCTTTAATTTACCCAGCTAACTTTTTTCTCTAGTCATAAGCATTCTGAATATTTCAGCATGTGTCACTGAAGACATTATATTAAATCTTTGCCTACATAGGTAAATATAGAAACAGTTGTGACATTTGTTTCTTTTAGTATAATGGGATTATAGTGATATTCTGTGTAGTTTCCCCACCCCCCTTAAAATGTCTTAGGAAGCTCTCCTTGCTGGGGTGCCTGGATGGTTTGGTTGGTTAGGTGTCTGCTGTTGGCTCAGGTCATGATCCCAGGGTCCTGGGACTGAGTCCCACATTGGGCTCCTTGCTCAGTGGGGAGCCTGCTTCTCCCTCTGTCTGCTCCTCCTCCTGCTTGTGCTCTCTTTCTCTGACAAACAAATAAATAAAATCTCAAAAAAAAAAAAAAAGAAAAGAAAGAAAGCTTTCCTTACTGGGACGCATAAGTCTACCTCATTCCTTTTAACTGCTATGCCTGTTCCATAGTATTACATCATAATACACTCAATTGTTCCTCTAGAAAGAGACATTTGGTGGTTTCTGATTGTTTGCTATGGTAAGAAATTCTACAGCAGCATTGTTACAAAAATATGTATTTAACTTTGTGAATAAGCATGTCCTTAAGATAGATTTCTTGCAGTGGGTTTGCTGAATCAAGGGATATTGATAGAAACTGTTAGAATGGCTGTCTCCATTTCCCCTTCCTCTGACACTGAGTGCAGAGTCTGACAATCAACTGATTCTTTTGGTGCAATTGGGGAATCACCAGGATTTTGCACCAACAGCCAAGGAGTGATTTTGGCAGATATTTCAGAGTACACTGGACTCTTGGGCTATTGAAAGCAGTCTTTCAACATCTCGGTTGCAGATTCTGATCCAGAAGGAGATGAAAGAGGCTTTGTGCACTCGTGGTTTCTGAAGAAAGCATTTCCTTTCTTGTCTGTGAGGTCTCTTTCATAACGCCGTGTTTTATTAATACTACTTGCAAGGCATGCTTTCTAGCCTCAGCAGTAGTTTGTGTTCTGCCCGTAGTGTGGTTTTGGCGGTTAGTGGGTCAGTTGTAAATATCTGACCTGGATTGTAGGGGGAAAAGCCTTACCCACCTCATTAAAGACTCAGGCAGGGGAAACTGAAACCATTTTTTAGTCCTAGAAGTTGTTCCCTTTGGCTTTCCCACAGCTTACACAGGAGAGACCCGACTAACTGCTAGTTCACCTCCTGTGAACAGCGACATTCATGATGCGTCTTTGAGGAATGAGCCTGCATTCTGTGGCTGCTAAGTCCCTCTAGGTCTGCTGTCGTCTCTTGTCCCTGGAATAACCCGACTCTCAATTCCCCAGGACCTGCCATCTTTCTTGAGCTGGGGAATTAAAATGCCATAGTCTTTATGACACTCTATGGCACTTTATGGCAATACATTTTCCACAGTGTGAAAAAGCTGTGGAAAATGAACTCGCACCTGCCATGTTATGTGGAGTGGAGTGGTGATGGGGAGGAAGGAAATGGCTGTGAAAATATGTGGAGTTTGGAGATACTTTAGACTTGGGAGTAGGAGGGGAAGGCAGCAAAAGCCACAGGTTAGGCAAATTAAGCAGAGCATTTGTTGAGAGCTTGCTAGTTGCAATATATGTTTATTTCTAAACCCCGTGACGACCGGATGAAGGAATGCCATTTCCTCATCTTAAGATATGATACTGAGGCTCAAAGAGGCTATAGACACGCTCAGAGCCTCATGACTAATAAGTGATTGTGCAAGATTCAACCCTCATTTGTCTTATTTCAAAATCCTGGTGGTTCTCACGATAATGCAGTTTCTACCAGTTTATTGCGATAAACAATAAATAAATTTTTTTATTGTATCTCAAATATTCTATCTGGGTCTGTTTTACTAAAAAGTTATTCATCATTTATCTGAAATTCAAATTTAACTGGACATCCTGTATTTTCATGTGCTAAATCTGACAACCCTAGGCTCCCTAACCTATTAAGAGCCAAGAGAAGGGGTGGGAGATGGGAAAGGATGGAACTCTCTCTCCCTTCTCTCCATTTTTCCTTTTTCACCCCCCTTTCTCTGACCTCCTTAAATTTCTTATCCTGTTTTTCGCAAGATAGCATGACCCATACCTCATGATATTCTTGCCTACACTCTAGATTTTGATTATAGTTTCTAGGAAGACATGGCTATTGTCTTAAATCAACTGGCCTAGTGAGGACGCTATGAAGCCTCTCTCATTGCCACTTTGGACAGCAAAGCCAAAGGTGGCTAATCTCTGATTTAGATAATGCAGGAGATACATTCTTTAGGATTAAAGTTGTCCGATTTTAGCTTGATACAAAAACTATTCTGAAGAAAAGATATGCAAGAAACACGGGGTAATTCTGCCCAAGGATGATTAGCTCTATTTGATCTCCCTGGGTTGTAAATCAAGCAATCTCTACAACCATGTGACAATCACCGTTTGTGGCTCCCTGCAGGATTCAGCAATAACATCCTATCCTTGAAAAGAGAATAAAGGCACTAAAAGAGAAATACATGGAAATAGTGCTTCTTACAAAGCTTGACAATGTCTGTGGACACCAAGCTGTATGCCACTGGTACACCATCAAGACTGGGACATTTTAAAATGGTGGCTCTGGGTGTCTAGAAGTGGTGATGTCACAGACTCATGTGGTCAAGCCAGGGACGCATATGGTGGTGGTGGCGGGGGGGTTGTCAAACCAAGTTGTTATTGAAGTTTTATGTTGAGCATTAACTTCAGCATTGAAGAAACCCTTGTGATTTCCTGGCCGGGTTTGCTTCTGGCCATTCTGAGCCTGGGAGCTGCCAAGGTCCAGGAGAGTACAGGAACTCTGTGTCTACTCGCTATGCCTAGGGGTGATCGGGAGTGTTGGCTGCAGCTCCAACTGGCACAGTGAGTGGAGGACTGGTTTTCCAACCACCTTGCCAGTACTTAGGGCCAAACTTAGAAAAACCCGTGAAACAGGAATTTGGTTTTTGGCACCACCTCCCTCTTGTGCCACACCTCTTTCCTGTGACCCAGGGTAGCTGTCACATCTCAATTTCCTGACTTCCAGGCAGTGATCTGGGTGAGAGCTTGTCCTAGAAGGTATTGGTGTTTTGCCATTTATAGGGAACTTCTGGAAGCCCCAGCACCCTAGCAATGCATAGGGAGGCTTTCTTAACAGTAGAATTTTAGACACCGTGACACCATGATTGGCAACCTTCATGTCATCCTTCAGAGGTGGAACTCAGAGTCACCTCTGCTGATACTGACCACGACAGTCCAGGCCCCGGTGCCTGGAACATCACTGTGTTTCCCACAAAAACATGTTTTTTTTGTTGTTGTTGTTTTGTTTTGTTTTTACCTCATCTCAATATTCCTGCTGGAGTTGGCAATAAACTATCCACCAATATAAATGGTTGTAGGGTCTGTAATAACATCACTTTAGATGTGCTTCAAGAATTCCAAAGGGACTGGGGTGCAAGGTTGGCTCAGTGGGTTAAGCCTCTGTCTTTGGCTCAGGTCATGGTCCCAGGGTCCTGGGATCGAGCCCCGCATCGGGCTCTCTGCTCAGCAGGGAGCCTGCTTCCCCCTCTCTCTCTGCCTGCCTCTCTGCCTACTTGTGATCTCTCTCTCTGTGTCAAATAAATAAATAAAATATTAAAAAAAATAAAGAATTCCAAAGGGACTTAAAAGAAATTTGGCATTCTGTTTTGGAAGTGTGCTGTCAAACAGCACACTTTATTTTGGGGGGGTCTGTACTTCTCTGCAGCCTGAAAAACTACTGGTAGAGACAATCTTTCCTGAGTTATAATACATGTAGACTGATAAATGCACTTTGGCGTAAGGAGCTATTACTGAATCAACATGAAAAATGATTTGCCAGTCTTGTGGCAACTGATGAATCATAGCAAGATATTTGGAGTGTTCTGATTTTACTACTTTCTTTCTTTTTAGAAAGATCTTATTTGTTTATTAATTTGAGAGAGAGAGAGCGAGCGAGTGGGGGAAGAGGCAGAAGGAAAGGGAGAGGCAGAGAATCTCAAGCAGATTGTGCACTGAGCATGGAACGCAATGAGGGGCTCGATCTCAAGACCCCAAGATTATACCTGAGCTGAAACCAAGAGTCAGACACCTTATTGACTGAGCAACCCCAGGCACCCCTGCATTTATGATCTTATTTTCTAGTTATAGTATTAATGAGCATTAGTTGGGACAGTGTAGAAATTACAGAAAAGGTATAGCAAAGAAAACATTCTGCCCTTTAAAACCTCTTTCTTTGGAAGGATAAGGACATGGTCCAAATGCCTTCCATGCTTGTATACTCAATCTACTTAATGTCACAGAACAAAGGACAAAATGGAATATGTAAGGGCCAGAAAAATAAAGAGTTTTATTATTTTTTTAATGGAATAAATTTTGACCAACAAAATGCTTTTCTTTTATCATCTGAATATAGGAAAATGTATTTGACACTTGACATCTCTGAAAAGATAAAGTTTAGACCTTAAGATTGGCCATGAGGTTACTTTGACTCCTAGTCTACAAAAAGGATTGTTTTCATCAAACTCAAAACCTCGGCACTGGTAACAGATAAGCTCAGCCACAGCAATCTCTATCCTCTGGGAGCATCTGGGTGACATAGTCCATTAATTATCTGTCTCTTGATTTTAGTTCAGGTCATGATCTGAGGGCCGTGAAATTGAGCCTTGCATCAGGCTCCTTGCTGGGTGTGGAGCCTGCATACGATTCTCTCTCTCAGGGTACCTAGGAGGCTCAGTCAGTTGAGTAGGTCTGACTCTTGGTTTCTGCTCAGGTCATGATCTCAGGGTCCTGGGATTGGGCTCTGTGTGGAGTCTTTCCATGCTCAACATGGAATCTGCTTGTCTCTCTCCCTCTGCTCCTCCTCTCTCTTTCCCTCTCTCATAAATAAATAAAATCTTAAAAAAAAAAAAGATTCATTCTCTCCCTCTCTCTCTGCCCCTCCCCACACCTCTCTCCCTCTCTTTAAAAAAAAAAAAAAAAAAGTCTAGATCCCTTGGAGGTATGAGTTTAGAAAATGAAGTTGGGAGTAAATTCTGAATAATTTTCCAAATTATTACCCTGGGAATGCTATGGAAGGCTTATCAACAGGCTCCAAAGGAAGTTCTACAAAAATTTGCCTACCTATGTATGTGGTGACAGCCCTGTCTGAATAATATGGCACTGTCTCAAAAGGGACTATTTAAATAGACTCATCACAATATAGTCTTTCAGGTATTTTTGTTTTTAATGACATGGCTTAGGTTTTAGCGTAAAGCTGCCTTATTCTAGTTTTATTTTTATTTTTATTTTTTTACTTAAAACATGCCAGAAATGCTATCTTACTAAATGCCAAATTCTTTTACATATTGGGCTTGGCTTCTTGGCTTTCTTCGTGGATCTGTTGAAGCTTCCCAGAGTATCTGATCTGAAATAGCCCCCACACCCACTCCCTGCTTCATTTTATCAAAGACTTGTGGTGACTGGTTTTTCATATTTGGTTCCCCTGTAGAATATGTGCTTCATGAGAAGGGGACCCTATCCATCTTGTTTCTTGCTGTTTCTCTAGGGCTTGGCACAGAATAGGTTCTGAAAAGATCCTATTAAAATAATGGATGACAAAATGAATGAATCTCTATTCTTACATTTTTAATTGACTACTTAATGATTGTTAATGAATGCTACTTCTTTTTTATTCTTTTACCAAATTTTTCCTGATGGTTCTTGCATGTTTTCCTTCTCAGCAGACTTCAATTGCTTTTCCAAATTTTGTATCCAATCTCATTTGGTTTTTGGTTAAAAAATGCATTCCACTTTTAAATTTGCGAATGCTTGGCACATTTGTAATATTGGCTTACCATGTGCAAATATGCTACATCTTTTCATTTATTAAAAAATATCTTCTTTTATGTGCTATGCCTAAGAAAAATGAGTTTCCACTTTTTACGGTAAAATGAGAGGCACCAAAATCACTTGCAAAAATTTTAATCTATAAGAAACAAATAAATTTAAGCTTGGAAATCTGGAGTTGTAGGTACTAATTCCAATTGTACCCCAGGTTGTGTGGTTTTGGGATGTGGCCAGAGGATAACCAAAGTTCAAACTACCTAGTCCACTATCAGGGGCTGGGCTGGAGGGATGACATGGGCGGAGGAGGAGTGTCTGCAATGGTTGGATAAGTTCTAGGTAATCATTATCTTCTTCAAGAATAGATGAAATATTACCTACATGTCTACAGTGCCTCTTCAGCTATTTTTAAATCTGAGAAGTTCTGGAAGTTGAAAGTGTTTTTAATACATGAATTTAATACTGACATGAAGCTATAGTTTTTAATCTGTCCCATAATGAGAAGATTCACGTTTGGTTGTAAAAATATGGGGAGCTGTTCTGGACCCTTTTACACGTGGTTTGTAATAACAAACCTTGTGATATTTCTAACACCTGAAATCTGACTCAAGATTCAAATAAAGGATTCAGAAGCTTTAGATTGCTAGATTGCCACATCTCAAATCTTTAGGATAATATTTTTTTTTTAAATCACAATTGCTGGGGATGTCTATTGCTTGGTTATAAAATGAAAGAATTTATTGAATAAATGTTCTTCGACAGTGGCTTTGGTAAGTAAATGAACTAAGTAATTTTTCAGACACAGGCTCTAAGTTTTGAGTGCTGAATGGTGCTTAAATCGTTCTTTCTGTATAATAATAAATACCACCCCCGTCCATTCAATGCCTCCACAATTTCTTCTAGACTTGATGTTAATTCCAAAGCCATCTACTATTCTGGGCAATGCTCTGAAAGTGGAATTCTATAAAGAAGACCATTCAGAAAGATGACAGAGATGACAAATAACTCTACTGTAAACCTTCTCATTACACAGTTAGACTGAATGAACTCACTATTGTAACCACTGTAACATAGTAGTGTACACATTAATCTGAGGAAGAATTTAAAGAATTTAGTGAAAGGAGTTTTTCTCTAGCTTTCCTTTTCAGGTTTC
Source organism: Enhydra lutris kenyoni (assembly GCF_002288905.1). Taxonomy (NCBI): domain Eukaryota; kingdom Metazoa; phylum Chordata; class Mammalia; order Carnivora; family Mustelidae; genus Enhydra; species Enhydra lutris. Next base: position 19,488,195 of record NW_019154085.1, read on the forward strand.
CATTTCTTAAGTTTCTAGTTACACATTCTCTCACTTATTATTTGCTTGGTTAAATTCAACTTTTCTGGTATCATTTTTAAAAAAGATTTTATTTATTTATTTGAGAGAGAGAGAGAGAGGGTGTAAGCAGGGTGAGTGGGTTAGGGAGAGAAGCCTCAAACAGACTCTGCGCCTAGCACGGAGACTGACACGAGGTTAGATCTCAGGACCTTGAGATCATGACTTGAGCTGAAACCAAGTTGGATGCCTAACTGACTGAGCTACCCAGATGCCTCTCCAATACCATTTTTGAACAAGGCTTAGTCTCATTCCTGACTGGGTTCCAACTTAGAGTAAAAGTTTGGTACATTCTGCAGTTTGTTTTTAAGAATACTTTTTATTTGTCTTTGGAGTGAGAAATGGATGCAGCGAGTGATGAACATGAGCCCTGGAATAACAGGGACTGGCATTTTCATCCTAGGCCCACACTTACCCCTTGAGGATAGGTAGGCAGAGCTCAGCTTGGTAGGGCCAGGCCCACCGTGATGCATATCCAGATTGTGCCCTGCTCTAGGTCCCACTCGATTCACCAAGAGGGTTGTAGTAGGTCGAGTTGTGGTCCCCCCAAAGAAGTCTAAGTCCGAACTTCTGGTATCCATGTGTGTGACCTTGTTTGGCATAAGGATCTTTGCAGAAGGCATTCAGTAAAGGATCTCGAGATGGGATAATTCTAGATTAACCAGGTGGGCCCTAAATCCAGCGACAAGTATTCTTTTAAGAAGAGAAAAGGACGTAGACAGGGAAGAGGAAACATAGGAAAGTATTTCTTTACAAAAAGATGGGGGTGGAGATTGTAGCAGTGAGTCTACAAACCATGGAAAGCCAAGGATTGTTGGCAAGCACCAGAAGATCAGAGGGAGGCAGGGAAGGGATTCTTCCTCAGACGTTCTGGAGGGAACCAGTCCTGCTGACAATTGGATTGGAGACTTCTGGCTTTCCCAACTCTGAGCATAAATTCTCATGTTTTAAGCAACCAAGTTTGTGGTAATTTGTTGCAGCAGCACTAGAAAATTAATACAGGTGCTTTTTGTATGGCCACTTCAGGGGGCAAGGATGCCATTTTGTAAAACTGTACAGAAGTCTCTGTAGAGCTAACAGTGGCCCTGAGTCCCCTTATGTGACCCCTGCTCACTTCCTAGGTCACTGCCTGCCATTCTCTCTCTTCACTCCCATTCCCTTGGCTAAGTCCTGTTTGCCAGAACTTAAACTTCAAAATTCAGCTCAGGGAACTCACTGTTTGGGAAGCGTTCCCTGAGAGTCATTTCTCAACTGCAAGTCAGGTTATGATCCCTGCTGAGACCTCCAGGCCATGTCTGTCAATATTCATGATATCATGTTGTCTTCTCCATTTGGCTTGCTTCTCCTGCGGTCTACAAGTTCCTTACAAGTTGTGTGAACGTTCTTGGACCTCTAGCAACTGGCAAAGCTCTTGTCTCATGGTAGGCATTCCAACGTTTATGAAACCAATGGAAAAAATGTTGAGTGGCAGGGCTACCAGGATGGGGAGTTGATCTTTGGTGAAGGAAACTCCCATATGTGGGGTTTTCCCCTCCACACACACCACTAAGCAATTCTCTAATTCCCAGCAGACACTGACCAGGTCCCATAGATTTAACTCAAGTCCTATACTATCTTCCTGGAAACAGTGTTAGATCTCATAGGTTAAATGCTTGGTCTCACAAAACTGCTCCCACTCCAGATGCCAGTCACAAGTTTCTACCTGTGCTTCTGACCAGCTGGTTGTAAGTCCATGAACCCCTCCTTGAGTTCAATTGATTTACTAGTGTAGCTCACAGAACTCAGGAAAACAGTTTATTTACTACATTACCAGTTTACTAGCTATAACTCAGGAACAGTCAGCTATGAGAGATGCATAGGGTAGGTTATGTGGGGAGGGCCGGGGATCTTCCATGAGTTCTCTGAGACTACCACTCTCCCCCGATCTCCACATGTTCACTAGTTCAGAAGCTCCCAAACACTGTATTTTGGGGATTTTTGTGAAGGCTTCATCAGATAAGCCTGATCGACCGTTAACTCAATTTGCAGCCACTCTCCAGAGAAGGGAGGATGGAACTGAAAATTCCAAGCTGCCAATCATGGCTTGGTCTTTCTGGGCACTAGCCCCATACAAGAGCCCAACCAAAGTTGCCTCATTAGAACAAAAGACATTCCTATCATCCTCGAAATTCCAGGGAATTTAGGAGCTCCATGTCAGGATTCAGGATCAAAGACCAGAATTAGAACAAAAGACGCTCCTAGTGTTCTTTTGAGTTTTAAATTTATAAGGGTTTTAGGGGCTCTGTCCCAAGAACTGGGGCAGAGACCAACATATATGTTTTCTACTATTTCAGAGCAACAGAATAAAAGTGTGGTTCCAACTTCAGTGAGTATGGAGAGGGAGATCTTCCTGAGCAGTAAACATTCATGGAGTATTTCTAGTAAAGAGAACTCTAGGGGGTCAGAAGTTCCTTAGAATGAAAAGGGAACGATAAATCTGTCTTTTTACCTCCAGGCTGCTTAACTAAATATTTCCCAGCATGTTTCCCCAGTGAACATGTAGAATTCTGATTTTGCCAACCCTTTCCTCTTTCTCCCCTAAATTCCTTAATTAAATAAAATTAATGTTGTATATTTAAGAAATATTTATAGCTCTATTTTTCAGTTAATTTTGGAATGATTTAATTCCCATTCTTGTGGCAAGAACACACAGGTTGTCACCCTAAAATGGGGCCTCTAGAGTCAAACTATCTGGGTTTGAATTCTACCTTCGCCACTTAACCATCTGTGGTGGGTTGTATGTTCTCAGGTGGCCACAACAGCTCTCCTGTCCTTCATGGTCTTTCTTAGAAAGGGTATCAACGTTACTCTTATCAAGGTGGGGAGGACGTGAATTTCTCCCCTTGAATCTGGACAGGACTGCAGTTATTATAGAAATGAAATTGTGTGACTTCCAAGACCAGGTCTAAAAGGCACACATGGACTATTACTCAGCAATAAAAAGGACCAACTATTGATGCACACACAGTTGGATGGATTTGAAGGGCTTGAGCTGTAGTGAAAAATCCAATCTTAAGAGTTTACAACTATATGATTTCATTTATGTAACTTTCTTAAAATGATAAAACTATAGAGATGGAAAACCATTGAGTGGTTACCAGGGGAGAAGTATGGGGCTGGGGAGAGGTGGGAGAAACTCTAGAGGGATAGCATGAAGGAGTCCTTTTGTGGAACTGTTTTTTATGTTGAATGGGACTATTATATATGTCTTAACATGGAATCAAATTGCACAGAACACAGACATGCACACACAAGAACACACAAAGGAGTGCATGTAAAAACAGGCAAAACAGAACATAAATTCATAACTTAATCAAAATCATTGAGCAAATGTCAATTTCCTGGTTATGACCTTGGTCTCCAGTTATACAAGACCACAGTATTAGGGGAAGCTGAATGAAAGGCTCATGGGACTCTAAAACTGTATTTCAACTTCCTACTAAGTCTATAATTAACCAAAAAAAAAAAAAAAACAACAAAACATTTTAAAGGCAATATAGCTTTTACCTGTCCTGTAGGGATGCTTGCTTTCAGAGCCCAGCTGGGATGCAATAGGGAAAGTCCAGGCCACGTGGAGAGGTCTTGGTGACAGCCCCATTTTGGATCTTAGCCAGCAGACACAGGAGTGAGGAAACATGACAGGAAAAAAGACAACTCCAGCCACAGCCACTGCCTGACTACAACTGCACAGGAGACCCCCAGCGAGAATCCCAAACCACCTTGCTGAGTGCAGTCGACCTTGGGAACCATGAGAGAGGTAAGAATAAAAGGATTAATGGGGTTTTAAGCCACTGCATTTTGAGATAATTCTCTCTGCAACAAAAGATGAACAGAGTACCATCAGCGTGATCCGGGCACCTCTGTGCCTCAATTTCTTTATCTATGAGATGAAAAACAGTGGTACCTGCATCACAGGGCTACTGCAGCCATGAGCCAGGTTATCAAGTAGATGATCTAGGGAAGTGTTTCCATGAGATTGGTAAATATTAGCTACAGGTTTTATTACTATGGATCCAAATTATAACAAAAGGACAAGCAAGATAGGGACTAGCCCATTTAGCTCTGGGTCAATTTCAGAATGACACTCAATGACTCGTCCTCTCTTATCCCTAGCGATTGAGAGTGAAGCCCTGGAACTTGGCAATAGAGTGGCTTCTATCTTGAGCACATCCTTAGATGACCTCTATCCTCTGGTTTGCCTGTGGGATAAATGTTCATTCTAAATATAAATGATGGTTTTATTAAGTTATCCCCTCCCCCTCAACCCCAGAGGGAGTAGCTTTTTTCTTCTCTATGGGCACAAACCTTTAGAGCAAAACGTATTTGTGGGTGCTAATCTGTTCCTTGGAGTCAAGGAATGTTTCTTTATGGAGAATGTCTGTTGCTTGAAGAACACTTGAGTTATTTAGCAATAAACAGCATGAGGAAAAACCTTATTCTCATTTTTTCCCCGATTTGAGCACAGAGTGTGCTAAATCAAATGATCTCTAAGGCCCCCCTTTCACTATACCATTTATTTTGAAAAGAACTACAATTCCCACTCTACTCTTATCTCCTGACTCTATAGTTCCTGCCAGCGTCCAGTTGGGTCAGGCCAGCAGGTAAGAGAGAAGAGAGAGAGAAGAACCCATAGGAGAGCAGGCAGAATTGATTACGAGGGGCCTGGGGTCCTGAGATCACCCCCAGGAAGCCTGAATTCCCTCCAAGGGCTAATGCCTGGTCAGAAACCAAGGAGGGGCCGTTTCACCCAGTGTGGTGACCGCAACTGCCAGGCAGGGCAGGGAGGCAGTAGAAACCCTTGGACAGCATTTGGAAAAGCACTTTGAACTTCAGACTTGGGAAAATGCCAAGTCATTAACCCTTAGGTTCCAGTTCTTGCCCCTGACCAGTATGGGTTTTTGGAGGTTACCTTCGCATCTAGATTCAACGTGGCTTAGTCCTGCCAACTTTGTCAGTAATATTTAATCCCTAGACAGAGATGAGAGAGAAAATTGATGTGGGGGACTGAGGGAAGGTGGGGCGGGGGTTATGGAGGGAGATACTGGAGAAAGCACAAGTCTAGACACACACACACACACACACACACACACACACACTCAGCAGAGGCATCTTTGATTACCGACCATTATCATTCAGGTTTTCACATCCAAAGTGGCTTTAAATGCAAATGTGCTATTGTATCTAGGAGATTCTGAGGAAAAATATCAGAGTTGCCTGAAAACGAGGACAAATATCCCAACAGCCCGGGAATCCAGAACTCGTGACTTACAAATGACCCCGCTTTCCAGAAGGGCCCCAGCCGGCCCTGCCACTCTCCTTACCCATCACGGGGAGATCTTAGAGGATTGACTGTGACACCAAACCCAGTTTAGCTGTGAGAGAGTCTCTGGGTCCGGAAGTGGAAGAAGGAAGGAAGGAAGTTGGAAACAGGCTGGAAAGCGGACCTCAGGGAGAGTCTCCCACACACACAACCGCTGAGGCCAGGAGGGGGAAGAAAGTAAATAACACACCTTAAATTGTATCCATTAGGAATTACTTGCAATTAATCATCACCATCATCATTATCATCCTCTTTTTTAAAATGGATACTATTAACCAACCAAAACCTTGTGTAAATGTACTCTATCCCATGGCTTTTTCCTAAACCTTTCCCATAGTTCTCGGATTTTCCCATTGAGAACTATCACCAGAGAAGCTTGTGAACCTAGAGATTCCTGGAGCCCTGCCTTCAGCGTCTGATTCAGTAAGGGGAGCCTGGGAATCTGCATTTGAATATCCTACTGGGGGTTTCCAATTGAATATTCCCAATTGAGTGTTCTGCTCACTCTGGTGTGTCTCATATGGGTGGTCTTTGGTTCATATTTTAAGAAATATTTGATCTAGCTGCACTGAGCAAATGGTAGTTTGCCTTCTAGTCTGCTGTTTGCTTGCTGACCCTGGACAAGTTACCTTTATCCTGTGGGCTTAGTGTCCTCCTGAGTAAAATGCAGTGATAAGATGATGGTGGAAATGAACTGAAGATGCACGTCAGAGACACCCGTAAGAGATGACACACACAAATGTGAGTCCCCTCGAACTGTGCCCCAGTTACATACTGAAGACTTACTCTATTGCTTGTGCAAGAATCTGTGCTCTAGTGCACCAAACAACTGATCTATGCAAACTTTTTAAACATGGCCTAATTGCAAGCTTGCAACTTGATTGAACCTGGGACCAAGTTAATCTTATTTACGGAACACCATGTGACCAGAAACCGCTTACTTTCTCATGCTACAGACTGTCAGTATAAATGCTCAGGACCTTTACTTTGCACAGAACTCCGTCTATACACTCCTTTCCATAACTCCAGTTTCCGTGCAGTATTTCCATTTATGCACCTCAACCATTCTCACGTACGCCAGTGGTTTGTCACCCTCACCCCATCTCAGAACTCTACAGGGACTCACTCTTCCCTTCTCCTTGTATTTCTTTCCCCGTCTGCCCTACCCCACCCTTAAAATAGTAACTGATTTATTTTCCATAAGGTTAACACATATGCTTAAGACACGAGCATGTCAATTAAGACTAAAAGTTCAAAACTGCCTACTCCGTATTTGAATAAACAACAAAACTGGATCTTCCATGAGCAATTGATATAATTATTGAAATACATGATTTATAAGTGTGTTATGAAAGTTGCCTGTATAATTTATACATATGGGCCCTAAGTGCTGATCTAGAATTATATATAATCTGCCCAGCACCCCCTGCCCCTTTGAGTAGTATGTAAATGGTATAATTAATATTAAGCTTCCAGGGGCTGGGTCCAAGACTAACTCATCACAGTGTGTCCAGTGCCTAGGCCAGTGCCTGGCACACAGTGGACCCTTAAATTGTATTTGTTGAATGAATTGCCTAGGTTTAGAGTTTCCATGGGAGCTGAAGTTTTCTTAGAGCTTTGTTCAGTTGTTCAGGTGATGCCCTTTACTTTGTTCCCATGTTGATAATGATTCTACTGCCTTTGTTCAACATGATTTCTAATCAGAGATGGCAGAGAATGTCAGTTCGGAAGATGAGAATGTTTTAAGTTTCATATAGATGAGTAAAACACTAATTTAAAAGTCTTAGTATGCCTTTTAGAGTATGATTATTGAGAGTTGCCAGTGATTACCTTTTAGTTTACGTTCACCTTGGTCTCTAACATCTATCTGTGTGCCTACCCTTTTCCAAGTGAATTAGCTTAACCCCTATCTTTGGCACTGACCTCTGTCTTCCTGATTGTTCCTTCTTTGTCCTTCACGGACTCTTCCAGCTTACTAAATGTGGCCAGTGACCATTTACTGTTTTCATTTTTCTCTTTTCTCCTGCAGCAAATCTGCAAGACTTCAACTGTTGTCTACATCTCTGGCCCTGACTTCAATCATTCATCTTCAAATGCTGCTCGAAATTCCCTAGTTGGATGTTCCGCCTACCTCAAATTCATTGTATACTGCTGAACTTGTCTTTGGCTTGGAACCAGCAATCTTCTTGAGACTTCTCTTTTTTGATGGTAGTCCCTTAAGTGATTCACTCATCAGACTCAGAAAAACTCATCTTTTAAAAAAAAAAAAAAGATTTCTTATTTATTTAAGAGAGAGTGCAAGAAACTATATGATAGATATAAATGTGTTTAATAAATTAATTAGCTGTTAATAAGACTTTTTAGAGGTTGGTAGAAATCCAAACTTTCTATACAATAGATCATTTTTTAAATGTTGGGATACCAATAAGATGCTGGGTGTTTTCTTGGGATATACCCATTGACAGGTTTTTAGGCTGAACAGATTCTGGTAATAAAAAAGAGAGTTCAACAGTAATCTAACTACCTGCAGAAATCATTCCAGTTGAAGGCCATTCTTACATATAGATTCAACTATTCTCAAGTGTGTCTGGGCTGTTTTTTTTTTTTTTTCCCCTTAGCACTTTATCATTCCACTGCCTTCTGGACTCCATGGTTTCTGATGAGAAATTAACTATTAATTTTATGGAGAATCCCTTATACATGATAATTAGCTTCTCTCTGGCTACTTTTAAGATTTTCTCCTTGTCATTGACTTTCTTTTATTATGTTCAGTTAACCACTATATAGTACATAATTAGTTTCTGATGTAGTGTTCAATGATTCATTACTTGCTTATAACAGCCAGTGCTCACTACAACATGTGATCTCCTTAATACCCATCACCTTGTTACCCCCTTCCCCTTACCCCTTCTCCTCTGAAACTTTCAGTTTGTTTCCCGGAGACCATAGTCTGGTTCATCTCCCTCTCTGATTTCTCCCCTTCAGTTTTCCTTCCCTTCCCCTATGGTCCTCTGTGCTGTTTCTTATGTTCCACATATGAGTGAAACCATGATAATTGTCTTTCTCTGCTTGACTTATTTCACTTAGCATAACACCCTCCATTCCCATCCCTGTTGATGCAAATGGTGGGTATTCATCCTTTCTGATGGCTGAATAATATTCCACTGTATATATGTACCACATCTTCTTTATCCATTCATCTGTTGAAGGAAGGCATCTTGGCTCCTTCCACAGTTGGGCTATTGTGACTGCTGCTATGAACATTGGGGTGCATATGGCCCTTCTTTTCACTGCAGCTGTACTGGGGTAAATACCCAGTGATGCAATTGCTGGGTCATACGGTAGCTCTATTTTCAACTTTTTGAGGAACCTCCATACTGTTTTCCAGAGTGACTGTACCAGCTTGCATTCCCACCAGCCGGGTAAGAGGGTTCCCCTTTCTCCACATCCTCACCAGCATTTGTTTCCTGTTTTGTTAATTTTTGTCATTCTAACTGTGTAAGGTGGTATCTCATTGTGGTTTTGATTTGTATGTCCCTGATGGCGAGTAATGTTGAGCATTTTCTTTTAATAGATTCTTCTTAATAGGCTGTGGTGACATCCATTGCAGGGCTGGATTACCTCACAGTTATTGTAGTGGCTTTATATTTTTATTTTTAATTTTTCTAAAAAGATTTATTCATTTGAGAGAGTGCACATGTATACACAGAGGGGGAGGGGTGGAGGGAGAGGCACACTCCCTAGTGAGTGGAGCCCACCAGTGGGGCTCAATCTCATGACCCTGAGGTCATGATCTGAGCTGAAATCAAGAGTTGGAAGCTCATCCGACTGAACCACCACCCAGGTGTCCTGGCTATATATTTTTAAGCTGTGGCTTTGAACCATATGAAGTTTATATTAGAAAAAACACATGGTATTAGCTAAATAAAAGATAACTCAATGACTTGATCGTTACTATGCTATTTATAGGCAAAATAGTTAGGGGCCTGCTATACCTTAAAGGTGACTGACACATTAAAGAATTAAAATAACCATCTGGAAACTATTTCAAGTGGAAAGACTCATGAAATCTTGACTCTGAGAAGGTATCCCATGCATGTCTTTGTTTCTTATAGAAACACTTTAAAAGCATTCCAAATGCATTGAGAATCCAAATAGGTTAATGTCTCAGGTACAGTGCAAGTAATAAGATTCAAATACCATGTCTGTGTACAGTCACTAGTGAGCCCATTGCTGGAGACTTTGAGAAAGATAAGAGCTCAAGCCACTCCCCCAAGTTGGAGAATTCGACTAGGAGTAAATGTATGAGTAGAAAAAGTCCATCCTTTATGTGTCTCAAATCTCCTCCTATGCTCAGCTGGGAGGTGTTTTGTTTTGTTTTGTTTTGTTTGTTTGTTTAGATTTTATTTATTTGACAGAGAGAGAGAGAGCACAAGCAAGGGGAGCAGCAGAAGGAGAGGGAGAAGCAGGGAACCCAATGTGGGTCTTGATCCCAGGACCCTGGGATCATGACCCGAGCCAAAGGCAACAACTGAGCCACCCCTCAGCTAGGAATTTATGAAGTGGTTACATCAGGGCTGATACTTTCCCACCAACTGACAGAGGAAGTGGAACAAATATCACTGAACCAGGTGAGTTAGTCACAACTGTGCTAAAGGGCAAGGGTTACAGTACTCAGAGTACTGATAAAGGTGTTGTTTATCCTGCCATAGCTTCAGGAAATTTGTAGAATATATTCATGGAAAATGAGATCCAAGTTAACTCCAAATAAATTCTAACAGTCTTCCTATTATAATGGTAAAGAATCTCACTAAAACACAGTGACTCAAAACCCAAGCTGGTTGGCTCTTAGAGCTAGTATAATGTGAGTCCCTGGTGTAGTCTGACCTGAAGAGAAGTACCCCCATCTAGAGGTTGTTGGTCTTAGGAGACACTGGTGTCCCAACAGACTGTCAGGATTAGAGGACATACTCAAATCTATTTGTTGGGTGAATTGTGTTCAAAGATAGAAGAAACAACAAACAGAAAAAACTCTCATATAAAGAATTTGATCCAGATGCCAAAACCAGATTAAAAACTTTGGCTGAGATCCAAGTTGTAGGTCTTTATGGAATAGTACAAGGGTGTGGTAATTAATTTGCAGCAATGAGTAGGCTGACCTAAATAATAAAAACAGGAAAATGATTTAAGAAATAAAGCCATTGAGTAATTCTAGCAAATGGAGTAATTGCAACCAGAAAACATGGAAAATTTAGGTGAAACAGATGAAAGTAGTTTTAGAATATTAGAATCAAAATTCAGAGTCAAAGTTAAATTTTTAGTTTCTATCATATAACTTAAACATTTCAAAGTTTATTTGGGAAATTCACAGTAAAAGCTTGTAAGAGATATCTGAATATCTCTTGAAGTAGGAAGAAAAGTAGGAGAAATTTGAACTAGTGGTTTGAAAAGAGGAAAATGTGATTCAGTTAGAAAATGTCTCGGAGCTTTGTCTCTGAACACATAAATAGTGCACCAGGTGAAACAAAGCAGGGCCAACCAGGAAGAGAGTAATTCTTATGCAGAAATCAAATGAGAGCTTTACACCCAAGTACCCCTAACAAGAAAGTGTCATGGACTCATCAAGTGAGAGAAGGGAGGTCCAAAAAGCCACTTAAGGACTCTCAAGCATCTCTATTCATAATTCTTGGTGTGCAGTTGGTTGAAATTACAGGGGTAGAGCATCTTCTTAGAGAAACACTTCCCAGCTTATGTTTGAAAAGGTTAGAGACAATGTGACTGGAATGTGTCACTCTATCAAAGGTAAACTAGAAGGCCTGAACAGCAGGGTCAACTGACATTGGAGAGAAAGTTCTTGATTTGTCTCTGGAGAATGTGGCCCTGTGTCATTAGTCCATGGGATTCAGAACACGTTTCCTAATATATTTTTATTGTGAAATAAAGTTGATAGAGTAGACCACGAAAAACAGTTTAATGAATTGTTACAAGGCATTCTTTTTTTTTTTTTTTTTTTTTTTTTTTAGTATTTTACTTATTTGACAGAGAGAGACAGAGATCACAAGTAGGCAGAGAGGCAGGCAGAGAGAGAGGAAGGGAAGCAGGCTCTCCACTGAACAGAGAGCCCGATGCCGGGCTTGATCCCAGGACCCTGAGATCATGACGTGAGCCGAAGGCAGAGGCTTTAACCCACTAAGCCACCCAGGGGCATTATCACCCACGTCAAGAAACAGAACAGTGGTTGGGGCGCTGGGGTGGATCAGTCGGTTGAGCTTCTGACTCTTGATTTCAGCTCAGATCGTGATCTTAGGGTTATGAGATCCAGGCCCATGACTTGCTCCATGCTCCATGCTGCTTAAGATTCTCTCCCCCTCTCCCTTTACCCCTCTATCATTTCAATGGTTTCTGCCCAAAATGCATAACTTGAATCTAATTACAAGGGAACCTCAGATAAACCCCAACTGAGGGACATTTTTACAAAATAACTAGCTTGTACTCTTTAAAAATCTCAAGGTCTAGAGAGACAAAGAAAGGCTTAGAAACTGTTTCAGGCAAAAGGAGGCTGAAGAGCTATGATCAACTGAATGCGATGTATGATCCTGGGTTGGACCTTGGAGGGAACCCCTTGAAGATTATGGGAGCAGTTGCTGAAACTTGAATAGGGACCTTATCACATTATAACAATGTTAAATTTCCTGACTTTGACAATCATATTGTGGTTATATAAGAGGATTTCCTTGTCCTTAGGAAATACATGCTGGATTATTATTATTATTATTTTTTAAGATTCTATTCATTTATTTGACAGAGAAAGAGAGATCACAAGTAGGCAGAGAGTCAGGCAGAGAGAGAGGAGGAAGCAGGCTCCCTGCCGAGCAGAGAGCCCGATGCGGGGCTCGATCCCAGGACCCTGAGATCACGACCCGAGCTGAAGGCAGCAGCTTAATCCACTGAGCCACCCAGGCGCCCCCTGGATTATTTTTTTTTTAAAGATTTTATTCATTTATTTGACAGACAGAGATCCCAAGTAGGCAGAGAGGCAGGCAGAGAGAGAGGGGGAAGCAGGCTCCCTGCCGAGCAGACAGCCCGATGCAGGGTTCCATCCCAGGACCCTGAGAACATGACCTGAGCTGAAGTCAGAGGCTTTAACCCACCAAGCCACCCAGGCGCCCCCACGCTGGATTATTTAAGGGTGAAGGGGCACGATGTCTTCAAATTCCTCTGAGCTGGTTCAGGAAAAAAAGGTGTGTATGGGGGGTGTGTGTGTGTGTGTGTGTGTGTGTGTGTGTGTGTGTGTGTGTGTGTAGGGAGAGAGGAAGTCAAGAGAGAGACAGAACAAAGGGAGCAAAAGCAAAAATTGGCAAAATGTTATGGGACTTCCTCATATAATTTTTATGATTTTTCTGTAAGTCTGAAATGATATTGAAATTAAAAGTTACACACAATGCTAGGCTGTCTGCAAAGGTCACCTCTTTAAGTCAGAGATACCATCCAGAGTTGTTTAACTTTCTTGTTCCAGAGGAATGAGCAGCTAGGATGCTGCACTCTAATATTAAGAATAGGGCCTATGACATAAAATTTCTAAGAGAAGAGGGGTAATAAGAGTACACAGTTTTTCAGCATTTATATAAACACAGTCTTTCTTCATATTTTTTATATTTGTTCATATCTTACCTCCTTCTTAACAGGAACAGACAAGACCCTTGATGTGGAAAAAATTTTTTATGATAGAATTATTGAAATGGAGGATGGAAAATCACTTGTTGGCAATGCCTTGGGAGGACTGTCTGTATCAGGGAAAAAACACAAGGGAGCTGTGATTCTAACTGTGAAGATTAGTTATTAAGTATTTTCAGTTAAAAATTCTACTTAAGAGATCGTACTTGCAACTGAGAGAACTTCGAAGTGTGGGACTCCTGTCTCCTCCGTTCCTGGATCCTACTGCCTTCAGGTTTTGTGAAGCAGGAGTCATTTTCCAGGTCAAAAATTCTGATCCTGATATTATTACAAAGTAAACCATTAGCCTTGGCATGTATCGGTCAGCATCTGTTCATTTAGTGAATATTTTAGAACATTAACCAGTTCTTGGCCAAATACTGATCTGACAGATGTTGAGGCGGAGCTCTGCCCCATGAACACTCCGTTTGATCAGCTCCCAGGATGTTTGTGAGTGCTGGAGGGACGAGTTCAGGTCATCCAATCCAACAGCATTGCTTCGTTCCATGTGATGCTCTCTCCACCCATCGAAACCTGCACATGTGCAGGTCCAGTAGAAAGAGCCCCAGCTCAGCTACAAAGATTCCGGGCTTTCGGCCAAAATGGCCTACGAGGTACTCTGTATGCCTGGTCCAAGTGCGTCCTGAGGCCTCAGTTTCCTTCCCCAGAGTACGTGGCTACCGCTGGCATGCTGGCCAGCTTTTCTTCAGGTGTGAGCTGGAACTGTGGGAAATCCCTGTGACGTGGTGCTTTCCCCACATTGCCCAGGGACCCACCGATCCCCATCCATTCTCTTCTCTTCTGGGAGACCCACCCTGCTCCCTCCGTCCCCAGTGCCACTGTCCCAGTTCAGCTCTTCATTTCACAATATACCGATAACCAGCCTTCCCTCCTGGACTGTGCCCACCACCTCCTCCTCCACTAGTACTCATTCTTCACACAAGCTGTGATATTTTGTTAAAGGAAAATACGATCACGTCCCTCCCTTCTTAAGTCTTCATTGGCTTCTCATTAACTTATGTGATCATACGTATACCCCTAGCATGTGCCTCCACTCGATTCCCTAATAGTCCAGTCATCTCCTTTGTTCTGTCTTTGGTCTTCTTTCCCTCTCCCTGTAGGATCCACATCTTACCGCTTACTTACCCATTTGCCCCACAGTTCCAGAAGTATACTTGATAAATAAAAACCCAAGAAGACTGGTCATTAGCACTGAATTTTAATTACGATTAGTAGTTCAGATGAAGAACGGACTAGAATAGTGTTAAAATCAACTTCTGAAAAAATCACATTCATAGAAGGGAAATAAAATGGGCCAGCAGAAGTCCAAAAAAGGTGCAGCTTGGATTATTGCACTTGGATGAAATACGCTGCTCAGGGTAGCATAATACTCAGGCCACACAAGGCCAGGAGGAGGAGGCAAACAGAGTACAGACCCCAGGTAGTATTTACTCAGGATTCCAGACTCTCTAGTCGCCTCACAGTTACTTAGCATTTTCAAAACACTCAAGAAGAGCTCTTTACAAAAGTGATGGTGGTGTCTCCAACAGGTTTTACGAACACCTCTGCTTTCATTCCAAACCGTGGGCAAGTTCACTGGACGGCTCTGCCTCACGTGACGGGGCATCTGTTGCACCAAAACCACCCAGTACCCCAGGCCATGGAGTGGCGAAGGGGGTGAATTTGTACTTCATGCATATTTTTGGGAACAATACTGTGACTACAGTTTACCCTTTTGAACACTGTTCATTTTGGTCATTTGTATTGGAACATGAGAAAAAGTGAAAACGAGTACAAATGAGCACTAGGCTACCAGTAGAAAATAAAATAAAATTTAAAAAAGTCCCCTGCCACGTTCACAAGGGTGGTCATTATTGTATGTGTAAGAAAAAGGCTGTAAACTTATAGAAAAGATAAACTCTGGCTTCTAAACAAATTACAAAATTGATTTTACCTTGAACCTTGAGTGTTAATGCAGGAAAATGTAAACCAGTGGGCCTAGTTACCAAAAACACGTATCCTCCTAAGCTGAGGGATGGCCTTAAAGTTTGGCCTGAGCCAGTTTTATATTCAAGTTTTCTCCGAGTTTGTCCATGAACTCAAATGTATTCAAGTAGTCAGAACGTTGCACACTAATACAGGAGGAAAAAGAAAAGAAAGAAATTAGTTTGTCTCTGGTCTGGTAGCAGGTAAAGGGAAAGTCCTAGAAATGCTATGTAGGTAGCATTTAATTAATTAATTATTTGAAAATTTATTTATTAATAAATTAATATTGTAATAAATTATAAATTAATATAATAATAAATAATAAATTAATATATGGCTGATGACTGTGCTCAAGGTTCAAAGGGCTGACCGAGGCTATAGGCAGCTTGGCCACATGTACCTTCGGCATGTCCCCTGCCCTGAGTCTTTGAGGGTGAAACTATCACAGAGCTTCTGTTCAGGCTAATGGCGGAGAGACTGAAATCATCCCACTTCTTATTCCTCATTCTTAAAAATAACAAAACCTACTCAGGGGAACAGCCATGCTTTCATTTACATTCCTACAAATTGTCACATGTCCTTAAAACTGAACACTCTTATTATTATCATTGTCTTAAAAAAAAAAAAAAAAAAAGAAGAGGGGCGGCTGGGTGGCTCAGTGGGTTAAAGCCTCTGCCTTCAGCTCAGGTCATGATCCCAGGGTCCTGGGATCGAGACCCACATCGGGCTCTCTGCTCAGCAGGGAGCCTGCTTCCTCCTCTCTCTCTGCCTGCCTCTCCTGCCTACTTGTGATCTCTGTCTGTCAAATAAATAAAAAAAATAAAAAATAAAAAATAAAAAAAAATTTAAAAAAAGAAGATAACGGACTGGCTAAGGTAATCCTGCTGATAGGTGCCGATTCAAAGAGGCTACAAAGCTAACATACCGATAAGCACATTTCAAACACTGTGTTCTTGCCAGAAATTTAAGATAAGAAAGACAGAGTGGTTGAGTATATTCCCATCACTGAGGTATACTGACCCTGATGGAGACCTCAGAGGATGCACGGTTGGGACTTGGGATTGGTGTTAAACTTCAGTAGGGTTTCTTTCTTTTTTTTTTTTAAGATTTTATTTATTTATTTATTTGACAGACAGAGATCACAAGTAGGCAGCAAGGCAGGCAGAGATAGAGGAGGAAGCAGGCTCCCTGCTGAGCAGAGAGCCCGATGTGGGGCTCAATCCCAGGACCCTGGGATCATGACCCGAGCAAAGGCAGAGGCTTTAACCCACTGAGCCACCCAGGCGCCCCTTCAGTAGTGTTTCTTGAGGTGAGTCATAGTGACCAACTGTGAGGGAGAAGTCTCTGATTAGCAGCCAATCCAGTTGGGAGATGGGCTACCATGTTTTCAGAAAAATGCTGGGCAATAAATGGGCCTCGAACATCTGACTGTTGGTTAGAGATAATTATGGAAGGGACTAGGATGAAGTGGGCATCTAAAACTTGTGCTGTTGTTTTTTTTACCCATAAATTGAAGGCAATAAAGGGGTACAATACAATAGCCCTGGCAGTCCCTTTATTTCAAATGTTTCTAATTTTCTTGTTGAACAGAACCTTGTCACCCAACGATCATCAACTAGATCAGAGGTCAGCAAACTCCAGCCTGGCTTCTGGACTCCATCCAGGCTACAGTCTGGTTTTGCAACTGGTTTGACTGGAACACTGCCACATCCACTAGCTTCTGTATCATCTATGACTGTTCTCCTTCCACAGTGGCAAAGTTCAACAGCTGTAGAGTTTTGAAAAGGCTGTCTGTTCCCACAAAGTCTGAAATGCTTACTGTCAGTAATCTGTAGATAGTGTCTGTTGATCCCTGAACTAGGTTATAAATAATAATCCATGTGCCTCAAAAAAGCTCTGATGTTTTGTGCCTAGAAAAGATATGTGGTGATTTGACTGCAGAGCTCAAGGCATCTTATACTTACTTGGACAAACCTTTAATACAAGCAGCCAAGTCCTTGGTCATGAAACCAGCCTCAATGGTCTCAACACAGACTTCTTCCAAAGCCTTGGCAAAAAAACCGAGCTCTTTATTGTTATCAAGTTTAGCCCTGTGGGCTAAGCCTCTGGTCCAGGCGAAAATGGAAGCTAAAAGAGCAAAACAGAACGAAACCAAAAAACCAACACTTAGATCATACCAAGAGGGATTCCCAAATGTTTCAGTTCCCCAAAACAGAACAATTTTTTTTTGTTAAATCTTCAAGTGACTGATACCATTAGATGCTATCCACGTGGGCTATATAAGAATTGGAAATATTTTTACTGGATAGAAATTTTAAAAAGATCTGTCTTTTTGTAGAGCAAATGTCTTAAATTTTGTTAGAGCCTTAAGAAAGTACATTTTCATGGTGTGCTAGTAATACTTGAAGCTTAAGGCATTTACTAATTTGGGATGGGTCACAATCGATTCTATCTCTCATCTGTGTTGGCTTCCTCTCCTCTCTCTAGGCTGTTATCTCTTTTTAAAATGTTTTCCTTAAAATCCAGTTAGAAGGATCTGGCTGTATAGCTTTTAGATTATTAGCCATCTGTGACATTTTACTGCACCGGAAGAAAAGGGAAATGCTCACTGGCAACATTCTTATCTGTAGTGTACATTCTCCCACAAAATAGAAATGCACATATTGTGTATATTTCAAGAAGTACCTTCAAATGGCTCTCATTAGTCGAACAGAGGCACTGTTTGGTGATGATTTTATACACAAAGCACTGGGCAGCCAAAGGGACATGTCTGATTTCCTCTGGAAATCTCCACTCCTCGGGTGGAAATCAGTGTAGCAGTAAACACGACCTTACCAATGGGATTGGTGGACGTCTCCTGTCCTTTCTGATACATGCGGTAGTGACGTGTTACAGTCCCGTGGGCAGCCTCTGCTTCTACTGTCTTGCCGTCTGGACAAACCAGCACGCTGGTCATCATGCCAAGAGAGCCATAACCTGTAAGTGGCAAAGCATGAAGTACTGGGTACAACTGCAGGAAGAACGCTGACTCCCTCAGAGATGAGCGGGCTCAGGAAAATAAACATAAGCATGTGTAGTCATCAGTAATTCCACAGTGCTTATGTTTTAGGATTTCACAAAGGGCTGCAAAACCCCCTTTTCTGAACTAGAGAACTACTGCGGCATGACCTATGTGCCACTGGCTGCACTCCACCTCTGTTTGGTCCCACAGGTCCTTACCTTGGGCCACGGAGTCTGACTGCACATCACCATCATAGTTCTTACAGGCCCAGATGAAGCCTCCCTCGGACTTCATAGCTTGGGCCACCATGTCATCAATGAGCCTATGCTCATACCAGATATTCTGAGCTTCGAACTGGGATTTGTACTGCCTAAGAAACGAGAGAGAGAAAAGGGAATCAAAAAAGGAAACTGGTGTTGTTAGGGACAGCACCTGCTTCTCCAAAGAGGGTGGGGTTGGAACTAGCATTTTTTAGTGGAAGCAACACAGACCTGAGAATCTGATAGACCTAAGCTCAAATCCTGCCCATTTTAAAGCTGTGAAACCCCAATGTCCCTCCCTGTTAGAGTGACTTCACCTCCTTTGCAGAGTTGTGAGAATAATGGAGACAGCAGTGTCCCCAGCACTATTTTTAGTTTTCAGTACACTATTGATCAGATTCTTCAGATATAGCTTACTTTAACAATGTAATAACAGGGGCCTGCCTGGGTGGCTCAGTTGATTAAGCATCTGACTTTGCCTTAGGTTGTGATCTCAGGGTCCTGGAATTGAGCCTGCCTCCAGTCCCCCCTTGGACTCCCTGCTCAGTAGGGAGTCTGCCAGTCCCTCTCCCTCCCCATGCTTGTGCGCTCTCTCTCAAATAAATAAATAAAATCATTAAAAAAAAAAAAGAATGTAATAATGGATGAAAAAGAAGATTCTACCACTCCATATCTTTCAGGAAACTAGGACAGCTCCTAGGGTTGGTATGGATGAGTAGCAGGAAGAGGAAAATTAATTGTCTTAAAATCCAAGCCCTGGCTTCAACATTTGCACCTAAAAGGGAGTTATGTCATCTTAAAAGTTATACATGCTCCCGTGTTGTTGAGCCTGAAGTTGTTACTAATACAGAAAAGTTCAAATGACTCCACTAAAGCAGAGTTCTTAAATCACAACAAGGTGCTTCGGAAAGAGTGGGAATGTGCTCATGCAGAAACTCATATGCTTGAAAAATTAGATTTTTTTTTTTTTAAGAGAGACAGAGTGAGCAAGCAGGAGTGAAGGTGGGGGTTGGGCAGAGAAAAGTTTTAAGCAGGCACTATGCCCAGCATGGAGGGAGTAGGGGCTCGAACTCATGACCTTGAGATGATGACATGAGCTGAAATCGAGGATCAGATGTTTAAATGACTGAGCCACCCAGGTGGCCCTCCTATTCTTTTTTATAAAAAAATATTTTATTTGCAAGTAATCTCTACACCTAACATAGGGCTCGAACTCACAACCCTGAGATCAAGAGTCATATGCTCCATCGACTGAGTCAGCCAGGTGCCCCCCAAAATTAGAACTTTCTGTCAGTCACAGGGCGCCTTCATTCAAACATTAAACAAATCTGGCTCTAAACAAAAAATAATAATAAATGTGAGACATTACTTGAAAACATTTACCTTCTAAAAGCAACTCGAAAGTGGTTTACTTCACGTCTGTTAAATCTTAGTTTTGCCCTTAACTTTATGGGATAATGATGGTTTTCATTCAATGTGTCCCAGATTCAAAGGGATAAGGATGCAAATTATATTATATTATATTATATTATATTATATTATATATATATAATATTATAAATCCTAGCTTATTTTAGAAAAAAGACAAAGAAACAAAAAAGAACTGTAGTTACTTGTCATATATTTCCTGAAAGATGTCTTTAAAACGTCCATCGTATTTCTTCAGAATAGTGTTTTTGGTGCTCAGATACAAAGGCCAACTCTTAGATAGAGCCATCTGGAAAGAACTGTGTGCAAAATCTTCAATCGACTTATCTTGATTGTACATCCCCATAGCCACACCACCACCCTCTGTGGGGGGGAACACCAATGAGAGGAAAAGGGAGAAAGGTAAATGGGGTAGAACTGTAACAAGTTCAAATCCACCCACCAACACCCAAGCACCCAATACCCAGCTCCCATGGCTTCAAAAAGTGCTGGCCAGACTCCCAACAAGAATATTCCATGAGCGGCCAAGGCACGTGATTGGAAGAAAGTCAATTCTAGATAAGAATGTTCTAACTTGTTTTGAAAGGGCAATAGAAATGAGAAAAACATGGTCTTTAGGATCCTGAAGATACCAAAATACTAGAAAGTACTGATATGAGCCAGAAATACACTCAAGAAAGGGTGAATCATTTTTTAAGCTGTCTTCGACACTTTCAAAAATTTCACATGTGTTTTCAACTCTATGTGGTGCTTTATCCTCAGCCATTGAAAAAAATTGGCATTTTAAATATCGAATGAAAATTCTCATCATTTCCTGGAGGATACTGAAGGTTCAGACCTCACTGGCAGAAATAATTATGCTACACGTCATCACTAGTGTTTCACGACTCTTACTTGGGAAACTCTGTAATTACTGAAAGATAGAACTTGAATCTGGGCCAGTGCTCAAAATGTACAAGGCCTAGGCTCAAAATGTACAAGGCCCAAACCCGCAGGACGAGATTCCATTAAAATGATATTAGTTAGAGGAGGGAAAGAGAACAAGGGCTAGGTAAGCTTTGAGCTTTGTTTGCATGAGAGCTTTTAACCACTTCAGGAGTGGAGAAAGAGGGTTCTCTGTTCTTTCAACAACCTTTGGGTGGCATTTGCTATGGGGGACCTTTGAAGCAGAAGGATGGGGTGGAAGAAAAGGCAACAAACAAATGTTCACTTTCACAGAATAAACACTCAGGGCAAGAAGAAAATCTCAGCAAATATATAACGCAACCATTTTCAAATACAAAGCCTACCAGAGCAAAGGGCAGATTACATGACAGGCGATATGGGATTATTAATGTTTAATTTCTATAATTTAGGCATGACTGATTCCGGCCAACCTCCCCTCCCTGTCTTTGCCCACATGCGTTTCCAATTAAGTGGCTGGTTCCTTTTGTGTCTTTTTAAAAATTTATTTGACAGAGAGATCACAAGTAGGCAGAGAGGCAGGCAGAGGCAGAGGGAGAAGCA
This sequence comes from Enhydra lutris kenyoni, assembly GCF_002288905.1. Lineage (NCBI taxonomy): Eukaryota > Metazoa > Chordata > Mammalia > Carnivora > Mustelidae > Enhydra > Enhydra lutris. The sequence goes on from NW_019154085.1 coordinate 19,509,505, forward strand.
GGCTCCCCGCTGAGCAGAGAGCCTGATGCGGGGCTCGATCCCAGGACCCTGAGATCATGACCTGAGGCGAAGGCAGAGGCTTAACCCACTGAGCCACCCAGGTGCCCCCCTTTTGTGTCTTTTAATCTACCCTGTGGGAAGGCATGGAAGGCAATTACTTCTTTATGCTAAATGTTGGGTCCTATAGAAATGTTACAGATTCCAGCTTGTACTTTTGGCAGCCACATAACTAACTTCCAAAAAACAGTGGAATATTGTCTAAATGATCTGTAAAAAAATGAAAACATGTAGCTCCTGATGGACTTACCTTCGAAATTATGTACCAGGTATGTCATTTTTTTGGATCCATCACTTGACGTGTAGGTTATCTCGACTTTACCGGGTCCGGGAACAACAAAATCAGTTGCTCTGTACTGTGTAGAGGGGAGAAAGATATAAAACCAACCAACCAACCAACCAACAAACACCAACCCCCCCGCCCCCAAACTATCCTTTTAAGAACTATAAGGGAAAAAAATCATAGAACACAGAGCTGGAAGGATACCTAGACAAACAGGGCAGTGTGGCTCAACCTTCATTTATTTTAGAGATGGGAAAAAAGAGGTCCAAAGAGTTCCCAAAGCAAGTTAATCCTAGGGTATAGTGGAAATCAGAATTTACTGGGTGCCTCCCATGTAAAGGGCAGTCTCCTGAGCACTGATAAAGAGCAGAGAATGACAAAGCATTTTCTCTTAGGAAGCTTATAACCTAACAAAGACATTCGAAAAGTGAGAACCAACCTAAAAGCTTTCAAATGTCAAAGGCGGGCTAAGATAAGAAATGCAGTAGGATGACAGAGGGAGAGAAATGACCATGACCTGGAGGTCCAGGAAGTCTTTCCACAGGGGGATGATAATACACCAGCTAGATCGTGGATGTGAGGGAGCTAATGCCTTGCCTTCACTATATGACAGGCGTTTTTAAGTGACTAACTTGAATCATTTCATTATCTCATTTGATTCTTACATCAATCTTACAACGGAGGAACTGTGATATAGTAGAAATAACACATCTAGGGTCAAATGACTTGCAACCCCGTCCTTAGACCTTCAAGGCTCAGTCTCTTCATGGTTATTATTGCTACTAACACCAGCCCAGGATTTGTCCAAAAGCTGCAGTGACTGTGGAAGCAACTATGAGAGGCTGGTGCGCCTTCAGAAAGGACTGTACAAGGACAGCCATCTTGCCCACGGGAGTGAGCGCTGCTGGTGGAAAACCGTGCCTGGCCCACACAAGGTATCCGTGAATTTCTGCCTCACTGTATACTCTTCAATGACTTAAATTAGAATATTTTCACAACCAGGTACTAACGGTTGCCAGCCACACCTACTTATTTATGTCCGTATAGAGTACTACTAATGACAACTGGGAAAAGAGCCGTTAGGTAACCATGAAGATTAAATATCTTTTCTACACAGCACGTTTCTGCCATATGAAGTCCTTCACTATGGGTGGTAACTCATTCCCATTTCTTAAAAGGAAGACACTGAGGCACCAAAGCCTCATGGATGCTTTGTAGAGGTGTGTGCACATTTAAACAATTAGGGTTGAATCAACTGTAGGCTGGGAATTTTCAGGCTGGATTTTAATGAAAAGAATGACTTTTCTTCCGAGTGACTGATGCCAAAATAACTGAAGGGGGGAGGGGTGCAGGATGAAAAAGATACCTGAACTCATAAAAACATAAGAGTAGTCTTCCTGGGATTTATGAGTTTGAAGCGCTCCTGTGGACGTTCTCTCTCCTGGACCTCTGGAAGGTTCGGCCAGGATGAAGGGATAGTTTGAACCACAGGGTAGAACAAAGTGAGCTGATCCTCAAGGACTAACCCAGTGACCCCATCCACAGGGACGGAGAGTGGTCTGACCTGGCCACACTGTTTCTAAAGACAGCTACCTCCAAGCCTCCGGATTTCAGCACGAGACATTCTTATCTGCAAGGCTCTTTTAGGACCTACGCTGCTTTTTATGAAAAGTTCAAAACCTCCATTTCAGTACGGATTTTGCTTAGTTGGCAGTTTTTCTGCTTCATTTGGCAATAAGCCTACTGGTACCAAAGTACAGAAACTAGTACTTCTTTCTTTTCCAAGTAGGAAAGGAATGTTTTAAAGAGATTACTTTCAGTCACAGAACCAGTTTTTCCGTTTATGTATGAAGTGATCATGTTCCACATAATCTTTGGTGGTTCTCAACCCTGTCATGAGAAGAGCATGGAGAATGCAACAATGTGAACGCGACTTACTTGATCCCCATAAGCATGGCGACCTATGATGATGGGTTTTACCCATCCGCTCACAAGCCGGGGGATATTTTTGCAGATAATAGCTTCCCTGAAAACGGTGCCACCCAGAATATTTCGGATGGTGCCATTTGGTGATTTCCACATTTGTTTCAACTTGAACTCCTCAACCCTCTTCTCATCAGGGGTGATGGTAGCACACTTGACACCAACGTTGTACTTCTTTATAGCTTCTGCAGCATCCTTGGTGACCTGGTCACTGGTGGCATCACGATTCTCTATGCCTAAATCATAGCTGGGAGGGAAAAGTCGTTAAGTGTAACTGTCCAGACAAACTGATGAGTGATGGAGGGTGTCCCCATTCCACACATGGTGATGGCACGCAGAGCCTGCCCTGAAGAAAGGAAAGGCTCAAAATACACCTCAATCTGCCAGCTTTGAGGACTAGTGCACCTTAGATCCAGAAGACGGCTGCCAACCAAACAAAGCACTAAGAGAGGTGGACTGTGGGCCGTACCCGCCTGCAGCGTGGGAGGCTGTCTAGAAGGAGAATGAATGGAAGCCATTGTGCTCGTCCCCTTTGTGTGTTCTTACCATCAAAAGGCAATAAGCACGTAAGCAACCGTTTCTGCAGACTTCCTTCCATAAAATTGGCAGAAAAACGTAAGTCTAAGCACTCATTTTCCCTTAGTAAATAGCGTGCTCTAAAAATAAAGGGCTCAGAAAGTCTAAAGGATTGTTTTACGGCATTTAAATGGTAGGACCTATAAATGCCACAGTCGGTGCCAAAAATGCTATTGACTTCTTCATTAATGCCAGTTAGTCAGAAGATGAACCTCTCCCTAATTCTGAGGCAAGTCTCTTTGTTCTGGAAATAAGCCTGCAGTTTGTTGGGTAAATAATGGAATGCAATGATGGATTTATACACTCCAGGGAGTTACAGAAATTGACACCAATTCCCAGGCTGCAGGTCATTCGGAACTGGAAAAAATGTTGGTTGTCCATGGAGCACAGAAAATGATTAAAGCTTTAGCTCAAGTATGTCAGAATTTGTTAGAAACAGGAGAAACAAAACAGTAATGTAATAATTCTTTTTGTCCTCCAGGACTTTAAAAATGTTTTTCAGGTTTTTTAGCTTTCGAAACTTGCTAATCCGTGAAGCCTCTAGATTTTTCTTTTCAGTTCCTTTTAGTTTTTTCATTTTCCTTCCTTCACTATCCCAACTCACGATGCAAACGCAAAGGAGCAATCTTAGTGTATTTCCAAAGAAAAATTATTCCAAACTGCTTTGGCCTTAGATAATTCACTTAAGTCTAACGAATCCACTGACTCTTATCTTCTGGCAGAGGAAATGCTGAATATTACAAATGTCTAATCCTAACTCAAACGAGGACCGTGGTCAGCACTTTTCATGTTTATAGGAACCAGCTCTCATCAGAAGAATCTACCATCAAATTAGTAGAGTTTTTGCTTCTCTTCTTTAAGTCTGTAACAGAAGAGAATGAGTAAGTTGCCTGGACCACTATCTAACTTGCAGAAAACAAAACAAACAAATCACTCTCCATCCCTCAAAAAGAATTGGTCACGTAATGACTACAGTCATTTTGGAACACCTTAAAATTTGTTTGAGCCTCCAAAAATTCTTTATTCTGTAGCCAGTGACTCTTTCCCTTCCAGGCATAATGACTGTCCTTTAAAACTCCTTATGCCTCTAAGGCTAACAAGGCTTAAAGCTTTTTCGCAGCTTTTACACTGTCAAGAACTTGGCAAACTCATCTGCTACTATGTCAAGTTCCAAACCAGAGGAGTGCTCGTGAAATGCTTCTGTAACCCACTTAATGTTTTTTATGCTTCGTTTCCTGTATGTCTGGTTGGCCTCTGCAAGTATTTGCTTCATCTCGTGGTTGCAGACATTATCAACAGCTTGGGCTCAGAATAACTAAAAAGAGTGTCTAATGACACCATGTAAATGAACTATCTAAACCCAGGCAAACAACAGGCCCTTGGAGGAACACGTGGGTCTGATGAATAATTCTGGGTCAAGACAAACACACGGAAGACTTGCTGTAGTCTGGTTGAAATTTGTGGGTCAACATTTTGCCATGGAATATGGCTTCAGCCATATCCCCTTTGGAAAAATACCGTCTCTTCCTAGTTTGGATTCACAAAGAACATGAGCAAATTTATAAAAATCACAAGGAACAAAGGGGAGGATCCCATAGAGACTTTCATCTCTGTCTCCAAACACTTAAAAGACAGAGCAAAGGCTCAAATCCTTAGAACACAAAAGGTTTAAGGGATGGTCTACAGAAAGGTGAGGTTTGTATAAGATAAATTCAAGTGTTCTTTCTGTACTAGAATTGTGTGAAAAGGGTAAAAGGTGGGGGAAAGTCCACTGACTAGTTAAGTAGAGTGATAGAAAACAGAGGCAGGTGGAAAGGAAAAACCGTGCTAACTACATTTACTTTACTGTTCATTGCAGACTGTACCTCTATGAGTCTCCTTTCCACAAATAATACCTTGTGCAGTCCTGAGCCACTGATTTATAAAAAGAAAAACTTCACAAGAAACAGAGACTTGGAAAGAGCAGAGAATCACTTTGTTCTCATCACAATTCTTTTCTTCAGACCAATGCTAAATCTAGTCTTTCTAGCAATATATCAAAATTAAAAGAGAGTCTGGGGCGCCTGAGTGGCCCAGTCAGTTAAGCATCTGACTTTTGGTTTCGGCTCAGGTCATGATCTCAGGGTTGGGAGATTAAACCACTGGTCATGGGGCTCTGTGCTCAGTGAGGAGTCTGCCTGAGACTCTCTCTGCCCCTCCCCCCTGCATTTTCTTTAAAAATAAATCAATCTTAAAAAAAACAAATAAAATTAATGGAATTAAAATAGAAGGTTCACATACCTATATTTGTTATCCCTCCCTCTAAAGCTTCATTCATAAGATACAGCTATAGCTAGTTACACAGCTAGTTATGTCCTGAAATTCACTTAGATTATGCTTTCTGAGTTTCCTGCATAGAAGGCTAATTCATTTACCTGTGCAGGTCCAGTTCCACATAGGGAAAAATGAGTTTTTCTTTAATCAACTCCCAAATGATTCGTGTCATTTCATCTCCTTGCATCTCTACCACAGAACCGCCACGGATTTTCTGAGACATTTTGACTTCAAGAAACCTTTAAAAAGAACAAAAGGGAAGACCCAGGTCTTCTCATTTATTTCATTACAGTGTAAAAAATACCAAGAATTCGGTGACTACTAAACACTATATTCACTCATGACAATATATTTACCAGGAGGATCAAACACATTCTCTGTAGAGAGCATCGTGTTACGTGCTTCATGTGTGGGTTTTGAGGCAGTCCTCACAAACCCTTAAGATGGAAATGATTTTCCCATTTTACTTTGACAGAACGAAAATGTTTCCCAAGGCCGTCCCATGACCCTGTAAGATGTTCTCAGTAATGTTGTCATTATTCCTGACTGTTGGTTCATCTTCTAAAACGAGGTGATTTCTTCAATATCATGTTTATTTGAACCCTCCTAATCCAACCCCTCATTTTACGGCACCCTCAAAATCAGCAAAATGATGTGTCCCAGTATTTCTCTTTTTTAAGAGGCTGTTTTGGTTAAAAGATACACACACACACAAACACACACACACGCCAAACCTAAAACACCAAAACTATACTTGGGGCCATTCAACAAGTTCTTATAAGTCATGTTTAAGGAAACTTTAAAAGTGAAAGACGAAGAATTTCTGATGGAATTATGTTTTCCTAGAGACAATAATGGATAATGGGGATGTCATCCTAAAAACAAAAGTGATTTCTCTATTTAGAAAAACCTGTATATAGAAGGGCTACCACTGCCCAGAAGCCAAGCATGTCCCTGTCCTGTTCCTTGGTATCCCAACTCCTGGACTGTTCTTGGGCAAAGGTAAGCTGCCAGTGGGTGGGACAGAGAAATGGAATTGTTCCAGTAAGACATGTCTTCCTGGGATTGAGGATAGCAAATACAAATTAATCTCATTCCCAGAAAGGGCAGGGGTGCACCCTCTGGAAGAAGTGAAACTATGAGGCTTCCAGGAAGACCACATCCTGTATGTTGTCCCTGAGAAGTGGAAGAGGCTCTGAGCCTGAGGAAGGGATCTATTGCCTTTCATGATGCTCTCAGGGAAACTATTTCCCTGGGGGAACATAACTGCAAATTGCTTCTATCCCCTTAAGTTATGGCTGAAGACGAAAAGTCAGGAGAACAGACTTACACAATTATTAGGTGAGAGGCCTAAACAGAATCACTTGACAAACTGAGCTAAAGAAATTTTGTCCTTAAATTACAAAAATGTACTGGGGGGGGGCACCTGGCTGGCTCAGTCCGTGGAATGCGTGACTCTTGATCTTGGGGTCGTGAGAAAGGACCACCACGTTGAGTACAGAGATTACTTAAAAAAATAAAATCTTAAAAAAACAACAGCAACACAAAAAAACAAAAATGTACTCATTAGCAGACTTTGAACCTCAGTTCCTTGTAATAAGCCAGGGTATATCCCTAACCCTCAGGCCCACTTTCACTTCCCAAATTTGTAATTCTAGAAGCCTGCTTATTAGTGTTTAGGAGGTTCCCTGTACCATTACTGGGAGCCATCTGGAACCCAACTAGAATAAAAGAAGGGAAAAAACTGGTGTGGTAGAGTTAATTACTTGTGATGTGTAATTTCAAATATAATTTACAGTAGAGCTGTAAGTTGATTTAGTCTTGCTGAGCCCACTGTCACATCTGTCCTTGTATTTAAAACAAAACAAAACAACACAGAAAGAGGCAGCAAACTTATCTTGGTCTTGATACATTTCCATGGCTGCATTCCTATATACAAGCGTTATGACTTGGCTATTTTTCCTTGATGGCAAATACAACTGATGGGTCATACAGCATCCTTGAAAATGTCTTGCCTTGTCACAAGGAACTGAGGTTCACAGTAGACTAATGAGTACATTTTTGTTATTTAAAGATCAAATTACTTCAGTTCAACTTGTCAAGTAATACTGTCTATATTGGATAATGGCATTTTAAAAATTATCTCCTTTGCAGTTGAAGCAGACATTTTTTGCAGTAAGTTTTCTATAACTCATAATTGAAACATATCAGGATTTCTTCACATTATCCATTAAAATGTTAGCACCTTTTAACTAAAAAAGTAAGGTCTTCTTCTTCTTCTTCCTCTTCTTTTTTTTTTTTTTTTTTGGTCACCCTTGCTTCCTACAACATAGGACATTATTTATTTCTTTTAGATTTAAATTCCATGGGGTAGGCTTTAGGCCCCACTGGATTCACTTCTCTAAACCTTGCTGATCAGAGTCTCCCTCTCTACCCAAACCCTGATTTCAGAAGGAAGGACTTTTCCAACAAGTCAGTTCATTTAATCTGAAAGCAGATGAATTCCAAACTTCTGACACACTTGTGTCATTCCACAAAATAAACCTGGATGATGGGGCCCCTGGGTGGCTCAGTGGGTTAAAGCCTCTGCTTTCGGCTCAGGTCATGATCCCAGGGTCCTGGGATCGAGCCCCGCATCCCGCTCTCTGCTCAGCAAGGAGCCTGCTTTCCTTTCTCTCTCTCTGCCTGCCTCTCTGCCTACCTGTGATCTCTGTCAAATAAATTAAAAATAAAATAAAATAAAATAAAAATAAATAAATAAAAAAACCTGGATGAATACAGAGTAGTTTAAGAAAAAAGAGTTGTTAAACCTTCTTAATTTTTTTCCATCAACCCTAAAATTTTAGCCACATTTTTTTTTTTTTAAAGCTGAGTTCATGAAATACAATAACTTCAGGGCCATAAACAACCTCTTGCAGAGAAGAGCTGCAAAGAAGGAAACAAGGAAGCAGTTGAAATTTATTGTTGGAAATATCCCTGACTCATTCCTTGCAGTGCCTCCGCCTACCTCAAGACCTCCAGGACCAATAAAATGCAGAATTGCCGCATCAAAAAATACAGAAGGGGAAAAATTGCTAATTCTCACCTTTACAACTTCTAATCACCCCAACTCCTTTCAGTCTTGCAGACTAAGTTGAGCGCAGTTTATTTCCTAAAACAAAACAAAAAGGGAAATAGAAGGACTTAACGTTCAAAACACGCCTGTCAGGAGGATTTAGCTGTTTTTAATACGGGCCAGCCGGGTTTATTTGGTTTAAAGTACAGGGCTGAGCAGACCCAGAGGGCCAAAGGGCAGTTTTAGGTGCGCAGGCACTTTCCAAACGAAGGTTAAGGGAGCACACAGATCTCCGCTCCGCACACACTGAAGGGTGCGTCAGTGGGCGCGTCTCGGGTTCATCGTCCGTTAGCTGGTCTTGGGGTTTGCACGTCCTTAGGTGACGCTGTGCCAGCGGGCTCTTGGCCTGCATATGTCCTTGTGGCCGTTGTGCAAGACGGCTGCAACCGAAGCTGGCTCCGCTCGTCTCTCCAGGTCTCCACGTCCACCTCTTCGCCGGGCGCGCCAGAATCTTTACCCCGGGCGCCTTGAGCCAGCTGGGGGAACGCTTCCCTAGAACTGGAGAACTGGAGATCCCCGCGGGGGGCGGAGGTGTGCCCTCCACCCCATCCCGCCCCCTCCACGCCCCCAGGAGGACGCTTCCACCGCCGCCAGCCAGGTCCCGCCACCTGAGTTCGAGGCACACGCCCAAGTCCATGGCTCCCACCTTTCTTTGCAGCCAGCTCGCCACCGCAGCACCTTTTCTTCCCTCTAAAGCTAAGACTTGGTCTTCCACACCTCCTTGCATCCTCCCACCGCTCGATTTACGTTTCTGCCTGCAGACTTGGGTTTCTATGTGCCACTGCAAGCAACTTTCTGCCGCCCATTCCAGAGTGGGCCTCTGCACATCCAGACATCGAGTACCCTCTTCCTCCCCATGCCTCTTCCCCACGCCCAACCTGGATTTTTCCCCTTCCTTTCGATCAGGGCTCGCCGCTAAATTCCTCCCTCCATTCCCAAGATTTGAGCTTTTCTCCCTTCTGCCCGTTCCAGCTCTAGGCGGGCTCAGAGCCTCCCAGCAAAAACCAGGTCTGGGGGCAGCCCCTCGAAGCCTGCGGTTACCTGCAGGGGAAGGTACGCGGACGATGAGCTAGCGACAGCACAGCCACTCACACGCTGAAGCTCACAACCGTCTACACTGGCAAACCCAGCTGGGCCCCAGCTGTTTCAGCCTCTGACACCGCCTCCGCACCAACCCAGGAGCCGGCCGGCAGGGCAGCGCTTTGGCACTGCCACGCTTTTGTCCCCTCCCAGGCCCGCCCCCTCAGCCCACCTCCCGGAGCTCCGCCCCCTTCACGCCGCCAATCACCGCGCGCCGACCACAAGGGAGGGGGCGGAGCCAAGGGGCGGGGACCAGTCCCGGAACTTCGGGGCTGAAAGCGCCGCCGGGTTCTCGGTTCTCGCGGGAGGCTAAGGGGCTGCAGCGCCCCCTGGACTGGGCTTCGGCTCCGTGCGGCGGAAGAACGTGAATGCCACCTGCAGGCTTCGGCCCGGGGCGCTCCAGGCTGGTCCTCTAAGACCCACGCCGCTTAGGACCCCGCAGAGTTTCCAGGTCTTCGGTAAAGGCGAACAAGGACGGAGCTTGGCTGAAGGAAGAGTGCGGGCGGGGGATAGGGAACTTGAGGTTGCTTTCGGGGCTTCTCGGTGCAGCGAGAATGCAAAGGGTTAAAGAGTTACACAGGCAGGAATACCACGGTAAATAATATCCGCCACCACCACCGACTACGTCTTCAGAACTTCCGTACCTGTCATTCTAATCACTACCAAGTACATTCTATAAGTAAACCCAGTTGTCATTCGCATTAGAAGATAAAGATAGGAGATTATTGTGTGGATCCCAGTGAAGCCGGAATAAAGATGTGAAACCTTAAGAAAACAGTAGAATAAAGAATATATATATATATAAATATTTTGCCTCCTGCAGGGAACTTGTTTATTCCTTACTCTTGAAAACATGGGGGAGGAGTATTTTAGACAGTGATTTGTAGTGAGTGTAAGGCTTGTATATTGCTGTCCAGATTCAATGTTCCAAAATTTATTTTTAAAAATTTTCTGTAGCATCGCATTATTACAATTACTCTTGGAAGATAAACCGGTATGACTGGCACTACACGAGGCACATTTTGGACACTAGAGGGCACTGGTCTTTTTCCCAAGAGAAAAGTAAGAAGAAAGAATATGTAGCATCTCACTTGTTGATTTTTTTTTTTAAGATGTTGTTTTTAAGTAATCTCTGCATCCAAGGTAGGACTTTTAACTCACAACTGGAAATCAAGAGTCCTATGCTGTATCAGTGAGCCAGCCAGGTGCCCTACACTTGTTGATTGTGTTTCTTTTTTAATTTAAAATTTTATTTATTTGACACAGAGAGAGAGATCACAAGCAGGCAGAGAGGCAGCCAGAGAGAGAGGAGGAAGGAGGCTGCCGTGGGGGGCTGGATCCCAGGACCCTGGAATCATGACCTGAGCCTAAGGCAGAGGCTTAACCCACTGAGCCACCGAGGTGCCCCTCACTTGTTGATTTTTTTTAGGTAGATTAATGGAAAGTAGCAGTTACCTCCATTTATTCTTGTGGAAATGATTATAGAAGAGTATAAGCTTGTATTTTCATCTAGAATCTGAGATCCAAAGTCACCTGAGATTGTAAATTTACTCCATTTTATATCAGGTTCACATTATTTATCACCCCTTGCCTACTACTAAAAGTATATTCGTTCTTGCTTCAGAAAGATTGAGGGCAGCTTTCAAGATACATACAATATAGCATGATAAAATACATTGAACATATGTGAGGAGAAGACAGAATAAATATAGGAAATTATACAGAATGAAGGTGAATTTAATCACAAAATGTATTCCATCAAATCCTAAACACTGCTAAGGCTGGGCTGCAAATTTGGCTCTGAGCAGACATGGGAGGCAAGGTAGCATATGGGAGTCTCAGCATCCTAAAACAGTGGGTTTTTTTTAATGACTTTAAAAAAGATTTTATTTATGTGTAACAGAGAGATAGCGAGAGAGGGAACACAAGCACAGGGGGCTGGAGAGGGAGAAGCTGGCTCCCTACTGAGCAGGGACCCTGACATAGGGCTGGATGTGCGGCTGGACATGGGGCTTGTTGTGGTGCTGGACATGGGGCTGTACATTGGGCTTGATCCCAGGTTGCTGGGATCTTGACCTGAACTGAAGGCAGAAGCCTAACTGACTGAGCCACCCAGGCACCCTCAAAACTGTTTCTTAAGCCAGTAATGTAGGAACTCCTTTTTCATTGATCCCTAGAATTGACTTATTATAATATGCATAAACTAGATATATGCTCCTTATGCTGTTAGCTCTTATACAACTAAAAAATAAATTTATAGATAAAATGAGAAATAAAACTATAAAATTATACATTACTGATTAACAACATTAGTTAAATGTAACAAATGATGTTTGGCTGAACTTAAGTTACGGCTTGAAATGTGAATATGATGCTCACTGCTCAGACTCTTGTTCTTTTGAACTTAGCTTGCCTATTCCGGGTGTCATGTGAGGGTTCATTTAGCATACCATTTTTCTGTTTGGTTTATATTGCATGCCTTGACATCATTTGGTTTTCATTTGGACAATAAAAATCTGAATATTTTAATATTAGCTGGCTCTATATCCTGTTGTAAGCACAACAGGATATAGAAGAGGCTGCAAGAGCGTGGCCATTTATTTGCAACCCAGAGACAGAGGCCTCAGGAGAAAATAACCCAGCAGGCACCTTGATCTGGACTTCAGCCTCCAGAACTGTGACAAGTAAATTTCTGTGGTTTAGGCGACCCAGTCTGTGGCATGTTGTTATTGGAGCCCTAGCAAACTAATAAAAGCATGTATTGATAGTAGTGGAAGCCATGGAATTTATGAGATCATAATCTAGAAGTATACCATAAGAAGAAAAGTTAACCTCAGTGAGAACTCTGTAGAATACTTCACATCTTTAACAGATGGGTGGAGGGAAAGTAGTCCTCAAAAGAGAATGGCAAGGATTGTCAGGGAGGTAGTAGAAAAATCAGCACAGGCTGATGGGAACCAAAGAGAAAGTTTCTAAAAAGGAGAGGGTACTACAGAGAAGGCAAGGAAGACAAAGCCTGAAAATAATTTTGGCAAATGCACCTTAAGGAGAATAATTCTATCAGAATGATTCTGAATGAAGCCATAGTCAAGGGGATTGACGTTTGAATGGAAGTGGGGAAAAGGAACATAACTCTTTTAAGATGATTGGCCATGAAATGAAGAATCATGCTCTATAAAGCCTTAGCATAATTTTTAATGACTGCATAATTGTCCATCATTTGATTGTATTGCTTTCAGATTGTGTTCATTAGAAATTTGTTTCCTTTTTATTTTTTATTACTGTTTAAAATAACTGTGAAAAACATATTTCACTACATTCTACTTTGCACTAGAAACAGTTCCTTAGGCCCAATTGTTGACTTGCAAGTTGGATGAAGGAGCATAAACATTTTTAAGGCACTTGTTAGACCCATCGGATAATTTTCTAGGAGGGACATACCTATTTATGTTTTCACATGCAGTGTATGAGAATGTCAATTTCATGATTGAATTTCATGATTTTTAAAAACATCTTTGTGTTCTCTATTAAAGGGATCCTTACAGAACTACTAATTCTAGACCTGGAGCAAGGATAATTAAGTATGAGTCTGGTGTATTTTATTGGGTGAGAAGGTAAGGAAGTGCTCAGAAAGTGAGAAAGGCATGTCAAATGTACATGGAATCTGCTTGAAGGGGCTCTCGCTCGGTAAATCAGGGAAAACTTGACTATCAAAAAGAGTGGTACGGTAATGAATTATAAAATACTGTAAAAAAATCATGAGTCTGTACTAATACTGTTAAAAATAAACTGAGGCAGGGCGCCTGGGTGGCTCAGTGGGTTAAGCCACTGCCTTCAGCTCAGGTCATGATCCAAGGGTCCTGGGATCGAGTCCCGCATCGGGCTCTCTGCTCAGCGGGGAGCCTGCTTCCCTTCCTCTCTCTGCCTGCCTCTCTGCCTACTTGTGATCTCTGTCTGTCAAATAAATAAATAAAATCTTTAAAAAACAAACAAACAAAAAAAAACTGAGGCATATTACAATTTTTAAGAGCTTATTTGAGCAGGAATTGAGCATTGCCAAACGTGAAATTATTGGAAACATTACAGGGACAGGAGCTAGGGGAAAGACTTTTATTTATTTATTTTTAAAAAAGATTTTCTTTATTTATTTGCAAGAGAAAGTGCTCACAAGAGCAGGGAGGGTCAGAGTGAGAAGCAAACTCCTACTGAGTGACCCTCCCGGAAGGCAGTCACTTAACCCACGGAGCCACCCAGGCACCCAGGGGAAAGACTTTTATAGAGAAGAGGCAAAAGCAAAACAAGGAAATTGTTTGACAGATTACAGCTTAGGCAGTTGCTGTGCTTGTAAAGCCTAGGTGGGTGGTTGTGATTGGTTAGCCTTAGGTTTCAAATTCATAAGCTTGAGGTATTACAGGCTTAGGTTTGGGTTTGCTTATGTAGGCTACTAAGACATTAGAACCATCTCAGTCTAATGGTCTCCTTATTTAATTAATTGAATATTGGGAATCAATATAAAAAAAGAAAAGGAGGGGCGCCTGGGTGGCTCAGTGGGTTAAGCCTCTGCCTTCAGCTCAGGTCATGATCCCAGCGTCCTGGGATCCAGCCCCGCATGGGGCTCTCTGCCCTGCGGGGAGCCTGCCTCCACCTCTCTTTCTGTCTGCCTCTCTGCCTACTTGTGATCTCTGTCTGTCAAATAAATAAATAACATAAAAAAAAAAAAAGAAAAGGAAAAGCTATTTTGAGTACAAATGCAAGTGATACCTGATGGAAGAATATATAGTACCATCCTAACAATAATAGACTCAGTAAGAACCATAAGTCCATGCTTCAACGAAGGGTTTGTTAGAGGTCACACACAATAATCCCAACTTTCTCACTCAGGTAGGTGAGATTCTCTGCGGAGAATGATAGTCAAGGTAATGGGGCAGGAGGAATGGTGTGATGTGGGATAGTAGTTGAGAAATGAAAGAGGAAGCTGATGACTCTTAGGAAGATTGCTGAGGGCCCCCCTGAGGGTGGTAGGGATTTCCTTGTACTGGTATCAGCTGTCCAGTTTCGGTGCTGCTCTCCATAGCTGAGAAGGCTAACTCGAGGAAAACTGGGTAGGGATTTGCCAAAACTCTTGAGGAAAGGGCTTGACGAATTTAATTAAAATAGGCCCTCATTTTGGGTTTCCTTTCTGACCGCCCCTGCTAAGCCCCACAATTGGGGTCAGCAGGTTTGGGCATGTTTTCTCACAGCAGTACAAAAAGATGGACTAATGCTAGCCAGGCTGAGCAAGACGAGGCTTGGTAATTTTCTTTGCACCCAGTCTTGGTGCAACACAAAACTTGAACGAGAAGACTAGCTCTAGGGCTCACATCGCGTACTCTGGGGTAAGGCACTGTGCCAGAAGCTTTATGTGAAATGTTTTACTTTATCTTCAAACGCTGTCTGTGAAGTGGGTGTTGTTATCAGCCTCATTGTACAGTTGAGGGCAGGAGCCCAAAGAATTTAGTAATTTGTTTAAGGCCACATGGCCAGTTATTGCCCGTCACTTAGGTGTGACAACGGTCTGCGCTCTTGTGAATGTCAGTCCCTGCGAACGCGGAGCGCGGTAACATCTTGTGAAAGCCCCCACCATCGAACACATACGGTAACTGAGTTGGCCCAGACAGCACCCGTCCGGTGACCCCGCACGCGTGATGCTCACGCGCGCAGTCGCCTTGGCTTCCTCTGCGAAGGCTGAAGCGGCCTAATCAGTCAAATTGCCCAAGACGACTCTATTTGAGCTCGACTCCTTTTGCCTGGGCGTCTGATCCGAACGTGGCGCGGATGGGAAGGAGGGGGCGGAGCCGGCGCCCGGGAGAGTTGCGGATTGGAGAGCAGGAGGAACAGGGGGCGGAGCCTTTGGGGGAAGCGAGAAGCCGCATCAACCATGTAAGTGGCTTTGCTTCCTGCAGCAACAGCCGGCGGCCCGAGTATCCCCGTCGCTGCGCTCCGGAGCTGGCTTCCTGCGCCTGGACGGGGTGAAGCGGCGACTGGGGTGGAGGGTGGCCGGCGGGGCCGGGGCGGGAGGCGCAGGTAAGAGGCGGCCTGTCGCGCGGCCGGCTGGCGCTGAGAGCGGGGGAGAAGGCCGGTTTGAGGAGCTCCGGGGCCAGAGCGGAGGGGAAGGCTGAAGTGAGGGCGAGAGCTGGCGTTTCCTAACCGTGTCGGGAGGCCGGATTGCGGCCGAGGCTGGGCAACGAAGGGCAGAGAGCCCGCGCCCGTAGCGAGCCGGCTCCCTGATTCCCCGGTTGCCCCTTCTCTGGCGAGCGGGGAAGGGAGCCGGGTGCGGCTGTTCCTGAAGACGTTTCCTCGGAAACATTTGAAGTTCCCTTGCCCGTCTCTTGTCCCGTGTCCCCGAGCTCGTTTTGGAGGTGCACAGTCCAGTTCCTCCTCCTGTCAGTTGCCTCCGTAGACTGAAGAAGAAAGTTCCTGAGCTACAGAAAACGACACCAATAGTGGGTTTTCAAATATGTATATACCTCCTTAAATGATTGCTTCTGCTATTTGAGTCCGTTCCATTTCTACCCGTGTTTGAGGAGGAGACTTGATTTCCCAGTTAGTATTTTCCTTTTGCTTAGAATATTCCCAGCAAAAGAGTGAGGATGAAATGTGATGGATATTTTTAGGGAATTAAGAGTCTCCTGTTCAATATAGAGGTTATTATTTTTAACATATTCGAGAAATATGAGAAGTGCTAGAATTCTGTATAAAGCAAGTTACTTAGGTTTATCGGAAGTGTGTAGGTATATGCTAAATTATCACGGATGGATTCAGCGCATCCTCTTTTAAAATGAGTACCCTGCTGACGGTAGAGGTAGTGGGTTGGGGTATGGCGCTCTCTTCTTTCTCACTTACTTGAATCTGGTTTTCTGCCACTCCAAAACTCCCATCAGGATTAAAAAATAACCTTAGTTTTCATTTCAGTTTTTGTTTTTGTTTTTGTTTTTGTTTGGTTGGGTTTGGGTTTTTGACAGACTGGGCAGGTTAAGTCTTCTGTGGAGCAAGACTACAGTCCCTTTTTCTTTCCCTGGGTGCTCCCTTTTTCTCCTTTTTGGGAAGAGTAATATGGATCATGTTGTGGTCTTGCTTTAGTGTTTTTGTTGGCATGTTGATGAAAAATGGAACAAAAAAACCTTTGTTGTTAGAAACTGACATTTCTGGTATTCAGCTGACTTGTATTATTTTGGGTACATTTTAAGTATTTTTAAAAACTGTATTTAGGAATGATTCAGCTGATACTTGGGTTTTTTCATGTGCTTTATTTTGAAATTGGCTAGTAGATCGGGCTTGTTTAATACCTGATTAGCCTTCATACTGGCTTAATCACCGAGATAGCGGGTGGGGGGTCTGTATATACTAGGAGCCTTCAAATGAGAGGAGGCAGAGTACTGGCATTTGGAAGAGTAGGTTAATATTTCTAATTGCCTATCACTTAGCAAAGACTCCTGGTTTATATCACAGACAGTTTTTAAGCTTCCAGAGTAAGAATTATAAGACAGTTTTTTCAAGATCCCGGTGTCCTTATGGAATTTTTAAGATGAATTGTGTGACTGTGTTTATGTTTCAGAGATTATAGTTGCTGAGTGTTGTCATGGTAATTTTTATCCTCATATTTCCAAAGCTTATTAATTAGTTTTGTATGTGGGCGACCCTCAGAAGTAATGCTGAGATTCTTTATTCAGATTGCTAACTCTGCTTCTGACGTTACTTATGTCAAAGTAGAATGTAGACTGTTTTCCCAGGCCTGAGTGTTCCTGTAATCACATAATCCCATTTCCTTAGTGCTCTTTTTTTTTCTTTCCTTTTCCTTTTCTTTCCTTTTCCCCCCCGTTCCCCCTCTTTTTGAGTTTACATTTCTTCAGCTTGCTTCAAAATCCTTTATGCTGGAATATGGATTGTTGACTACTCTCCCCAATAGTGGGTGATATTAGAGGCCTCCTCTCTCCCTCTCCTTCCCTTCTTCTTCCTCCTCCCAGCCCCTCCCTCACTCCGCGGGCTCCCAACCTTCCCTTCCTTCCTTCCTTTCTTCCTACTCTTCCTTCCTTCCTTTCTTCCTTCCTCCACCTTCCTCTACCTTCCTCTCTCTCTCTCCTCCATCTCTCTCTCTGCTCTTCCTCAACACTCCTTCCTCTTTTTCTTCCTCCTTCCCCCCTCCACCATACCAATACACATTTATTGCCAAATCATGTTCAAGTCCATGGTTTAATTTCTGCTTTGTTTAATTAATTAATTAATTAATTATTAATCAGGCAATGTCTTGAGTAGTTAGAATTCAGATAAGCTAGAATTGGAAGTCTGTAAAGATCTACAAAAATAAATTTGATCTAAAGAGGAATTCTAGAATGAAACTTTGGGGTCTACTTACAGTTCTATCACTGACTAGCTCTGTGACCCTCAAGAAAGGTGTTTAGGTTCAGTGTACATTGCTTGCCTCCAAGATGAAATGCAGTAATAAGTCCAGCTCTGTGCTCCCTCCAGGATTTTTGCAAAAATAAAACAAGATGGTAGATGATGATTTTGAAAGTGAAAAGCATTTGAAGGAGTATGATGTTCTCATAGTAAAACATAAATTAGTTGACAAACTATAGAACTTTAATGACTAAAGTTATGTGTAGTTTATGGTTCTCATTTATTTGAAGTATTAATATGGCAGGAAATAGACACTCGTGTTTTTCTGTAACCTCCATCTGTTGATGTGGTTACCTTTCCTACTTCAGTTGAACTATGATTTTTAGTTTTTTGGGAAAAAGCCCTTTAAGATCTTAATTTTAATGTCTATATGAGTTTACTCTTAAAAGGAGAAGAACCAGGTTCATGTGCCTAGAAGTAGAGATGCTAGGAACAGCTTGTTGATTTGTATAGTTTTTGAAGTGATAAGGCATGGCTTGAGGTTATATATATTATATATATATAATATATAATATATAATATATAATTACATATTATAGAAATATATAATTTTTGAGGTTATACACAAGTATCATTAAGGGTTGACTGTTGCATCTTTTCTTGGAAATATTTATGTTTTACATTTTTTATTTTTCCAATTTTTAAAAAAGATTTATTTACTTTAGAGAGTGAGAGAGAGCACGCCCACATGTGAGCTGATGGTGGGGCAGAGGGACAGAGAATCTCAAGCGGACTCCTTGCTGAGCTCAGAGCCCATATACTGGGCTCCAATTCCATCTCATAAACCCTGAGATCATGATCTGAGCTGAAATCAGGAGTCAGACGCGTAACTGATAGCCATCCAGGCGCCCCTGCTTTGCATTTTTTTAAAAGAAAAAATTGAAATAAGTTCAGAAAATTTTGAGGAATTAATATACTTGTGTAAAACCAGTTTTCCCCGGTATTGAGTATCTGTCTTTAAAAAAAAATCCTAAAATGAAAAAGATATAAATTATGTCAAAATGCTTTTTTTTTCTTTTTTCCTGCTCACATTTATATTTGCCTCCAAATTGTTAATGATTTCGTTGTTTTCTGTAGATTGAATAACAATGTAGACAGTTAGATTGGCTTTATAATCATAGTTTCATGTGATTGAGACCCTTATGATCTAGACTGCAGTGTTTCTAAGCCTTAATTTGCAATATATGCTACACTAGATTTATTTACTCTTTGGTTTTCAGAGATCTGAGTTTTCAGAGTCAGATTTCCAGATATTTAAGGCTGCTGTTTCGAATCAACTTCTGAGCTTCCTTAGGAACTCCTATCTTTTGTTTTTTAGACTCATGAGATGGCCACAGATGATAAGGCTTCCCCAACATTGGACTCTGCTAATGATTTGCCGCGGTCTCCTACTAGTCCTTCTCATCTCACACACTTTAAGCCTTTGACTCCTGATCAGGACGAACCTCCTTTTAAATCAGCGTATAGTTCTTTCGTCAATCTCTTTCGATTTAACAAAGGTAAGCATTATTCTTAAGGATCAGAGAAGGTGCAATTTTGATTTTCCGAAATTCTCTTGTTCAGCTTTCATGCTGTGTCTTTGCAAGGATGTGAAATATCAACAAGGAGATAGCTTTAGTCATAGGTCACTGGGGTTTATTGCTTATGAAGAGAAAGCTAGAGTTTTCCCTGCAATCTTATTAATTTTTGGTAACTAAAGATCTGAATTGAAAACTAAATGTTAAAAAGAGGTCCCTTTTTGAAGTTAGCGTTTTTTTTTCCCCTTTCTTAATATATTTCAACTTTCTTAAGTTCACAGAATGGACTTTGTTCTTTTAAAGGTTAATAGACAAAAGATTATAATTAGACCCATAAAACTAGAAGAATCCCCATATGGGAGGAAAGGTTCTTCTGTTTCCAAAATTTAAACTGTCAGCATGCCTGTTGCCTTAAACCCATTAGATTAATGTAATGATATCAAGAGAAAAGATACTTTTTACTTATTTATTTCAGGAAATTTAGTATCGATGCAGTACTTTTATGTAATGAACAGTCTGTATTCCACACAAATGAAGTGTTCCCAAAAGAAAACTTTGCTTCCAGGATCCAGTTCAGGGTCACATTTTGCATTTAGTTTTCATCTGTCTTTAGTCTCCTACTCTTAGTCTTTTGTGAGGTTGACATTTTTGTAGATAACATGCCAGTTATTTTACAGAATCTCCCTTGTTTGGGGTCTTCCTTATTTTTATTTTTTTCACTGAAGTGTAGTTGACAACATGTGTTACTTTAGTTTCAGGTGTGCAGCATAGTGATTGGACAAGTCTATACATGGTGCTGGGCTCCCTCAAGTGTAGCTTCCCTCTGTCACCATGCAGTGTTCTTATATACCATTGACTATGTTCCCTATGTTGTGCCTTTCATCCCCATGACTTGTCCATTCCATCAGTGGAAGTGAAAAGGTACTTTTTAAATGAGCTCTTTTGAAGTAATATATTTTTTACCTGGAAAAAATTTTTAAAAATATGGCCTGTATCTTCGCTTTCTATTTGTCTGTATTATTTGATATGCAGTGGAAAGTAATCCCTCTTGTTGTAAGGAATTTGAGGGTTAATTGTTAAATGAATTCAGGAGAAATTTTAGTAGTATTAACTGACTTTTAGTAGTAGTCATATTTAATTTTTATTTATTTATTTATTTATTTGACAGACAGAGATCACAAGTAGGCAGAGAGGCAGGCAGAGAGAGAGAGAGAGAGGAGGAAGCAGGCTCCCTGCTGAGCAGAGAGCCGGATGCGGGGCTCGATTCCAGGACCCTGGGATCATGACCTGAGCCGAAGGCAGAGGCTTTAACCCACTGAGCCACCCAGGCGCCCCAGTAGTAGTCATATTTAAAGCTGTATAAAACCTCCTCTTCTTAGTCCATTTTTAAGATGACTTTTTTTTTTTAAATATTTTTTACTTATTTAACAGACAGAGATCACAAGGGAGAGGCAGGCAGAGCAGAGAGCCCGATGTGGGGCTCGATCCCAGGACCCCGAGACCATGACCTGAGCCGAAGGTAGAGGCTTAACCCAGTGAGCCACCCAGGCGCCCCAAGATAATGACTTTTTTAAAAAATCTTACTATTTACTTTTAGACTTATGGAAAAATTGGGAAGATAGTACAGAGTTCTCATATACTCCCACACCCAGCTTTCCCTATTATCAACTTACATTAGTATAGTGTACTTATTATACTGTATTATATTCATGAACCATCATTGATGCATTGTTGTAAACTAAAGTATGTGTTTTAATCATACTTGTTCAGTTTCTACCTAAAGTCCTTTTTCTATTCTAGGATCTCATCCGGGATACGACATTATATTTACTCATCATAAGACAATAATCTTATTCAGCAAATGTTTATTGAGCCCCTACTATCTGCTCACTATTGCACTGTTTTAATAGTGCATGGTATCTACCCCATAAACAAAACCGATCAAAAAAATTCTCTGCAGTCATGTAAAGCTTGTATTCTATTTCCTTTAATATGCTCACAATATTTCTAATGAAATGTAAAACAAACTGAGGATCACATATGCCAAGAATATATCAGCTTGTAATTTTGCCACTTTCTTTGAATTTCTTTTTTTTAAACTTAATTTTTAATTATGCAAGTAATACGTAGTTACATTGTTTTCTGAACAATTTCATCCTCTTTGCTGAACTCTTGAGTTTTTACTTTTTCAAATAATGCCAAGCTTTCCTTTGTTACAGAGCGCGCAGAAGGGGGCCAGGGAGAGCAGCAGTCTCTAGCTGGAAGTTGGGCCAGCCCTCAGCTTCCTTCAAGAACACAGTCTGTGAGGTCACCTACACCTTATAAAAAACAGCTTAATGAGGAACTCCAGCGACGATCTTCAGCAGTATTAGGTGAGACGGTGCTTCTCATTTCATCTCTCTCTCGTGTGTTGGATTTTTCCAGTCATTGTGTTTCCCAGGTTGTTTATTGACTTAACTTTTCTGCCGTTTTGGAATAGTCAGGTGCTCTTCAGAATTAATGACACTATTGCCTCAGTAGTGAAAGAATTTGTTGATACCTAAAAAAAAAATTCCTGAGCGTTTTATTAAATTTTAACTTAGGCCAAGCACAGATCTCTTGACTGTTTTTTGATTAATTACTTGCTTGGGTTTCAGAAGAGAACAGTTTGCAACATCCCCAGGAGAACACAGGTTAGTTTCAACTTTGTGAATGAATTCTGCATCTGTTCTTGGGATGGCTAGTGTCATGTGGTGCGCGTGCCTCTGGCTGCAGAACTCTCACCTCCGTTAGTGGGCTGCCACTTGCTCTTGGCCTTCTGTCCTTGTTGGGGTGCAGACTGTCCTTGTGGCTGGATGAGCTGAGCTCTTGCCTGTTTGTTCTCTGTCCTGCTCTACTATAGTCATCTCCTTCATTTTCATGCTCTTCTGATGAGTATAGACTGGGGGTCAGTGCCTGAATTGAGAGACAAAACAAAGTGAGTTGTTTTATGTTTTATATCTGTTAGAGTATTGACCTTAGCACAGTGCTTTGCCCAGCTCAAGGTGATAGAAGAAAGGCAGTGAGAGGGGCATAGGAGAGGAGGAGGGGGCAGCATTGGAAGTCAAGTGTCCCTCGACACCAGATCCTGTCTTGTCTGGCCAGCTTCCCCATGAGATCCTTGAGTGAAAAGTAGGCAGGCACAGGTAATGATGGTTGGCGGGAGGATATCTTACAGCCAGCTGAGACTCGGTGTGGAACCTGAGGACTGGAGTGGGGCTTGTGCATGTTTCCTAGGGCAATGAGCCTCAGCCTGGGTTACATCAGCCATTTTGGAAGGAAGACCCAGAAGGTGGGAAGGGGGAGAGGGAGAGAGGAGCTCTTCTTCTACCCCAGATTGTGGGAAGGAAGAGACCATCCCCACCTATCCTTTAAGCTCAGTAAACTCCTTTGCTTTTAAACCTGACCTGTGGCCACACTATTGTTTTTGTTGAGGGATCTATGTCCTATGCTGAATTAAGCATAGAATTTCCTTATTTGTCAAATTTAGGAGTTGGTAGTTATTAGTAGTTATCTCTCTCAGATAAATAAATAAAATTAAAAAAAAATCACTGGGTGGAGCTTGTAATGTCTAATTTGCTGCAATCCTTACCACTCCTTACTGTCTTTTATCAAGTCCCTTTGATTCTTTGATTCTTTCTGCCTTAGCTGCTAGAGGCATTTACATTTAAGCTTCAGAAGCCTGGAACTGTTTGACCAATCAAGTTCCTTTTTCTACTGCAAGGCTGTAATTCCACAACTTATTAGCCCTGTGACTTTAGGAACATCATTTCATTATGTAAGATCCATTTTACAAGAGAAGCATCTAAGGTTATTTAGGGCAGAGTGCCAGACCAGATTTCCTCTCAGGTCTCTTTCACCTTCATGTGTGATTCTTTTGGTTCCAGCAAAGCCTTACGTTTCCTTTTCCGGTGAATGATGCCATCAGTACTCTCTTATGCTTCTAAATAGCTAAATGCAAGGGGTTGTCCCTGCATGGGAGCACAGCCTTGCAGTCTAACAGCTTCATCTGCCTCTTTTTTTTACCTTATGAGTTATGGACACTTCCTTTGTTTTGTGATACTCAAGGAGAATTTGGTCATTCTAATGCTTGCATGTTGTATTCCAGTAACAACACATCTGAGGTGTCTGCTGAAATTAGCATTTGACTATAGAAAAAGTTTTTAAAGTTTTCTAACATAGGTGCACTTTTTTTTTAAAAACACAGATTATAGGGGCTCCAACTTCAAATTTCTTCTTCTTCTTTTTTTTTTTTTTTTTTTTATTTGACAGATCACAAGTAGGCAGAGAGGCAGGCAGAGAGAGAGACAGGAGGAGGAGGCAGGCTCCCTGCTGAGCAGAGAGCCCGATGCGGGACTCGATCCCAGGACCCTGAGATCATGACCTGAGCCGAAGGCAGAGGCTTTAACCACTGAGCCACCCAGGCGCCCCCATAGGTGCACTTTTGATAATTATTTGTTTTATTCAGTTGTCTTGGGAAGTTCTTTGTCAGTTTAGATTCAGAGAACAACCACTCATTTCTCGGTACTCCTTTCTGTGCCACCCAACCAAAACAAAGAACATTTAAAACAAATCTAGCAGTGAGTTTGAGAAAGACTTGAGGCCGGATATTTTCCATCTTGATTTCCATGGGTTATTTGTTAATGAGATAAACTAATAGAGATTTTCATCCCTTTTATCAAGCCACCTCCCTTCATTCTGAAGTTTTGTAACAGCCAGAGCCAGGAAACTTCAGTCGTAATCTTACTCTAAAATAAGGAAATAATATGACAGTTTTTGTGGGCGTACGCATTTTGTCCCCGAAGCTGGATTTGGTTTACTATTGATAGGACTGGCTAAAGTGTAAGTGATGGGGGCACCTGGGTGGCTCAGTGGGTTAAGCCTCTGCCTTCAGCTCAGGTCATGATCTCAGGGTCCTGGGATGAAGCCCTGCAATGGGCTCTCTGCTCACCGGGGAGCCTGCTTCCCTTCTCTCTCTCTGCCTGGCTCTCTGCTTACTTGTGATCTCTCTCTGTCAAATAAATAAAGATTTAAAAAAAAAAAAATAAAGTGTAAGTGATGTCTTTCAGTTTGGAGATGCCCGGTCAAGGAGGTGGCAGGAAAGGGTAGGACTGGAGTTCTAGCAATTCTTTGGTGTTTTTAATCTGTTTAGATCTTGGTGAAGGGAATTGTGGGTAAATTACCACCCTGGATATTCTGAGCTCTCTCAGTCTTCGGGGATGTGGTTATTAAACTCTTTTCTGATCATCTGCTTCATGAGGCTTTAGGTACTTGGTCTCTAGACTGAACTGAACTGTTACTTACTGTTTGGCTGTAGAGACTAAGCTAGGTTAACTCACGGGGATTGCTTTTTCTTCTAAATTTTTAGCAGGTATTTATGATGACTTGGGACCAAAGAGCCCAATAAATCATAATGAATTTTGGGCCCTTTTAAGCAATGTGTCTGTCTGAGGCCTCAAAGCCATCAATGGTCTTAGACAGTGCTTTTCTTAGGTAGCCGTTACTTGCTTGTGAAGCAGTGTTTTACATGGTAATAAATACTTCCAATAGCTGCTTATCTTTATAAAAACTAGTTTAACTCTCAGACCATATCAGTGGCTGGGAGAACATAAAGGCACTGTGCATCACATATATACCTTATTTTGCATAGATATTAGAGACTAATAACAAGGTTGCCTTTTGTTTGTTTGTTTCTTTTTTTTTTTTTTGGTAAATCTGATTCAGACACGAGAAGGAAAGCAGAACCTACCTTTGGAGGTCATGACCCTCGTACAGCTGTTCAGCTTCGAAGCCTCAGCACAGTATTAAAACGCCTCAAGGAAATCATGGAGGGGAAAAGCCAGGTACTCTCTAGGGGGTTTAGAAGATTTTTATTAAATACTTATATGGGGCTTATGCCATACTCACTAAAAATGTTCAGCTAGTACTTCCTCCAGTTACAAACATTTTTAATTCAAATTCTTAACTTTAATTTATCATTTTTCTCCCCTTTATGGTAAGTGCTTTTTGTTATAAGTTAGCGCTTTTCTGTTGAAGAAGTATTTATTTAGCTCAGATTGTCTTTCATGGTTTCTTCAAGAAACTTTATAATTCATGGGAAGTTTTGGGGTCAAGCTTTTTTTTTTTTCTCACAGAGGTCTAATTGGACCAAACACCATTTTTTTGTTTGTTTTATTTTGTTTTGTTTTTGCTTTTTTTGGAAAAGACCATGCTTCACTGATTGCATTATAAATCTTGTCATAAGTCCATATACATGTGTGAGGGTGTGCCGGGCTCTCTTTTCTGTTCTATAGCTCCATTTCTTTTTCTATCCTTGAATGAATTTTCTGTCTAAAATTACTATAGTTTTAGAATAAGTCTTGATGGACAGTAATGTAAGTCCTTCAATTTAAGCCTTGTTTAAGGCTATTTTAAGGCTTAAGGTGATTTTGATCTTTTCCATTCCCATATGAATTCTTGAAATAGGATGTCAATTTCTGCAGAAGAAACCTTGTAGGATTTTGATTAGCATTGCACTTTTCATTACATCTTTTCATATTTTCAGTTTCACATATTGTTACTGTTACAGGATAGCGACCTGAAGCAATACTGGATGCCAGATAGCCAATGTAAAGAATGCTATGACTGTAGTGAGAAATTTACGACCTTCAGGCGCAGACACCATTGCCGACTGTGTGGGCAGATTTTTTGCAGTCGTTGCTGTAATCAAGAAATCCCTGGAAAATTTATGGGCTATACAGGTAAATGCACTTTATTGACAGTTTTGCAGTTTTTAAAGGTCATAACTATAAAATAGTTATAATACAGGACCGTTGTGAAGCCAATTTTTATTTTGGGTTTCGTGTGTGGGACATGGGGAACACAAAAGTGGGGGAGATACAGCTTTGCTTTAAAGGACTTTACAGTTGAATAATAAAGTAGATGGAGAGGTTCATAAATAGAGTAAAAGATAGTGTGTCATAGATGCTAGCAAAAAACCACGGGAGCAATAATATTTATTAGACAAGGTGGTTAGGATAGATTACTAATATATATTACTATGAGAATTTTCATTTTATAAAATGTAGATCATCCTTGAGTTATAGGACACCTTGCTTAGCAAACTGCATCTTATTCATATTTTTTCGTAAATTTATCAGTATGGAAATTTTAAATTATTTAAATTATTTGTTGAAGCAGAAAATACCAAACAATGGTATGTGGATTTACACAGTGCTTTGGGAGTGGAAGGTGGGCAGAAGTTACCAAAAGGAGAATACTCTTTGCATCTCTCAAATTATTTTTGTTGCCATGCAAATCTTCCTCTTAGGCTTACTCACTCCCCCTGGCTCCCAGCTGCTAGAGTTCAGAGCTCAATTATCTTTCATCAGGATTATGGCTGCAGCCTTTAGAGGAATTTTTACCTTTAGTTTTTCCCTACTTCTAGTTCCTTTTCCACACTCTGGTTATTATTCTTTGTTAAATGCTAATTTGATCATATTGGGATATTACCTGCCTAAAACCCATTCAGAGCTCCCATTACCCTTAGGATAAAATCCTGTCTTGTTAATATGGTTGTCGTGTTAGTTTTTCAGGGCTGCCATAACAAAATATTACAAACCGAGCAGCTTAGAACAACAGAAATTTATTTTCTCAAAGTTCCGGAGGCCAGAACTATAATAATAGCTCTCACTGCACAGGTCAGAGAACTAATGTAGGGATTCTTCCATTTACTGAGTATGTTTATTCCAACCATGTGTTTTAGAACTGAGGAATAACCACAGAATAACCACTCAACCCACCATAAGATGGATCTGAGCTAAAATGCTATTCATCACCTGACCTCTATAAGCCCCTCTCCTGACTGGTAGACTACAATAAAATTTTGGGTCTCCTGAAATGAGAGCCAAGTCCAGTAATCCCCCAAAGGTTTGACTCTTACCTTTTTCTTAATGCACAGTCACCCTTTGGGGAAGGGTGGTACATATATCAACAGTTTTAAGTTTTTGGCAGTGTAATGAGGTTTTTCTCAAGGGGACCTAGCCTCCCTGCTTCATTCAAGGAATTCTTGGTCTGTAAATGGCTCAATTCTGAGAATTAATTGGGAGATCATGACTGTTTTTGATTTAAGTTAGACTACTGTCCACTTGTCCTGGAGTTTGTCTTATACAAATCTAGTAAAAATTTAGTAGACTGCTTATTGACTTCACTTCTGGGAGTACCATGATCAATGCCATGGTCGCTACAAGTCAGACTATTCTGAATCCTGTGTTGACTCTATTGTCTATTATAGTATCCGTGCCCACCTTGTCATTGGTGATTAAGTGCCACCATTCTGCGTGTGCCACCCTAGGATCTAATGGTCTCCATTGCATTTAGGTTTTTCAATTCAGTGGAAGCAGTTCCCACTGTAATTTCTTTTCTTTCTTTCTTTCTTTTTTTTTTTTTTAAGATTTTATTTATTTGACAGACAGAAATCACAAGTAGGCAGAGAGGCAGGCAGAGAGAGAGAGGGGGCAGCGGGCTCCCCGCTGAGCGGGGAGCCTTACATGGGGCTCAATCCCAGGCCCCGGGATCATGACCTGAGCCGAAGGCAGAGGCTTTAACCCACTGAGCCATGCAGGCACCACCCCCCAACTGTAATTTCTGACCTACAGAGAAGAGTGACCACAAAGCTCTACAAGGATCCTGGGGTTCCCCTCACAAATTTATTTCTCATGGTCATGAAAGGTATATGCTCTAGATCCTGCTGGGGTGAGTGAGCAGGTGTTACTTGGTAAATCCTTTCTTAACATTTAATATCCCTAATTCTTTGGATTCCTTCCTTCATAATACACCAGGTTAGTTCTGGCCTTTCAGCCTCTTAAAGTATAGGTCACTTTTGGTCCATGTTTCAGCCAGTCAACCAGCAAGACTGTTAGAGCCCTCTTTACCCCTCATGCTATGGTTTTCAATTCATAATCTCTATTTAGTGGGCTCATATCAATAAATTCAGCTGGGTCCTACTATGTTCTTTCCACTGTATCTTTGATATATCTCCACTGTATCTCCTATATCTTTGATATCCATTTGCATACCTATTCCCTGGTTTCTGTCTACATGAGTTGGAAAAATCATGTTAGTTCACCTTCTTATGGGTCACACTATACCTTACCTTTCAGGGCTTGCTGGGACTTGAGTCTTGTTACAGCTCTAGAAGCAAAGAGGGTAGTGGGAGTGGGTCCTCAGGAGAATAAGCAGTGTCTTGCAAGGTAGAAAACTCAGGCCATTTTGGATTTCTCAGGCAAATCAGGGTTAATCTCCTCTGACAGTTTGCAAAGGCTAAGAAAGGTAAAGAAGACTCAGAATTTTTCGGAGCTTCATTCCCCAGCTTCATCAGGATCTTTCCATATATCTCCGTTCTACTTTTCAGGATTCCATTCCTTTCTAATCAGTGCCCTCATTTTCACAGCAGTTATACTGCAAGATTAAGGATTCTCTGTGTGTTGTGATTCAGCCACTTGCAGTATGAAACTCTTAGTTTGATTTTTAGCTCTGTGGCTACAGGAGATAATGATTTCTCTCAGGGAAGACAGAGAAACTTCCAGGTAATTTGTACAGCTGGGAATTTGAATTCCTGAGGTCATCCTTCCTGCCCTCCTTCCCCTCTTTGTCTAGTACAATTAGGAGCAACCAGTCAGTCTCATTGTACCTGCTAATTTGACAAAAATATTCTAAGATATGAGGGCCACCTATTTTATGGAGGGTAATTTACTTAAAGTCAACAGATTGCATATGTTAATCATTTATTAATCAAAACCCTTCACAGTAACAAGGAGACTACTATTTGGCCAACCAACCAGTCTCTCCAAGTTGACACATAAAATTAACCATTGCAAATGGAATAATACATGTTGGGCACTTGTACAATGTAGCCTCGAATAAATGTAAAGTACTTAGAATAATGTATGGCACATGGAAAGGGTTGAATGTGTATTAAGCAGTTATTGGTGGTAGTAGCATTAATATCTCTACATCCGTCAGGCAACTTTTTAATTATATGTGTGTCTTTCACCTCAGTGGACCAAGGTCTTTGGTGGCAGAGCTGTGTCTCCTCAGTCTTTGTTATACAATCACATAATTAAGCATGTGTTCAGCAGACACTTGCTGATGAAATTTCTTCATGAAATGAAAACTTTCCAGTTCAGGCTTGGCTGAGTTCTGACCATCTTCATTCTAATAGCTGACTGGTAAAGGGACATTTCTTTATAGTAAGAAACAAACCAAGCCTTTGTCGTGGGAACTTAGAGACCTTTCTTCAGGATGTCATTTCACTTCCTTACTGTAGTTCTACTTCTCTGGGCTGGTGGTGATTTGTCCAGACACTCTCATTTACCCCAGACTGGATTCACTTTTTTTGGTCCTGATTGAAGTGGATATAGTTTTCTTTAGTTTTAGTATATTTCATCTGTTGAATTGTGGCATCAGAAATAAGTAATGCAACAAGTGATAATTAATTTTGTGTAAAATCTAGGCATAATTTAACAAAACTGAGGACTACATATTTGTAGTCTTAAAATGGAAAAACGCCCTAAAACTATCTAACATAATTATACTTGGTTGTAATTATGGTAAAAACAGTACCGTTGCCTTTAAGAACGTATATAAAATCTGAAATTGTTTCTTTTAAGAATTAGTAATTCCCTTTCAATAATTCAGACTCCAGTATTGATTAAAATCTTATTACTAATTGATGAAATTTTTTGAGTTCATTTTTTCCCCCTCATTCTGAATGTTTTCTCAATAAATTCTGGCCTTCTAAAATAAATTTAAAAAAGAAATCTTTTGTTCAAGTCCCATCAGTTTTCTAATGTTATTTGTAAAAAAAATTAAGGTGGAATTGTTAAATAACATGTGTTTGTAAAGTTCAGTTATCTGACCTTTTTTTTTTTTAGTACAGTAACTTACAGAATCACACAAGTAGCTGTTACAGAAAAACAGGATGGAAATGAAAACTTCTGTTTGGGCTGGGCTGTGACCTTAAACAAATGACAACATATGAAAAGTATTAAATAACCTTGTTGTTTGTCCTCTGAAGAACATTTCGTTGCCAACTCAACTTTCACTATAGGAATTTCTGTAACAGTTCCCCAGCTTCTTCACAGGGTCTGTAAGCCCATTTTGTATTTGTTTGTTTCTGAGATGGTGCCCCCTTGTGGAGGCCACTCTCAGGGTTTCACAACAGAGACTTGCAGGACATTTTCCTCCTTGCCCAGGGAAAACATGTTGTTTCTCTTTGTATTGCTTTATTTACTCTATTCGAAACAGTTTTTTTCTTGCACTTACTGTCCCTTATTTCATTTTTAGAACCTTGAAAAGTTTGTTTTTTCGAAAAATACTCTTAGTTTTTTTTTAGTATCATTGGGTGCTATTTTCTTAACTCATTAATAAATTTTGAGGTTATTTGAATGACTGGATGAATTTATCATAATGATGGTTTTTAAAATATATAAGTGAACCAAAAATTATTCTGCATTGTGAAAACATCTTTTTTGGTAGTCTTTACTGGAAGACATTTTCTTGTTACCTGAAAAACTATTAACCCAAGGACTTAATGTGTTTTGTTAAGTAACCTGTTATTATTTTTTAAGTTCATTTTCTTGTTTTGTTTTCCTTCCTAGGGGACCTCCGAGCTTGTACATACTGTAGAAAGATAGCTTTAAGTTATGCTCATTCCACAGACAGTAATTCCATTGGGGAAGACTTGAATGCTCTTTCTGATTCTGCTTCCTCTGTGTCTGTACTGGATCCAAGTGAACCTCGAACACCTGTTGGAAGTAGAAAAGCTAGCCGCAACATATTTCTAGAGGATGATTTTGCCTGGCAAAGGTACTATCACTTAAGTACAATTTTATTTATGTTTGAGAAATACAGATAGTCTTGTGACCTGGGGCTGCCTTCAGTTTATTTTTATCTTCTTTGAATTATTTTCTATATATTCTCCTCCTTATTCTTTAGAATGTTTATGGGTAGTAATTATATTGACTAATTAGAACCTAAGCTGTACAAGAGGAGAGACTTTATATTGTTCTTATTCACTGTTCTACCTGCTGGCACCAAGAACAGTGTATGATATATATCTTGATATTTGTTAAAAAGGAAACAGAAGTTATTGAGATGAATAATTTCTAATGTAGCCTTCATAGAGAAGTAAAATGCCCATAGACTTTGTATTCATAATATTTGTAAATGAGGGGTGCCTGGGTGGCTCAGTCATTGGGCGTCTGCCTTTGGCTCAGGTCATGATCCCAGGGTCCTGGGATTGGCCCTGCATTGGGATCCCCGCTGAGCCGGAAGTCTGCTTCTCCCTCTCTCACTTCTCCTGCTTGTGTTCCCTCTCTCGCAGTGTCTCTCTGTGTCTAACAAATAAATAAAATCTTAAAAAAAATTTGTATATGAAATTAGATCTTTTTTCCTCCCTAAGGAACCTTTCATGTTTTTCCATAGGTTTAAATTTGCTACTTCCAGTTGCCTGCTGGTGAAGGATGTTACTAACTCTTGGTAGTTACACCGAATTGTTTGAATTAGAATCCTAGATTCATCAGTTTCTGATTTTTTTTTTTTAAGCTAAGTTATATTCTTATGTATAATACTAAATCTAGCCATATGAAAGAGCTTAGAGTTTTAATTAACCCCTTTCTGATAAGTTGTTTTATCAATCACCCTTAAAAGTGTGAGGAAGTAATAGGCAACTAATTTAAATAGAAGTCAAGAATGAATTATAGCTACGTTCTACATATATGACTCTTAGGGACATAACGTGGGGCAGAAAAGAAAGTCACAGAGGTGTACAACGATTATTTATGATGTTCAAAAATACATAAAACAAACACACTGTCTAGGTATACAGATGTGGTAAACTTAAAGAGAAGGGAGGGAATGATAAGTATAAAATTGATAATAGTCGTTTCATTGAGGGCCCAGAGGGGAATGGGATTGGGTAAGGAAATAACACACATTTCAGAGTTAGTGCTGATGGTACATTGTTATTTGTGGTGTCATAATTCTATATAATTTACGTGTATTTTATAAATTTTAAAAATTGATTCTACATTTAATAGAACAGTAAAAAAGTATAGGGATTCTCAGTTCTTTCTCACTTTAGTTAGTAATCCCTTTTAGTTGTGGCTGGCCCTATTGCGTGAGCCCAGAATTGGCAAGTGTCCTCTAATAAACTAGATTTGAAATCTTCCTGAGAGATGTAGGATAGATGTCAGAGGTAGAATAATGTGGCAGTTGTTTCATGTTCATTCTTTTAGTTATCGTATCTCTTGGATAGGCACCACTTTCTCTTTTTGATAGATGTAGAAGCTGAGGTTTAGAGAGATTAACTAGTGGACCCAAGGTCAAAAGCTAGTAAGAAGGAGAGCCTGCACTTGGACATACGTCTGACTCTGCGGTGCTATTCCAGTGGGTTATGGGGACTGAGAATAAAATACTTGAACTCAGGGTTTCTCCCCAAAATCATTTCAATTTTGTATATGATGGATGTAGGAGTTCTGTAAGTACCCATCCAACCGGCGTTATTATTTTAAGGACTCACTGTATACTTAATAAGCTACCAGCCTTTTGGCAGTTGATGTAGTTAATATAAAAACTATAGTTTCTATCTTAATTAAAAGAAGAAAACAAAACTAACCCCTAATCTTATTATTGCAGGGGAAAACAATCAGCTTTTAAATGTTAAAGCACTTCACTGAAAGCAGATTTGCTTGTTACTGTCCCAAATCATCTCAGTATTTTTCTATTTCTTTGTAGTTTGATTCATCCAGACTCTTCAAATACTCCTCTTTCAACAAGACTTGTATCTGTTCAGGAGGATGCTGGGAAATCTCCTGCTCGAAATAGGTAAGCTGCCAATGAAAACTCCATGTTCTGTATTTGATATTTCTTTCTTTCCTGGCAATGAGAAGAGCAAACAGATAAAAATGGGGTGGGATTGATCGTTACACTTTCTTAACTCTAAAATCTGAATTAAACTGTTGTTTTTCCATTTGCTAGTCAGCTCTGGCTTGCATTCTTTTTAGTGTCTCTTTTCCAGTATTCTCTGCTGGCTTCAGATCCCCACTGGCTTTCTCCTAGCTCAGCAGATGGCCTTATTTTCTATTGTAGAGCGAAGAGGGCAGCTAACAAATAGGCACTTCTTCAACTCTTACTGCCATTTACAAACCTGATTACGTTTAGAGCTCATCTTTTTTTTTTTTTCTACCTCTTATCCAAGCTAATACTCCATTTGTATTCTGGATCCCATCCTTTTTCATTTTTTTATTAATTATCCTGTTGATGTTTGTACCTTCTACCTCTCATTGCTGACTCCTCACTATTAGCATTTAAACAAACTCAGGTCACCTATTAAAAACAAACAAAAATTTCTTCTTTATGGTTCATCTCTCTTTGCCTATATTCTCAATTATTTCTTTTCTTCTTAGCCAAATTCCTTGAAATAGTTGCCTGTAATCATTCTACACCTGCACACTTCCTCCTCCTTTTTCAACTTACTAGATCTTACTGATGTCCACACCTCTTCACTGAAAAATGCTTTCCTTTTTACAAGTTTAAGTGGTGACTAAGTAGTTCTTAACCTGAAGAACTAGAGATCTGAATGACCTTGGTTTAACACACTTTCAGTTCTTTCTACAAGTATTATTAAGTACCTAGAAACCAGCTATGTGTAATACAGCAGTGAATCAAACAGTCAAAAATTTAATGCTCAAAAAAGCAATAAGGCATATGGGTAGAGATTGACATTTTAAAATTGTGTAGTCAGGGAAGATCTCACAGGGAAGGTGACATTTGAGCAAAGGCCTGAGGATATGAGGGAATGAGTCGTGTGAACATTTAATAGAAGAGTGTGCCAAGAAAACAGAAAGTAGCCAATTCCTAGAAGGAACATAGCTGGCAAAGAGTAACAAGTAACAATATTCTACCTGGAGTAGAATATTCTTATAGTTAATTGTAGGCCTTTGTCATTTACTCTGGGTGAAGTGGGAAGCTACTAGAGAGAGTTTGAATTTTTAAAACACTTTTAAAATTATTTTGAAAAAATTTCAAATTTGTAAAAAGTTGCAAGAGTAATTAATATATTCTCTATTAAGGTTCACTAATTTACATTTTCCCATTTGCTTTGTTACTATTTATATAATAGATTTTTTTTGAGAATAAGTTGCAGACATCAGGATCTTTTACCTTTTTTAAATTAATAAACTTAATTTTTTTAGAGCAGTTTTAGGCTAATAGCAAAATTGAGTAGGGAGTACAGAAAATTCATATATACCCTCTACCCTCCTAACCTCCTTCATGATCAGTATCCTGTATCATAGTGGTACATTTGTTACAGCTGATGAAGAGCTGTTAACATATTATCACTCTGCATTAATACATTATCACCCAAAGTCCATAATTTACGTTAGGGTTCACTCTTGGTGATGTATATTCTGTGTTTGGGACAGATGTATAATGATGTGATATCCAATGTTGTTGTAAACTGTAGTTTCACTGCCTTAAAATTTCTCTGCTCTGGGGTGCCTGCCTGGCCTTCGGTTAAGCATCTGACTCTTGATTTTGGCTCAGGTCATGATCTCAGGGTGTGGGGTCTCTGTGCTCAGTGTGTAGTCAGCTTGCCCCTCTCCTTTTTCCCTGTTTGTGCTCACCCTCTCTCTCTCTCAAGTAAAAAATTCAATAAATAAATAAAATCTTTAAAAAGAAAATTCTCTGTGCTCTCTTTATTCATTTCTCACTCCCACCCAACCCATGGCATAGCCACTGACCTTTTTACTATCTGCATAGTTTTCCCTTTTCTAGAATGTTGTATGGTTGGACTCATTCAGAATGCAGCCTTTTCAGATTTGTTTCTTTCACTTAGTAATATTCATTTAAGCTTCCTCCATGTCTTTTCATGGCTTGATAACTCTTTTTTTCAGCATTAAATAATATTCCATTGTCTCGATATACCACAATTTATCCACTTATCTACTGGAAGATATTTTAGTTATTTCCAGGTTTTGGCAATATGAATAAGGCTGCTATAAAGGTTTGTGTGCAGGTTTTCATGTGGTCATGTATTCAATTCCTTTGCATAAATACCAAGGAGTATGATTGCTGGATCACAGGCAGAGAGTATGATTAGTTTCATAAGAAGTTGCCAAACTGTCTTCCAAAGTGGCTGCACCATTTTGGATTTCCTAAATGGAAGAAGAAGAATTGGAGATGGGAGTTGTGCTATAGTGAAGGGGGGAATGTCCCAAGGGGATGTGGAGTTAAGACAATTTTTTTTAAAAAGGTGGGATGAATTACAGTATTTCTTTTGGCATTGTACAAATGGGGAAATAGCTGTGCTAATTTACAGTGTAGTTCCATCTGTTTTGAATTAATACTATGATTGATGTAAATCTTTGGGAAAGGTGTAATTTAGTCAGTGAGTACTATTTCTAAATAAAAGTTTAACCAGCATTCTTAATGCTAGGCTACTTATTAGAGTATTTGACATCAGGGGTGCCTGGGTGGCTCAGATGGTTAAACTTCTGCCTTCAGATCAGGTCATGATCCCAGGACCCTGGGATCAAGCCCTTTGTTGGGCTCCCTGCTCAGCGGGGAGCCTGCTGCTCTCTCTCCCTCTGCCTGCTGCTCCCCCTGCTTGTGCTCTCTCTTGTTGCCTTTGTCAAATGAATAAAATCTAAAAAAAAAGGAAAAAGTATTTGACAACAAATGTGACTAATTTTTTTTTGTTTTTGTTACTGCCATATCAGGATTTGTGCAGGGATAGTTAGAATGTTAGAGAAGCAAAACACAGGGATAATACAATCATTGGAAAAGAGATTCTATTTTATTTATTTATGTATTTATGTTTTTATTTGAGAGAGAGAGCATGAGGTCCGAGGGAAAAGCACACTCCCCGTGGAGCTGGGAGCCTGATGTGGGCCTCGATGTGGGACTCAATGTGGGACTCGATGCCGGGACTCCAGGATCATGATCTGAGCGGAAGGCAGTTGCTTAACCAACTGAGCCACCCAGGATCCCGGAAGAGAGATTTTAATTAATGGAGTCAGACATATAGTGGTGACCTTTCACTAAAAGAATATGCTAAGAAATAAATGATTATTTGAAAAATCTTTATTATTTATTTGATAACAGTGGTTTCTCATAAGCTATTAAGAATGACTTTTGGCTAAACCTGTTACAGACCTGTGAATAATTTCTTAAATTATTTTTTTAAGATTTATTTATTTAGTTTTGGTGGGGGGGAAGGAGAGAGAGCACGCATGTGCATGCACAAGTTGAGGGAAGGACAGAGGGAGAGAATCCTCAAGTAGACTCCCCAACTGAGTGTGGAGCCTGTCTCAGGTCTGATCTCATGACCCATGAGATCATGACCTGAGCCAAAACCATGAGTTGGATGCTCAGCTGGCTGAGCCATCCGGGCGTCCCAAAATTATTTTAAAAGTATCTTTATCTTTATGCTAGGGGGAGCATAGTTTTTTAGTTGGCACCTGGTTTTGAATGGCAGGCAGCCTTGCTGTTAGTTGAGTTACCTTAGACGAATAACTTAATCTCTGATTCTTGATTTCTTTATTTGTAGAATGGAGTTAGTAGTACCTACTCTATAGTATGCTGTGAAAATTATTATGATTTTTAAAAAAGATTTTATTTATTTATTTGACAGAGATTACAAGTAGGTGGAGAGGCAGGTGGTGGGGGGGGGGCAGGCTTCCCGCTGAGCAGAGAGCCCAATGTAGGGCTTGATCCCAGGACCCTGAGATCATGACCTGAGCTGAAGGCAGAGGCTTAACCCACTGAGCTACCTAGGCACCCTTGCTGTGAGAATTAAATGAGTTTATTTTCTAACTCATTGTAGAAGCTTCTGCCTTTTTATCCTTTATATAGAAGCTAAAATTTGGTTTCATTTTTTTCAAAGTGGATGCTAACTAAAATTTCTGTCTCCAATTTTTTAATAAATAAAAGCTTGCTTGATGCTATTGACATTCCACTTACAAGTCATTTATCTAGTGACTTTGCCCAGAGGCAAAATTAAGGATGTTATATAAGTAATAATATATTAAGAGAGGAAACAAACTTTCACTCATTTTTTAATGATCAAATTCAAAGTATGATTGAGGATAACAATGCAGTTCTAATAAGAAGAAAGTAATTATTTTGGGGGGGATAACATTTGCTTAGCTGGGGTTCAAAGTTAATGTTTTCTCTTACCAGAACATTATAGATATTCACCTAAAGACATTCTTGTTTCATTGGTTATGCAAAAACTATTTGGTCTGTGGGCCAAAGTTTCCTGTTCCTGATCTGCAAAATTCCTTCCCTCCTTCCCTACCTTCCTTCCTTCCCTCCTTCCTTTTTAAGATTTTGTTTATTTGTAAGAGAGAGAGAGCACACAAGCAGGGGGAGTGGCAGAGGGAGAGGGAGAAGCAAGCTCCCCACTGAGCAAGGGAGCCTGACCATGGGACCTCCATCCCAGGACCCTGGTATGACCTGAGCCTCAGGCAGATGCTTAACTAACTGAGCCACCCAGGGACCCCTGCAAGATTATTTCTGCATTTAGTCTGATTCTTCATATTTGTCAGTTAAAACAAAAATAATAACACTAGTTTTCAGCATTTTAACAAGTTTATATCCTTTTCCTCTGAAATATTACTGCTAAGTATACTATATTTACCACTGCTTTCCTATAATCTCTCCATAGCAGCTTTGCTTTTCACTTATTCTGAAATAGCTTCTCCCAACGATGATATCATACGTAACCATCATCATTACATTTAAAAGTACCCTTAATGTTGGCAAGTAAACATTTATTTATTTATTTATTGTAAAGATTTTATTTATTTACTTGAGCGAGAGAGAGAATGATTGAGAGAGCATGAGAAGGCAGAGGGTCAGAAGGAGAAGCAGACTCCCTGCTGAGCAGGGAACCCAATGTAGGACTTGGTCCTGGGACTCCAGGATCATGACCTGAGCCGAAGGCAGTCACTTAACCAAATGAGCCACCCAGGAGTCCCAGTAAGCATTTATTTAAAAATGAGTTTTCACTGTAATTTTATTTATTGATGAAGAATTTACAACTGTGTATTCACTTTTTGTTTCTATTTCCAGATCAGCTAGCGTTACTAACCTGTCACTGGATCGATCTGGTTCTCCTATGGTATCTTCATATGAGACATCTGTCAGTCCCCAGGCTAACCGAACCTATGTTAGGACAGAGACCACTGAGGATGAACGCAAAATTCTTCTGGTACTGGTCTAGTATCTTTGCTATTTTTAAGAAACCTATCAATAGCCAGTTAGCATATAAATTAATAGAGGAAAAAATTATCTTAAGTTTTTATTAAGATCACCTAAGAAAGTGGTGAAGCATTCAGCACTCTTATATTGCATTAATATTTTCTTGATCCCTTTCATCTGGTAAGATAAGAATTGAGGTGCTTACATAGTAAGAGAGCTGAACTTTTAGTTAGGTCCCAGATTGTTTTTAAACTTCGAAATATGTTTCTCATACACATAGAATGCTTTGCATACCTTTCTACTGTATGTTTATGTGAGATGGTTATCAGTTGTTTGTAGACTTTATGTAAGTGTAAAATATTGTATTTAGTCCCGAGAGTGACTCAAAGAAATGGAAATTGGCTCCTGTCCTCAAGCTTAAAATTCAAAAGGTAGAAATGAGGCCGATGGTCAGGTCCTTAATAGTAAAAAAGCAATACTTTATTGATAAGACATAGAAAGATCATTAGTGGTAAGGGCTTTAAACTGAAAGGCTTGGCCTGGACCTTGAAGAACGGATGGATTTGGGCAGGCATTGAGGAAAACAACTCTTATTTAAAGGTATGACAAAGTATAGAGTTGAAAATAAGCATGACATTTTCCATGCACCAAAGTAGGATTTATTAGTTAGGAGAGGTTGGGAGAGAGAGTAAGCTGGAGTCTGTGGGCAAAGAGATTAAGCTGGAGTGCGTGGGCAATGAGAATGGAAGTTACTTGGGGTTACCTCGTGGAACATGGTGAGTTCAGCCTTTACAAGTTTAGATTTGAACCCAGGTGCTGAGCAATGTTGGGAGTTTTGTTGAGCAGGAGTCATTCACGGAAGGCCTTCTTTTAGGAAGATTCACTGGGCAGCTTTTGGGTACAGGTCAGAAAGGTGGGAAGCTGCTGGAGTGAAGGCTACAAGAAACGGATTGGAGCAGTTGACTGTTCTCCCCTCTCCCTTGCCCGTCTTCAAAGAGGAGGTTTTGCAGTTTTGTACTTTGATAACTAGGAGACTGAGCATATGTGCCATGGACTGGGAAAAATTATTTGGGGTAGTTGTTTTTATTTTCTTCCCTAAAGATTTTATTTATTTGAGAGAGAGAGAGCATACAAGCTGGTTAGTGGGGAGGAATGGCAGAGGGAGAGGGAGAAGCAGGCTCCCTGCTGAGCAGGGAGTCCAGCATGGGGCTCGATCTCAGGATCCTGGGATCATGACCTGAGCTGAAAGCAGCTGCATAACCGACTGGCCTCCGAGGTGCCCTGGGATAGTTGGTTTTAAGAGAAAAAGTTACATTTGCAATTAGATTAGCTGAGTTCAAGCTGCTCCCCATGCATGTGTTATTTCTATTAGATGGTGTGAGTTGGCTCTGACAATCTGTATTGAATTTCCTTTTAGGCATCTGAAAATCACAGGAAAGAATCTGCAAAGGTATGTGGTAACGTCCTTCTCAGGAGTAATTATTTGCTCATAATGTGATTTCAGGACAGCGTTCAGTTAAAGGACCTGTGGAAGAAAATCTGCCATCACAGTAGTGGAATGGAGTTTCAGGATCACCGTTACTGGCTGAGAACGCATCCCAATTGCATTGTGGGAAAAGAATTAGTCAACTGGTTAATCCGAAATGGACACATTGCTACGAGGTAATGTGATCTTAAGAAAGACTTTTTGATATTATTTATTGCTTTATTTTTAATAAGGCCATGATATTGTAGATATAAGGGCAGCAGATTTTAAGACTAGGGTGCTGTTTGTTTCCTGCATTTGGTGCATAGGGTGCTCATGACTCAACCCCTCCGCCCTTCTGCATTTTAACCAGTAGTAAATAGATGCAAGGAGCAAATGGGGCACAGTTTTCCTTATTTATTATAAGCAGAAGTATGCAGTAATTCCCCAGCACTAAGCTTTCTGATTAAGCAGGATTTGGGAATGTAACTAGGTATTCAGATCACAGTGGATTCTCCTGCTACTGTTCTCTGATCTGGACACTGCAGTCTATGGAATTGAGTTCGTAAGTCCCACTTGGAGTGGCTTGCTCAGCTCAGGAATCGTTTGTGAGAAAGAGACGGACAGGCCCTATTGCCTTTCAAGGCAGCATGTCCCTAAGCTATTCTAGTTGATTAGATTAACTACTCCTTTCCTGGGAAGAAACAGGTAAGTAGGAAGAGAGAGTAGAAACCCCGGGGTCCAGTTTGATGGTATTTCTTTTTAGTTTTATGCTTTTACTCAAGTTATTTAATCTCTTTTGAACCTTGGACCTCTCAGTTTCAATGTGAGGAGAATATATAGGTGCTGTGAAGAAGCTGTGAGGATGAAATGAAATAATATGGGCTAAAGTGCTTTATAAATTGTGAAATGCCGTGTAAGTGCAGTGTGTTGAGTGTCTGTTTCATCTATTAAGTGTCTATGTATTATTATTATTTTTAAAAGTTTTCTTTCTCTATTTGAGTGTGAGTGAACATGAGCAGGGGGAGAGGCAGATGGAGAGAGAAAGGGAGAGGCAGACTCTCCACTGAGCAGGGAGCCCGATGTGGGGCTCAATCCCAGGACCCTGGGATCATGTCAGACGCTTAACCGACAGAGCCACCAGGGCGCACCTTAAGTGTCTATGTATTACCGTATATGTTTAAGTATCTATTTTGTACATATATGTATATCTATCTGTAATATTTGGTATCGTCTTACCAAGACCATAAGCTCCTTGAGGGCAGAAACCATGCTAGTTTCACCATTTTGTTTTACTATAGTGAGGACAGAGATATGCATGTACTGAGCACTTCTTACATGTTTGTTGTAAGTAAAATTAGGTTTTGCTAGGACTACCTTACCAGCAGCTTCTCCTTTACCTGGTGTCTGGCAAAAATCTTTCAATTCAGCTTTAAGTCTCACTTGTTTTACCCCTCACCTATTGACCAACCATTTGTAATTCCAGCTGGTTAAAATGGAAGAAAATTCCATTTGCGTCTCATCTTGTGCCTGTGCAATTACTCTGACTTTTTAAAGTTTTTATTTTTGTTGGTCTTCATTCAGGGCACAAGCTATAGCCATCGGACAAGCAATGGTCGACGGACGTTGGCTGGATTGCGTCAGTCATCACGACCAGCTTTTCCGGGATGAGTACGCACTGTACAGACCACTGCAGGTAGTTTTCCGTGTCATCGCTGATGAGTTGGGAAGTCTTGTGTTCACCGGTGGAATAAAAAGTCGTTGAATTAGAGATACATTTTCCCTGTTGTTTGAAAGTTACAAACATTTTTACTTGGTTAGTAGGGGTGATGAAAAACCTGTTGGAATCAGACAGTTTCCAGTGGGTTTGACTTTTCTGAAGCTGGACCTTGTGGTGATATAGTTGCCTGTCATTTACCTTTAATGGTTTTCAGTTTCACTTTGTCTGTGTTTTCACGACTAAGAGAGAGTATACATAATAAAATGATAGAAAAGGTATCACCAATGCAGTAGATTTTGACACATTACCAGTATTAAATTGTATAGCAGTGATAAAACAATGATGATGTATATATCTTTTTCCTTTAATTAGGGAGTAGAAATGATTTAAAATAGAACTTTTTAAAAAGATAAGCTTTCACTTTTGGTTTACATTAAATATATATATATAATGTTTAGGAATACCTTTGTGAACTAAAGTGGAAACTCAAAGGTTAGAAAAGACAAATGACCAAGAAGACTGGTGTGGTGTTGTTTGTTAAAATCTAACAGTTGTTTTCCAGAATGTGTCCTAGTGTTGGCACAGGATTAGAATAAATTCTGAGCCAGGTTTACTCTCAGGACTAAAAAGCATGAAATGAAACACTATAAAATCTGTGTATTATGTTTTGCTCATATTAAGCTGCCTAAACCTATTGATTAGTGACAATTATAATGATTAGAGTGGAATTACCAACATTAATGCTGGTTTACTTAGTTTCTATCAGTTAGCTTATTTTTATGTAAATTTATTCAGTGGTTAGCTTTGTAGAAATATTGGGCTTGAGTTTATTTGTAGTGTTGCCATCGAAAGTTGCTGCTGAATGTGAATTACTTGGATCTTGTCTTGATCTTACTAGAGTACAGAATTCTCCGAGACCCCTTCTCCAGACAGTGACTCAGTGAACTCTGTGGAAGGACACTCTGAGCCATCCTGGTTTAAAGACATAAAGTTCGATGACAGTGACACGGAACAGATAGCTGAAGAAGGTGACGATAATTTGACTAGTGAGTTTAAACTTTCTAATATTTTGATTTTTGTGACTCATTACTGTGTATGTATGATAAATGAGTGTCTTGTTTGTTTAGTTGAAACAATCGACTTTAAGTTTTATGGCACCAACTAAATGTAAACATCTGATAGCAATCTTTGCTCTAGATACAGTATTTTCTTAAGAAACCAACTTGTTAGGCTACTGGCGTTTTCAGATTTTGCCATAGTCTCTAGTTTGCAGCAGCTTAAAAATAACTCTGAGCTAATAATATCGCAGCAGACAACTTTCTCACCTCTTCACTATGATATCAGACTCTCTCTCTGCAGAACCTCCAATAGAGTTCTCCATCTTAAAAATTCATCATATATTTAATGTGTTCCAATTTTTATTAAGTCTCCACAGAAGTACATGAAAATACTGTATCCATTTTGGTATTGCACATTGGCCTTGTCTATTAAAAGAACATTTTTCTCCTTTCCTCCAATACCCTGATGAAACCCATTTTTACTCCCCTCCTCTCCCTATATTTCTTTCCCCTCCCTGACACTAAAAGATTCTGCCAGTCCTAGCAAGCGCACCTCAGTCAGCAGCTTCCAGTCCACAGTGGACAGTGACTCAGCCGCTTCCATCAGCCTGAACGTGGAGCTGGACAACGTGAACTTCCATATCAAGAAGCCCTCCAAGTACCCACATGTGCCCCCTCACCCTGCTGACCAAAAAGGTAGGAGGTAGTCACCATCTGGAATCCGGGCACAGGCTGGAGAGCTGGGCCACACGATCTCATGCCAGCCTGTCTTCCTGGCTTCCCCTGTCCCATGTGGCGGAAGGGATTCGGTGTGGGTTTTGTTCCCCCTTTCTCGTTTTCCCCACACCGCCTCCCCACACTTTTTTTGGTTGGTTCCTTTTATTTCTGTTTTCTCCCTCAGTACCACCACACCCAATTTAAAGCTTGTAGTCTTTAAAAGGAACTACATCTTTAAAAGGATCCACTACTACTGCTCTTCCCTTAGCATAATGTGCAACTTCCAAGGTGGCGTTTCTTTGCATTTATAACATGGATGTTCTGCTCTCTTCATTTCTCTTTCTTTATTTAACATTTTAAAGCCTATTTGCTTATGCTATTAACCAGTAATGGAGTATTTCACTAAACCTTTTTAGGTGCTTGAACTGTGTTAGGGGGAAACACATAATACAAACCATCTTTCTACTATGATTTGAAATGTTTGCTATGGAAAGAACAGACTGAAGATGCACATTTCTTTCCTGATATCATTGTATTTTTGCATGGTTTCTAGCCATGATGAAGCTTCTCACAGATGTTTGTCTGCCGGGAAGGATCGTGTCAATCAGACTCTCACATGTATTCCCAGGCCACGCAGTACTTATATTTTCTGTTGTTAATAAATAAAATATCATTCTTTTGTCCAGCAAAAAAAATATGCTTGTGATGTATGTGCTGTATTTAAAAAAAAAGGTTTCTCCTCTGAGTAATACAAAGTGAATTTGTTATTTTTAGTTGTCTTATATGAGGTTTTATTCTACTGACTCAAAAATAATAATGGCCATATTCAGAAGACATTTGGTATAAAAGGAAAAATAAGATAAATCATTACCAAAATCGAATACAGCAGTATATAAAAAATGAGATGCTTTTTATTTTTGTATTTTCATTTTATGTCATTTTTAAAGTAACATATAATGTGTTATTTGTTTCAGAGGTACAGGTCTGTGAATCATCAGACTTACACAATTCACAGTACACACCATAGCACAGACCCTCCCCAGTGTCCATTACCCAACAACCCCATCCCTCCTTCCTCCCTCCCCTCCAGCAACCCTCAGTTTGTTTCCTGAGATTATAAGTCTCTTATGGTTTGTCTCCCTCTCTGGTTTCTTCTTGTTTCATTTTTTCCTCTCTTCCCCTATGATCCTCTGTCTTGTTTCTCGAATTTCACATATCAGCCAGATCATATATGAAATGTTTTTTAAAAATGGATTTTGAGGTTTACCCTGTTGGATATAACTAACAGCCAAATTAAATTTTAGCCCTAAAGAGGCATTATGTAAAAGAAAATAAATGAAAAATACATAAGTAAGTAATTGTGAGATTTCATTATGTTCTAGTAACTAAAAAATCATTATAA
The DNA here is from genome assembly GCF_002288905.1 of Enhydra lutris kenyoni. Taxonomy (NCBI): domain Eukaryota; kingdom Metazoa; phylum Chordata; class Mammalia; order Carnivora; family Mustelidae; genus Enhydra; species Enhydra lutris. The sequence goes on from NW_019154085.1 coordinate 19,554,493, forward strand.
AGATGAAACCATTTATTCCATGATTTCACCTGAAGTTTGGATTTTTAACAGCCCTCTGAAGTTGAATTCTTTCCTTAGATTGGAAATGCTTGTCTGATTTCCTTGCTACTTCCTATTTTGAGTCTAAAAATATGGTCAGAAAAGAGAAGCTTTTGAACCTAAACATCTATTCTAAAATAATTTGGAACAAGCTCCCATTTCTATAACAAATTTTTAATGGCTGTCAGTAGTAACCATTATCCTCAAGATGTGGTAAAAAAGCTTTTAAGGGTTACAGTAATGATTGGGGGGGGAAGAGACAGGCAAACCATAAAACAGACGTAAGTATAGAGAACAACCTGAGGAGTGCTGAAGGGGAGGTGGGCAGGGGATGAGCTAAATGGGGAATGGGTATTAGGCAGAGCACTTGTGATGAGCACTGGGTGTTACATGTAAATGATGATCACTAAATTCTACTCCTGAAATTAATATTATACTATATGTTAATTAATTGGAATTTAAATAAAAAATTGAAACAACAAAAAGAGTTATAATAAAAAGGTATATCTTATTAAAAAAGAGAAATTTAGAGAGGATGCAGTAAAAGAGTAGGCTTGCCTAGTGTTGAACATGAGTAAGATACATATCTTTATGGGAATCCTCAAAACAACTTGTAAGCGCGGTGGAGAACATGGGTGAGTACGGAAGGACAGTGGAGTAGACGTGACACTTGGGTGAGATGAACTATAGTTTGGTTCCCTGGAGCATACTGGGTGATGCTTTTGTAATAGAAGTGACAGATATGGGTCAGAGGTGGCATCTGTTATGAGGGAGGACATCCTTTGGACACATGTGTTGGCAATGCAGTTTCGTTTTGTTGAAAGTAGATCGTGAAATACATTTTTGACATTATGATTTTATGTCTTGGAAGATTAGGAAATTATGAAAACTGTGAAGAAAGTAACCTGTCATCATAGTATTTATAATAGCAAAAGACAGACTGCTGAGCACAGTCAGACAATTTGCTTAAGGGTGCTTGACTTCCTAATATTGGGAGAGGAATGGAACAGAGAGCTTCAATACTGACATTTGTACAGTACGATCTCAAATTGTATCCCTAAGGAAAATTAAAGGGGAAGCATCCACAGTTGAAAAAAAAAATCACAATGACTCTTCTGCAACCTCTCTGCTCTTAACCCTTTATTTACTTTTTAGAGAGATTTTATTTATTTATTTTTTAGACAGACAGAGAGAGCACAGGAAGGGGGAGCTGCAGGCAGAGGGAGAAGCAGGCTTCCCGCTGAGCAAGGAGCCAGATGTGGGACTCAATCCCAGGACCCCGGGATCATGACTTGAGCCGACGGCAGAGGCTTTAACCAGCTTAGCCACTGAGGTGTCCCTGCTCTCAACCCATTAAAAAGATTGTCTATAGAAGTTGTGAGAGGTAACTTTCATAGGAGGATGAATCTGAAAGAGGGGCCAGCACTTAAAAAAAAATTAAAATGACAGGATAGCAGAAGTCCAGATTGCACTGATGGATGGAGTAAATGCCAAGAACATCTCAGAGAAGATTTTTAAAATTGTGGTTCAAAGAAAGAAAATCAGGGCAATAATATGAGGAAGGTGATATATAATATTAACCGAAGCTTCTCTTCCTCGCCCCCAATCAAGATAATTTTATCAAGAAAGAATGTTTATGGCTAAAAGGAGAGTAAAGTCCAAGATGATGAAGAGAGGTTAGAGAATACCTGATTATTTTAAATAAGTCTTTTGCCAGGTGCAGGCAAAATATATACCAGATTATTGAAAGAATTTAGAGCTGTGATCATGGGGCCAGAGTTTGTTATCTTTGGAGAATTAAAAAGAAAAGGAAGGGGTTCAGATGATCGTAGTGACAGAGGCATTAAAATTTTGTAAAAAATAGGTTGTTGATTTGACTTTGGAAGTTTGTAAAATTGTAGAAAAAAATTAAGAGGATGTCCTGTGGTATTTAGAAAAGGGATTGGTGGTGACTGGGCACCGGTGTTGGTTAACTAAAATTAAATCTTTCTGCAACAATCCCATTTCCTTCTTTTATGGTGGTATGAGATTGTCAGCTAAGGAGACTGTGGTAGAGACTGTTGTCTTTTATGTTAATAAGACATTTGATGGTCTCAGTAACCTTGTGGACAAAGAGGACAATTTCACACTTGAAGTATGTTAAGGAGGAAGTTACAGGCAGTAGTTATATCTACCTTTTAAAAGCTCAGGTTCTGGAGACTCTGTGAGTCTACAAAAAAGCACACATAGGTTATTCGTGTGTTTGGCGAATGTAAGAACTTCGTGATGTCACTCTTAATATAACATGTACTTTGTGTAATGGTTGTGCCAAATGTTGAAGGAGTAACCTGGTAGGAACAGGAAAGGCATGCTCATAGGTTATGCTGTAGGGCATACAGTTCCTATGCGACCTAGAGACTTTAAAATCTAAGGCCTTTCTGAATCCCTTAATGAATGTTTCTGGCTTTCACAGTTCTCTCCTATTAGTTTTTAGCATACTAACAAGAATGGTTCTTCTTCTGTTTTTCTTGTGAAGTTGAAGTACAATAATGTATTTTTTTCTGCATTGTAGTTAACATTAACACTGATTACCAGAAAGTAAAGATTGTCAGAGCCAACTGGTAGTGAGGCGAAAGAGTAGTAATACACCCTCTTCCTCTGGTTTTCCTTCCTTTTAGAGTGTAGATGGGAATGGGTGGTTCTTATCTTTTCCTGAAAGTTAAAGGTAATATTTATAAAATATTTTCTTAGGAATCATCCTTTGTCTTCCAGGGCTGAGGAAATTTGGATTTCGAAAATCGATTGACATATCTGTATTTTTAAAAAAATCTGGTGTTTTTATCTTATGCAAGCAAACCCCACATTTTCATAAACTTGTAAAACTGGAACATTGCGATCTTGCTTGATTAGTTTTTCACTATTGGTAAAACTTGGAGAGTTGTACAACTAAAATACATTTTGTTGTGTGTTACAAGCAGGATTCTGAACCATTCTTGATTAAGTTAGTGAGTAGAACCTAGAGAAGTGAGAATCGTATAGTTTTCGTAAGCTTCTAGATCTAACTTCCCATGTGTAGGAAAAGCTATAGGAGCAAGTTAAACAGCACCAAATGGAAACAATCCAACTGACTTGAGAAAAATGGGACATTCCACAGGACATTTGGCCTGGGTTCTTTTAAAATTCAGTATCCTGACAAAGTAAAAAGGTAGGAGGTTTGCTTTGGACCAAAAGAGAATAAAGGAAATCAGCATATGAACCTGATTGGATCCAGGTTTGAGGCAAAAAATTTATTAAAGCATTTTGGGGACAGTTAGATAAATTTGAAGAATATGCATGAATTTCATCATATTAAGACATTGTCAGTTTCTTTTTTTCCTTTTTTTTTTTTTTTTGGAAGACATGGTCCATTTTCTTAAGTTTGTAAATGGTATTGTGGCTATACAGAAGAATGTCCTCATTTTTAAGAGATGTATGCTGAAGTATTAGTGGTCAAGGGTCATGATGTGTGTAACTTCAAATGGTTAGGGAAAATCCATACTTATATGTAGAGAGAAATCAGATATAGAACGTTAACAATTGTTAAATGTAGGTGAAGGGGATATAGGATTTTCTGTATGTCTCAAAATCATTTTATACACACACACACACACTTAATCTTTAGTATGAAAAGTAAAGCTTGTAAAGCCAATAGGTTGGTTGAACAAACAGATTGGCATTATTCGTTTCTGTGCAGGAGGTGTGGGAAAAAGGTACAACATCCGTTTTTATTTGTCCACATAGTTGATTTATTGTATTTGGCATTGTATACTTTGAATTTCCAATGTACAACTTTTTCTCTGCTTTTGTTCAAAGGATGAGCATATTGGCATATAAACATAGCAGCTTCTGAAGCTCATTTGTTATATGAGTGAATTCTACTTGGAAAGAATTTTTTGGAGAACCTTTATTTTAAAAGGCTTAAAATACATTGTGGTTTCGTTTGCATAGTAGAAAGAACCTCACTTGAGCTACGCTTGGTCACAGATGCAAAGAAAAGTTCATGGGGAAGTAAAGAATAAGTTTCACTTGTGAGAAAAGTAATATTCTAAAATTCTAAACGAACACAGCCCGTGTTCAGTTATGGAAACTATTTGGTAGTGTTTGGTTAGAATTTTGAAAAACCCTAATTCGAAAGCACATAAAAATCCTGATGAGTTAAATCTTTATTCCCTGCTGGTATCACTTCTGTATTAATTTGCTTTATAGCATATAGTCTGAAATTTGAAAAAAAAAACCTATCTATTTTTTCAGGTGGCTTCTCTATAAACTATTTTGTATATAGACAGAGTTATTTGTGAAATCGTACTGTTATACATGAGCAAAATAATGTAGATTTTTAGGCTTGTCATGCCTAAATTACTGAAGACCTCAATTTTCATACACTGGCTCAGCTTTGATAAGGGAAAAGCAGTCTGTTAAGGATTATCTGACATGACTGCTTCAAGGTTCTGTTATTATTCAAGTCTACTAGGTTTGGTTTGAAGTGTATGGATTAAGGATAATAATGCATTTTAGTCTAAAGCTCTCTTCAGTTGGCTGGGCAGTGTTGGGTTTGGTATGAGTCATACTTTGTGTGTAGGTGTGTTCTCTGTATAATTACGCTGGCATGTTGCAGTCATAAGTCTCTCCTTTTCTTCCTCCTCTGCTCTCTCCCTGGTATGCAGAGTATTTGATTTCTGACAATGGAGGACAACAACTCTCGATAAGTGACGCCTTCATTAAAGGTAATTCTATCAAAAGCTGTACATGGGACAGTACGTCTTACTGGTGAGGGTGTACTTAGGGCTTCGCATATTGATGGGCACCTAACAAGCACTGAAAATAAATTCGGTTATTTTAGTACTATGGGAACACAGTTTTTATATGTATAGTAACTCTGAGGATGTTGGGAATGAAGAATATAAATTTGGACTTGGTTCGAGAGAAGATCTCTGATCTGAAAAGCAACTGTTTAAAAGCTTTTATAGAATTTAAATTTTATTCTTTGAAAGGCACAGTTTAATGCTTTCCAAATCATGAATATAAAATTAAGTATTGATATATATATCATCAAGGATTCTGAAACTTGTCCAGAAGCCCCCAGGGAGAGCTCATCCATTTGAGGACGCTGCTTGCCCTGTGGAATTGGAAAGAGAAATGGGGAGAAGAGATAAAGAACTAACTTTGCCAATTGATTTCTTGGGGACAAGACACTATAGAAGAAGACAGCCTTCTCTGACACCTCCCTCCTTAGCTTACTGTGGAGTAAGGATGTTCCTAAGTAGTTCATAATACTCCACAGCTTAGACCTCAGTTAAGTTTTCATAACTTAGCAGTGTTTCTAAATTCATCTCTGAACATCTGGCTCAACTAGAAGTTCATATAGGCCAGCTGTTTACATAATTAAAATGTATAATTTTTTTGTACCTCGTATTGTGGACACATGCTTTGTAGTGCTGGACTGTTCAGTTGAAAGTTTTTTTGTTTGTTTGGTTTGCTTTAAGAGGGGGATAGATTAGAGAATTTTTGTAAGCATTTCCCGCTTTTTTCCATTTATTCAGTCACATTTTTCAGTAATTATATAGTGAGCATCCTTTTTGCAAAGCTTTTTTTTTTAAAGATTTTATTTATTTGAGAGAGAGTGAGAGCTATAGAGAGAGAGAGAGCACACACACAGAGGGCGAGTGGGAGAAAGAAGCAGACTTCCCGCCGAGCAGGGAGCCCGATGCGGGGCTAGATTGCAGGACCCTGGGATCATGACCTGAGCCAAAGGCAGATGCTCAGCCGACTGAGCCATCCAGTCATCCCTCCTTTTTGCAAAGCTTTTGATATAATCTGTTTTTTGTCTAGATGCATTTTCATTCTTTTTAAAAACTTAAGGATTTTACAAAGTTTTATGTAAATTGTTATCATGTTTTAATATTTCTTTATAGTTCATTTCTGGGTTTGATTTTAACAAAACCTTTAAGTAAAGGTTTTGCTTTAAAAAAGGCCTTTGTTCTAATATTGAGAAAGAAACACTATAAAGAATTATCAGAATAGACTGTCTACACTGTTGTATACTCGTTCATACGTATCAGGACTGAGCTTTCCGTTTTAAAATTCTGCACCCACATTGTCACATGTCGTTCTGCCAATAGAGTTCTGTTGAATGCAGTTTTTAGTTTGTGATTTTACAGGGAAAGGCAGCCCCCTTATTTTTTAGTGCCCCTAGTAAAGTAAAAGGACTGTAAAAATCTCTTTTTTTTCAGAAGCTGTATTTATAATTATTGGCTTGAGAGTCCTAGTTACTTGTGTGAATTTGCTTTTCCCTGTTCTGTCTCTGATTTTGATGGTTGTGAATTTTGGTAATCAAACTCACACTTAATTTTTTGGTTTATTTACACATGTCCTTGCCTTTTTATACCAACAATTTGAATTGGCCGAGTTTAAAAACTTAAAAAGACACATCGGTGCTTTCTGAATCTATTAAGAACATGGCATAAAACATAATGGTGAAGTGGTAAAGTATGATTTCTTATTTTACACTTAGAATCCTTATTTAATCGTCGAGTTGAGGAGAAATCCAAAGAGCTCCCTTTCACACCTTTGGGCTGGCATCATAACAACCTGGAGCTGCTGAGGGAGGAGAATGGAGAGAAACAAGCCATGGAGAGGTTGCTGTAAGGCAGTGAGCTTTTTGATGTTAATCTTCCATTTTTATGATTTTCAGTGACTTGATGGGGATATGAGTAGTTGTTCTTCCTCTTAAAGTCAAAAATACTAAGATGATTTAGGAAATAAAGCCTTTTCTGATGAAATTTCTTATAAAACAAGAGTCCTAAACTGTGATTGTCTGTCCCAATTGTAATTTATGTGTTAAAATTTCATTGAATGAAAGGGGTTACCTTAATTGAAGATACTCACAGATTTCATTTGTGTATAAGATCATTAAGGTTCAGATGAAATAAGATCGGCTTAAGAAGATCTTGTCTTTGAGCCGTAATTCCTATGCTTATTTCTTTGTAGACTGCATATGGCATCTTCAGAATTATTGTCTCTGGCAGTAATAACTGCAAACTTCTTTCTTCTGACATTTTTATAGTTCAGCTAATCATAACCACATGATGGCACTACTCCAACAGTTGCTCCATAATGAGTCATTGTCACCATCTTGGAGGGACATCATCGTATCACTGGTCTGCCAGGTTGTTCAGACAGTCCGACCTGATGTCAAGAACCGGGACGATGACATGGATATCCGTCAGTTTGTCCATATTAAAAAAGTGAGCTCTGCTAATGCTTTTCTAGTGCTCGGAACTGATGGCATGGGCCTGGTAGTAATTTGTTTCCTAATGGTAATCTAAAAGGGGTTCTAAGTAAGGGGGGGTTTATCTGTCTGCTCTTTGTTAGCAGTGCACTTATGGGTCATAGAGGCCACCCATAGGAAGTGAGAAGTGAATGGAAGGGGGTGAGTTGGGCATGGAATTGGGAAACCAACCAATGGTGGTTTCTTCTTTTTTGCTTCCTTTTTCTTGACACATCATCTATGAGAAGACCTCTTCCCACAGATTACTGTTACTGTTCTAAGAAAAAGCAGTGGATAATTGCCTTATTTAGATAGTGGAGTCCTATATGTATTTTTTGCCTGTGACGTTTGATTCAGTAATGGTTTTAATTGCCCATTTGGTCAGTCATATGGGTATTTTAGAGTACCAGATAAGACCGTAGAGAGTGGGAGGTGGAAAAATAGTCATGCTAGACTTCAGTAATTATTGGTTGAAGGGAAGAATTATATCCTGGAACTTTCTGTTCTGATTTGATTACATAATAGTTAAAATAAAAAAAAAATGGAAATAAATAATAGCATCCATCTGACTGGATTCTAATAATGTAGCATTGAGTTTTGTTTTCTTGTTTCATTAGATTCCAGGTGGAAAGAAGTTTGATTCTGTGGTTGTCAATGGATTTGTTTGTACCAAAAATATTGCACATAAAAAGGTAATGCGATCTGTTCAACAGTGAAGTTCAGCAAACTATGACTTGTACCAAGCCAACAAATTGGGGTACCCTAATCATCGAGAGAAGGAAAGTGGATAGCAAGGAGCAGTTAGCAGTGTCTGCTCTAGAGGTGAAATTTTGGAAGTTTGGGTAAGGTCTTCAGGGCTGCTGATGATTAGGATTTGGATAATAGGAATTTGTGAGATGAGAAGGAAGGGAGAGGATAGGTCAGGCTTCCAGACAGAATGATAGGGTACTGGTTCATTTCTCCTTTGACCTGCCACATCTTAGGGAGACAAGGTTTCTCTAATAGACGGGAGTCCTTCCAGAGGCCTAGCATTTTAAAACTTTTTTCTCTCTTCTAGGGCTGCGTGGTGGCACTGTCACTGGGGTTGTCTTATCCTTCTCACCTATCTTTGCCTTCAGGCCCGAGGCCTCTTTCTAGCCCTAGCACAAAGGAATGGGGTGAAATAACCTGGTGTATTAAGGAATCTCTGAGATCCTAAGGTGCAAGATGAGAAAGGAGATGAGGCCGGAGGAGGCAGGCAAGGGGCTTTGTGTCCCATTTAGGGGCTTGATCTTTATTCTGAAGTCCACTGATTCTTAAAGTGCATGGTACATCAGACTCCCCTGTGGACCTTGTTAAATACACGGATTCCTAAGCCCAACCCCTAGAAATTCTCATTCATTATAAGGGTGTGGGAGTGTGAGGCTAAGGGAAACGTGGGGCTGCTTTTAAAGTAGGTACTGCATGTGTTCCCAGTGTCATTGGTCATCACATTTTGAAAAACCATCAATCTAGCAGTGCTTTCGAACTTGCTGTGCTCCTGAATCCCTCCAGGAACTCACTGCAAATAGAGATACCCTGACCCCCCCACCTCCAGAGATACTGATTTGGTTACAGTGAGAGCTTAGGTAGATTTCTAGTGTGAGCAACCTGATGGGCGAACTACAGTCCTGTTTTCACTCTTCTCTAAGCAGAGACTAATTCCTTTTTTTGTAAGGCATGAAGCCTCCTGAAAATTGTCAGTGATCATTGATAAATAAAACTATGCTTGGATTTGATCCAATGTCAGTATTTCTGCATAGAATCTTATTAAAACAGGCACATTACCCATCAAGGTAGTAATTTAAGCCAAATTAAATGATCTCTATTGAATTAAGAGGAGAGTATGTTGAGCTTTTCTTTAGAGTTGAAAATTGTATGTGGGAGTGGTAGAAACATATGCATGAATGACTGTCTTGCTTCACTGCCCATGTTTAGAGATAGTCTTTAATTTGTAGTTGCTAAGAACAAAAATCCCCAAGCGTAGTTCCCCAAATGCTGCATTCACTGCTTTAAAGCCATTTGCCAGTTCAGAGTGTATAAGCACGGTCACTCGGAACTTCCATTGCAGGGCCTGGGCTGTTGGGCTTGTGGCTTTAGTTATATGGTTAGGATTTTTGTCTGAGTCTGCCCTTCCGGATACTTTAAGGTTTTCCTTTTTGAGTTCTTGTTACTTGGTTTGGCTTCCCAATTTATCACTGCTTAGAATCTATTCAGGAAATGTTTTCATTCTTTTATCCCTCCTTTTTCCTTCTTGAATTTTAGAAAGGGTAAATTATGCTTTCAAAGTTGCTGATCTCTACGAGTTCGTGAGGAATCCTGTCTTTAAGCCCTTTTCTTCCATACCCAGGGCTTGATACCTTTTCTTGCAATATTAGGAACCCCCCCCAAACCAAAAAAACTTTAAAGAGTGTAGAGGATTAGGTTAAAATAGAATTAGTGAAGCAAAGCCAATTTTTGAGGAAGTCTGCTTCACTCTGAGCAATTTGTTTTGAAAAAATATATAAGAATACCGCAAAAGAACTACATGAGAGTATTTCAGTACAAATATAAGGAGATAGTCTATTTAGAAAGAATTATAAACAATATAACTTTAAAGATATGATTATAGGAGGTCTGTAAAGTGCAGGCTTTAAAAAGCTTTTAACAAATTTTATGTTTTGTAGATGAATTCTTGTATTAAAAATCCCAAAATTCTTCTGTTGAAGTGTTCCATCGAGTATCTCTACAGAGAAGAAACTAAATTTACTTGCATTGATCCTATTGTGCTTCAGGTAAGGACTTCTGACTGAAACAGTGATCTGCAGGGGTCTTTGTGTACTGTAGGGCTCGCAGACTCATAACTCATTCCAGCTGGTTTTATTTGGCAGGGAAAGAAACTTGATGGCTTTTGTTTCACTTAAAAAATTCTTATAAAAGACATCTTTTATGTATTACTTCGGAAGCTTATCAAAACCTCTGTCATTCCTTATTTTAGAGTTTCAGAGTTGTTAAAGGGAATGTACGACTTTTGGGGAATATATGGAAGAAAAAGGGAAACTCTAAATTCTGGCCTCTCTGCCCACTTGGGTTATTGATTTACTTTAAGGATTTTTCTAACTTAGCAGATCCCCAGTGGCAATGCCTAGTTTTTAATAGAGTCTGTCCTACTAAAACACATGTTTCTGGACTGCCAGTTACCTTTTACATGGTTGGTTAAGGGGTGTAACATCCGATGGAAATTGTGTTTCTGTATGATTTTTCTTAACTAAGGGACCCAGAAGAGCCGCAGAGGATTCTAATCCTCAGCCTCAGCTCAGCTGCTACACAGGCTGGAACCCTTTTGGCTCTGTTTTAAGAAACTAAAAGTGCTTTTTGCTGGAAGTGCTCTCACCCCAGAGAGATGCACCCCAGCCCTGCCTGGATGGCTCTCAGTGGCCCCACTGCTCAGAGCTCCATTTCCGGTTGTACCATTGTACTTGCTTTTGTACATTTTAAATTCCCTTGAGGCAGCCTCCAGCTGTGCTGAGCCACCTGTGTGGGCTGTCCAGGTTCTCTCGCAGGGTACTGACTTTTATTTTTGCTAGTGGGCTGGATACGAAGTTGCATTGGTTTAGAAAGTTTTTTGCCCCAACTGCCTTTCTCCCCTAAACGCTATGCATTTTCATTTGCAGTTGTTTAAAATAGGAGGTTTTCAGGAATGTGTCTTATCATGTTATAGCAGAAACGCTTATATTCAGTTCCAGAAATATGTAGGAAAAGCATTACTTGAATATCCATAGGTGACAATTTTCTGAGAGTGGTAGGAACAGTCACTTTTGTACTGAATTCATAGAAAAGCAACAGAAGAAACTTAGTTGTGTTTTTTTGGAATTCTGCTTTGTTACTTGGGGTTGTTTCCTCTTGGAATTCAGCTATGTATAACAAAAATCAGGTTTCGACTAGATCATTACCATCCCTGATAGCTCTGATTTACCATGACTTCTCAGTGGTGAATTGATATCAGGAATAGGGAAAAACACAATTATTGTTTTTGGAGTCTCAGATTTTTTGATGCTGGGAGTTCTCTTAATCTCACTGAAGGTATCATTGGAAGACTTTTATAGGATTAGATCACAACTGTGTTGATTGTAAGGCTTATCCTGAATGGATTTGTTAAAATGTGTGAAATTGCAGGTCTTGGATGAACTGGATTACTGAAATCCACAGGTTAGTGTTTATAGAAAAGTATATTTAAATTTATCCACTCTATTGTAACTCCATTCCTGAAATTAGGTTAGTGGACTGAAGTCTGTTTGTGTTAGAGAAATGTGCTGTGGGCAAACATCTATTTAAGAAACATGATTTAATTTGCTATAAGTTAAAATACATTGTGCTTTGAGACATAGTTTTTTAAACCTTAAACACCTGTCCTATGAAAGTTTTTAGTTTGAATTGATAGAAAGTATCAGCTGATTTGAGTTCTCTCTCTCTCTCTCTCTTTTTTTTTTGGTCCACTCAGTGTGGAATAACCAAAGAAGCAGCAGAAATTTTGGTAGATACAGGCATACCTCAGAGATTGCAGGTTTGGTTCCAGACCACTGCAGTAAAGCTAGTATTGCAATAAAGTTCATCAAATGATCTGTTTCATCTCCTGATGCATATAAAAGTTATGGTAACGCTGTACTATAGTCCAATAAGTATGCAAATAGAATTATACATACACACACACACACACACACACACACACACACACCTTAATTTAGAAATACTTTATTGCTAAGAAGTGCTAGCCATCATCTAAGGTTTCAGGGGGTTGTTCATAATCACTGATTACAGATTACCATAACAAATATAATAATAATGGAAAAGTGTAAAAAACTATGAGAATTACCAAAATGTGATGCAGATATGAAGTGAGCAAGTGCTGTTGGAAAAATGGTGCCAGTGGACCTGTTTGACACAGGGTTGCCACAAACCTTCAAGTTTGTAAGAAATGCAGTATCTGCAAAGCACAGTAAAGCACAGCACAATAAACAAAGTTTGCCTGGAATCAGGAGAAGGAGAAGCAAAGGGCAAGGAGATAAGCAGCTGGTGGCCTCACAGAGTCTTCACAAAGCTGACACTGCTCGGGCTGTTGGTCTGCCCCTGCCCTGCTCTGGGCTCATGGCCTACTCCCTGATACCCTTTCCTTGATGGGCCTGGACCAGGCTCCCTTTGGAACACGGTGCTTCGTGTTCAGTCATGGCAGTTGTTTATAGTTGCGACTGAGAGGAAGTGTATTTGCCATTCCTGTGCCAAAGCCCAGAGATTAAAAAAAAAAAACAACATCTTCTAGGTATATTTTGAAGCTGCAAAAATAACATCATTAAAATGCTGTTAGGGGGCACCTGGGTGGCTGGTTGGTTGAGCAGCTGCTTTTGGCTCAGCTCATGATCTCAGGGTCCTGCGATCGAGCCCTGCATTGGGCTCCCAGCTCAGTGGAGAGCCCGCCTATCCCTCTCCCTCTGCCTGCCACTCTGCCTACTTGTGCTGTCTAGCTCTCTGTCAAATAAATAAAATATTTATAAATAAAATAAAATGCTGTTCAATTGCCATGTAATAGGTAGAGTAGGAAATTAACACATTTCAAGGGAAAAAATCTATTTTGTTAATAATGGGAGATTTTGAAAATGTCCAGTTTTTGTCAATAAAACAGTGAAAGGTAGAAATACACTCCATCCTGGCAGGTTCATTGCAGGAATAGGCTCTTCCACTGCTGGTGACACTTGTCGTGAAAACAGACTTGCCCAGAACACACTTTGGGTGGGTGGAGCAGAAGTGACAGACGTGCTCACACATTCAGGTGTCCTCCTGTGTGGAGCCTAGAAATTTTATGAAAAAGTTAGTGATTTGTATTATTGTTTGTTTGTTTAAGATTTTATTTATTTGAGAGAGAATGAGAGAGAGCACAAGAAGGGGAGGGTCAAAGGGAGATGCAGACTCCCTGCTGAGCAGAGAGCCTGATGTAGACCTGACCCAGGACTCCAGGATCATGACCTGAGCCAGAGGCAGTTGCTTAACCAAATGAGCCACCCAGGCACCCCGTGATTTGTATTATTTTAATTCTGGTCATTACTTAACAGTATTTATTTGCTTTGAAAATAAGCCTTTGTCAAGCAATTGTATTAAGCTTTGTGTTTTAGATCTTTAACTCTGGCTGTTCTGGGTAGAATATGATCTCCTGGGAGATTGAGATGAGGAGGAAGCTGAAATAGCATCGTTAGAGTTGTTTATTTAGATAGCCAAAGAAGAGCTACTCTGGTTACTTTCAGAACATAATGGGGAATCTATAATTAAAAAAGTAGAAATTGCTTTCATTGGGGAGTTGGGCTGTTAGATTTTTAAAATTTATTATTATTATTTTTTTAACATCCAAGAGCAAGCTAATTGGATTCTTGACTTTCATAGTACAAGTTACTAAGGACTGAAAATCAAAGTACGATTAGTAAGTCAGAAAATAAAGTTTCCCCGAAATTCTTTTTAGCATAACCAACAGTTTAGAATTATGAATAAAACTCTAGGTTTTGTTTGAAGTGACTTGCTTCTGGACTTATTTATGGATGAAGAGAATTTAGGCTTAGAGTATATTAATTGTCAAACTATCCTGATATTTTAATATCTCTAGATCTTGAATTGTACCAGCTGTAATAGTTTTGATGGTTTTTTTCCCTCAGGAAAGGGAATTCTTGAAGAATTATGTTCAGCGAATAGTTGATGTTCGACCCACGTTGGTTCTAGTTGAAAAAACAGTATCTCGGATTGCCCAAGACATGTTACTAGAACATGGCATTACTTTGGTCATTAATGTAAAATCAGTGAGTGTTCTTATTTTTCTATTTTTATATCATTTTTTAAAATCTCAGTTTTTAAATTTATATGTATGCATGATTGATATGCAGGGATCTTTGATTATCTATTTGCTATTCCGTATATTGAAAGTAGGACAGTAGACACAACAGCCATTTCATTATTTAAGACTGGAGAACCTCAGGTTGGAAGAAAGAGTAATTAATTATATAGCGCTCATTATAGTTATTTACAAGACCAAAGGTGTAATAGATATTAGTTAATAAGTAGTCCTTGTTGAGCTTTCATTTTTTTCAGGGAATTGTACAAGTAGAAAATGTTCTCTCTTGAAAAGTTACCCTCTTCAGAATAGAAGCCAATTCTAGGAAGTTTTCCCCTTCCCTCCTCAGTATTCTGTGCCAATACATGATGCTTAAATACCTTTTATAATGTTATTAATATGAATCTGGTTTGTTTTCGTGGGTACCTATTGATCACTAGGCAACTACTGTAGTCTAATCTAGAACCAAAAGAATTGTTATATAATTAAAATTAAGGAAATTATATAATTTAATTATGTAATTAAAATTAAGGAAATGATGAGGTTTATTTTTTAATATTAATTTTCCAGAAAAAATTTACTAAGAATTTTATTTTTCTCTAATTTTGTAATATAATGTTTTTCTGTGTTCTAGCAAGTTTTAGAACGAATCAGTCGGATGACCCAAGGTGATTTAGTAATGTCGATGGACCAGCTGCTTACAAAACCCCACCTGGGCACCTGTCACAAATTTTATATGCAGATGTTTCAGTTACCTAGTGGTGAGTGATCTTTAGCATAGATTCACCTGAGATCGAGGACAAGAGGAATGAGTAAACTCATTAGTACTACAGTGTTTACTTTGTCCTACTAATATCTACTATCTGTTAATAATAACTAGTTATAATGCTAGTATCTGTGAGCAGTGGTTAGATGAGTATTGGCAACTGTGGTCTTACTTAGAGGTTTTTCTCTTATAGAGGTTAGGATAATGAATTAATTCTGTCTGGTCTTAACGGATTGCCACCTAAGTCTTCTTAAACTTTTTATGTTTATTTGTAGAGCAAACCAAAACACTGATGTTTTTTGAAGGCTGTCCACAGCACCTGGGTTGCACGATCAAGCTTAGAGGGGGCTCTGATTATGAGCTGGCTCGAGTTAAGGAAATCCTAATATTTATGATCTGTGTAGCTTACCATTCTCAACTAGAAATCTCCTTCCTCATGGATGAGTTTGCTATGCCTCCTACGTTAACACAGAACCCTTCCTTCCATTCTCTGATCGAGGGGCGGGAGGATGAAGGGACTGCACAGGAGCCATTCAGCGGAAGTCCCCTCACCCGGGAGCCCGACTTCCCTGCAGAGATTCTGCCCTCCGAGGACGGCAGTTTGCTAGAACCGAGGACTGTGTTTGAGAAGGGCGACCAGGAAAATAAAAGCGTGACCCCGGATGCTGCCTCTTTGAAGCATCAAGAGTATGCCACGACAGCTTGCGCAGCAGGTATCCCCTGTGCTCTCTTTCCATCGGTCCCAGAGTCACTGTTGCCGCTCCACGTGGACGACCCGCAGGATGCCTTGGGCATGGAGCAGCCGGAGCCCTTGCAGCACGCGGATGAGCTACAGGATCCCAAAAGCCCGATGAGAACCTTTAGAGACCCTTTACAGGACGACACTGGATTGTATGTGACCGAGGAGGTTACCTCTTCTGAAGATAAACGAAAGACTTATTCTTTGGCCTTTAAACAGGAATTGAAAGATGTGATCCTCTGTATCTCCCCAGTAATCACATTCCGGGAGCCCTTCCTTCTGACTGAAAAGGGGATGAGATGCTCTACCCGAGATTATTTTGCCGAGCAGGTGTACTGGTCTCCTCTCCTCAATAAAGAGTTCAAGGAAATGGAGAGCAGACGGAAGAAGCAGCTGCTCAGGGATCTCTCCGGCCTCCAGGGCATGAATGGGAGCGTTCAGGCCAAGTCTATTCAAGTCTTGCCCTCGCACGAGCTAGTGAGCACTAGGATTGCGGAGCATCTTGGGGATAGCCAGAGTTTGGGTAGGATGCTGGCCGATTACCGGGCCAGAGGAGGAAGAATTCAGCAAAAAAATGCAGACCCTTTTGCTTATTCAAAGGAAGTACCTGGTACAGCAAGCGGCAGATCAGGAAGCAAAATTGAGGGTGATGAAGAGAAGGGGTTGATTCCGAATGACGCGGTGTGGTCCACAAAGGTGAGGCCACTTCGCGTGCACGTTTAGAACCTGTTGAAAAACTGTGCTGTGGCATGTTTAAAAAAACACACAAATATGACAGATTGCAGATTTAGTAAATATTTCTTCCTGTACCTTTTTTTTTTTTTTTTTGCCTTGAGTCAGCTGGTTTATGTATTGCTTTAGATATGAAGTAGGAGTATCAAGTAATGAAACTGGGTTTTGAACTTTTCACACTGAGCTTGCAGTCAAGTATGGGAAGAGCTTTGCCGTAGGCAAAGGGTGGAGCTAGGTAAAATCCGTGGCAGGCTGACTTGGGTGTGGTGTGATGCGTCCTTGATTGTTTTAATAAGCTTGTGAGAGGGAGCAAGACAGGAGGTTCCTGCCGAAAATGGATGTGTTTTTAGAAAATGTCAGACATATTTATTTAGCATAAAACACTTCACGTTATTTAACGATGATAGTGCCCTTATTCTTTTTAAACGCAAATTGAGGGGAAATGAAGGAAGATTTGCTTATGGACACATTATTAGTAGTGTTTGTAATAAAACTAATGAAAAAATCCATCTCTAAATCAGGATATGAAATTGTTTAATAGAACAATAAAAAGTTGCCTAATTTCACCTAGAGTTGGGGAAGTACTAAATAATAATGGGACACCGTTTTCTGTATGGTACACTAGTGTTTCTGAGATTGGCAAAAAAGGAAAGTGATAAGAGTCATGGTTAATGTGGTGTGGAAAAAACCCTATAATTGTGTATAAATTGGTATTTATATACATTTATATAAATTTATGGAAAGTGATGAGGAGATCCATTTTTATTTCCATGTAGATGTATGTACCTATGGTCCAGGATTCCAATCTTTTATAACCTATTCTGCCGAAATAAGCAAGCATTTTATATAGGAATGCTTACATTTTGTAGGAATATATGTACAAGGAGATTTGCTGAAGCCTTGTTTCTAGTTGTTTGCAGTAAAAGGATGAGTTAGATCTCATTGAATCACCCGGATAGAGCCCATGATATATTTTCAAGTGTTAAAAAACAAGTAGTGTTGTATGTAGCATCCTTTCATTCTTAGAAAAACGAAATCACCTGTGTATTCTTATGTGGGTGTTTTTGTGTATAAATGCATGTGAACTCAAAGAGAATGAATTTTTTTTTTTTTTTAAAGATTTTATTTATTTATTTGACAGAGAAACAGATCACAAGTAGGCAGAGAGGCAGACAGAGAGAGAGGGAAGCAGGTTCCCTGCTGAGCGGAGAGCCCGATGCGGGACTCTGTTTCAGGACTCGGGATCATGACCTGAGCTGAAGGCAGAGGCTTTAACCCACTGAGCCACCCAGGTGCCCCGAGAATGCATGGTTTTTAATCACAGGGTCAAAGTTACCACTCTGGGAGGTGAGGTAGCATCAAAGGAGGAGAGGCTTTATGTATTTCTGGAACTTCTTCATTTACCTCTGTACTGTTTTATTTTCAGCAGAGAGCAAATGTTGCCTTTGTAATGGCCAAGAACAGATATAAAGTACAAATAAGTAAATCCCTGAGAATGTGGAATTCTCAGATTGATGTTTTATCCAGTCGTCAGTTCGTTTCATATGGATCTAGTTCATTAACTATTTACTTCCAAAGTAATTTAATGCGGTTTTGTAAGTAATAAGGGAGTATTTAGGAAAACAAGCTATTTAGACATCTGTTTGTATTTTTAAATTAACTTAAACTTTTTGGATTGTTCTGTCTCAAAAATGAACTGCTCCTCTTCCTCATATTTAGTTTCTAGCAGTTTTCAGTCTTCCTGGCACGCTCACAGTGATGGTGGGAGGCAAATCGAGGGGCATATGTTGGGCATTAGAAGCATGCCTTGGGGTTGGAGTGTGGGGCGGCTTCTGGGTGCTCATCCGCTCCTTCTCCTGTAGGTGGACTGTCTGAACCCCGTGAACCACCAGAGACTGTGCGTGCTCTTCAGCAGCTCTTCGGCCCAGTCCAGCAACGCCCCCAGTGCCTGCGTCAGTCCTTGGTAGGAGTCTTTTCCTCTTGCCCTGTTGCACTGTATTTAACAACAGAATTCCAGCAACTTAAAAAAACATTTCAGCCATTAAAGTCTGTTTTTAGGTACATGGCATGTATACGAATTGATAGAACTTTTAAACTTGTGAACTAAATACGGAATTTGTATTTGTTCATGGGTAAGGAGTAAATGAGAAGTACCTTGAGTAAGAGGGAAAAGGATGTGAGGGGTGGAAGAAAATTTGTACGTATAAAAATGAGAAAGTTGATACGTAAAAGCTAGTTTGCTTTAAAAAAAAAAAAAAGATTTTTTTATTTTTAAGTAATCTCAACACCCAACATGGGGCTCGAACTTACAACCCCAGAGATAAGGAGTTGCATACTCCTCTGACTGAGCCAGCCAGGCACCCCTATAAAACCTAATTTTAATCATTGTGATAATAGTGTACAACATATGCAGGTTTTCTGTGAGGCATCATTTTCATAAAAGTAGTGAGTCTTTGGCCTTATTAATGGGTTTTTCTAAAACTTAATTATAAGTACACTGATAGAAAACCATCTTATAGTATCATAAACTATTTGTTTAAAATGATATAATAGTCACAAAAGACTACTTATTACATAGTTTAGTTTTAAAAGTACTATGTACTTTAATTTTAAAAACTTGTTCTTGGAGCACTGTTTCTGTGATAAAATGTGTTCTGTATTTTAACTGTGGACTCCAGAAACACTTTATTTCTACCAGTGAGATAATTCTTCTAGTGTGTATAGCTCTAGCAGACTGACTTGGGGCTGAGGAGCCCATAGGAGTTTTCTGTGGGAATTTATGGACTCCTTAGGCCAAGGCTTGAATAATTTAACAGTGCTGTATATAGCCAAATTCTCTTATTTATGGGCATTCATAAGTTAGGCATGATGTCAGAAATTGGCTCTCCTGGAAGGATATGAGCTGCTGTTCTCCATGCTCAGTAAAGGTGTGGACCAGAGGACAGGAGATAGGAGTTCTATTTTATGGTGATAGGCTATAACGGCTTTGTAAAGGAAACTTCCTGGCTCACATCTGTTTCAGTCAATTATTATTGTTTATACATTCTGATATAGTTTGATAAGATGCTAATGGACTGGGAGTGGGTAAGGAGATACATTGTGGCTAGTCAAAACTATTTTATCTGATGAAGTTAACTCTGTTCTTTATTAAGAAAAGTGGAATATTGCCAACTTTAATATACTACATTGTAGGCATATTTAACAGGTAGTCCGTTTGTAGTCTCATAAAATGTCCTGGCTGTGTGGTTCTTATGACATACAAGCTCCTAAGAAATGTTGTCTTCTTCTAGGATTGTAACGATGGAATTTTATGGAAAGAATGATCTTACATTAGGAATATTTTTAGAGAGATACTGTTTCAGGTAAGAACAAATTTTCTCCTTATACTCCATGTATGCGTTTCTGATGCCCAGAATTTCAACCTAAAACATGAGCATGAGTTGGAGTATTATGCGGCCTCTTCTATAATACCACATGTCAGAGTATACCATACAAAGAAGTAATTTCATATTCAACCCCGGAATGTCTTATCTAGTTCATTCCTCAGATCTTTGAGTGTCTAATTATGCTGTGATCCCTAAGACTTTTTTTAAGGATGTCCGTTTTTACAGTGATTGAAATGAGAGGCAGGAGAAGCATAGAGATCAGCTAGACCTTAGTTTAAGTCTTAGTGCTATCACCTGCCATTTACATGATAAGGAGTAATTTTTACCACCCCCCTATACAGGGAATAACAAGCTCCTGAAGTATCATGGATTTCCATAGGTAAAATGAATTGATGTTTTCAAAATGCTAAGCAAATAGAAGGTGCTTAATAAGTGGAAACTATCACTGAGCTGCAGGAGAAGACAGGATGCTCAGCTATAGGCACCAAGCAATGTGGGTGATACCCTGCTCTGATTGTCCACCGGTCATCAATATTGCTCTAGAGAAAATACTGTACTTTCTGGACAGTGGTTCTAATTAGCCAATGTTCATTCTACATTGCTTCTGGTTTCATGGTTAATGTGAGGACTTCTTTTGGTCAAAGGCCTTCTTACCAGTGTCCTAGCATGTTCTGTGACACCCCCATGGTGCATCATATTCGGCGCTTTGTCCATGGCCAAGGCTGCGTGCAGATAATCCTGAAGGAGCTGGATTCTCCAGTGCCTGGATATCAACATACAATTCTTACCTATTCCTGGTGCAGAATCTGCAAACAGGTAAATATGCCCTGTTGCTATAGTATTTCATACAACATCATTTATTTCTTTATTTGTATAGTCCTTTTTGGAAGGGGTGGTCTGTGTTGTTTTGGATATATTCGTAATTGAGCTCTTTTATATTTTACCTTCCAGGGCTGGGTGTTGCATTTAGTGTTTATTTCTTGAAGTTTCCATTTTAGAATTTATCAGTCATTAGGTAACATACAGATACCTTGTTCAGTAAAATTACAGAGATTATATCTTGACAATTTTCAGTTATGTTTATTTATTCAGCAGACACTTATTTAGCACGGTCTGTGTGCTGGGGACTATGTGAGGGCCTGGGCATCGCTCCTGTCCTTTAGTGGGGGAGACAGACTTGTAGCACAACAATGATAGCGCTCTAGGATGTTTGTGTCTGTTTGAGCCTATATCAACATTCCTATCTTAAGAGATACAGCTGAGACCATGTTTAAATTGATCTCTTGAGGTGCAATACGTATTGCATGGAGCACTGGGTGTAGTGCATAAACAATGAATTTTGGAACACACACATGAAAATATTAAATTAAATTAAATTTAAAAATTTGATCTCTTGAGAAAAAGACCATGTGTTTTATTTCTTGTGTGTACTTTTCTTTTTTCACTCTAGAGGAAGTACTTGGTGACAATATTATGCTTTTAATATTTACTTTTTATCCAAATTGTTTGCAGTGAACGTATGCCAAGTTTAATAACTTCATTTGCTTATTTTGGAGTGTGCTTTTGGAAGGCAAATATGAGAATTACAGATAAAATAATAGTGTGACCTGTATCAATGTCAGTGGTTGAGGAATGTAAAATCAAAGTCTGTTCATTCTGCAGTAGCGAGCATACAGCCATGAAATCATTTCTTATAATTACCTATCTTTTTATACTTGTTCTTATAGGCCTTTTGTTCCCTTTAGACAGCGGGTAATATTTTGTTGTGGAATATATGAACTTCTCTAGATCGAGCAGTGAATTAAATGAATAACTTAAATTAGATTTGTATATCTTACATGCCTTGGTGTATGTACTTTATTTTAAAACAAGACTTTTGCCTTTGGGGTTATGTTAGAAAGGAAAAAGCAAACAGTTTTTGTTACACAAAAATGAAAAAAACTTCCATGTGTCAAAAAACTTATAATATGACCAACTAGTAATATACTTAGTATTAAATTTCTGTAAGGCACGATAATAGAAAAAGGGCAAAAGGCATAACAAAGCAATTTAACAGAAATGGCCAGTAGACTTGTGCAAATAGATTTTGCTCAGTAGTCAGAGAAGTGTTAAGAAAACCAGTAAGTGTAGTTTTATTTTGTTTTTAAGAAATTACATTTTAAAGGTTTATAATTCCTGAGATTGGTAAGAAAGTGGGGAAATTGATATTCTCAGGTATTGTTAGAGATTGTGTAAACAAATACACCAGTTTTTTTTTCCTTTAAGATTTTATTTACTTGAGAGAGAGAGGGAACGCAAGTGGTGGGGGTGGGGGGTTGGGGCAGAGGAAGAGGGAGAAGCACACTCCCAACTGAGCAGGGAGCCTCACCTGGGACTCGATCCCAGGATCCAGCTGAGCAGAAGGCAGACACAACCCACTGTGCCACCCAGGCACTTCCCAGTACCCCAGTTATAGAAGACAATGTGGCAAAAAGTGTCAAAGACTGAATAAATGTTCATGCTCTTTGGCCTACCAATTCCTACTTTCCTTAATTTATTCCAAGGAAATAATTGTGGATATTTGTAAGTAATTACGCGCGCACACACACACACACACACACACACACACAAGAAAGTTCATCAGAGCATCATTAGAATAGAGAAAAACTTGTAATATCTTGAAAGCATATCAGTAAGGATTGGTTAGATGTCCATATAATGGGATACTCTATGGCTATTAAAAATCAAGTTGTATGAGATTATCTTATGTGGGAAAATACATAGGAGACATTGCTAAGTAAAAATAATACAAGAAACTAATTATAGGAAGGGATTTTTATTTATAAATACACTGGGTACCTCCTATGTATTCATTTACATATATATGTACATATATACATACATATAAATATACATAAACATACATAGAAAGTAAATATACTAGCATATTGATACTGGTGGGGTGGGATCACCAGTGATACTGCTTCCCCAGCCATCCCTAACTCTAGCCACTTATAAACCTTTCTTTCTTTTTCCAGTTTTCTTCATTCAGAATATATTAGATTTGTACTAGAAAATAAATTATTTTTTAAAAAAGATTCTCAGTATGTGATTATATAACAAATGATTTATATGAATTTCAGGTAACACCAGTTGTTGCTCTTTCCAATGAGTCCTGGTCCATGTCATTTGCAAAATACCTTGAACTTAGGTTTTATGGGCACCAGTACACTCGCAGAGCTAATGCTGAGCCATGTGGTCACTCCATCCACCATGATTATCACCAGTATTTCTCCTATAATCAGATGGTGGCATCTTTCAGGTAAGAAGGCAGAGTGATCTTACACGCACGCAGTCACATACACCCTAGACGGCTTTGTGACATTTCTTCTGTAACTGGATTGAATTACTTTGTGGTGTGTGTTGTTCCCCACCCCTACCATTGCAGATGTGGAGGGTCATACTCTGTGCTAAGAACTTTCAGTGTTGTCATTTTACTTCATCCTTAATTTAAGAAATAGGTATGATTATTACCTCACTTTCGAGCTTATTGGTCACTGAGAGAGCTAGCAAGTGATGAAGTCATGATAGGAACTAGTAGCTCTGCTGTTACAGGTGTTAATCTTAACCACTATTTTCCGTAAGCATTTTTTAGAATTTTTGTTAAGACATTAACTAGCTTAAAGTTAACTGGATATTCCAGATAGAGCTAAAATCACGAGTTTGCAGAATGGGTACCCTGTGATATTATATGATTTGAGAAAGCCTTCAGGCTCTGCCTTCAAAATATATCCAGAATCTGAATGCCTCTGACCATCACCACTGCCACTCTGGGCTGGGCCTCTGTTGCCTTTCCCTAGAGTACTGCAGTGGGCTCACTCAGTTATCCTTTGGCTTGCCTCCTGCGGTCTGATCTCAACACAGTAGTCAGGGTGATTCTGTTAAGTGAAAATCGGCTCAGGCCACTCCTCTGCTGCAGACCCTTCCATGGGTGTCTGTTTCAGCGAGCCTGTTTATGGGCCTGTGAGCTCCCTATGTGCTCTGGCTGCTCAGTACCTCTCTGTTCTCACCTCCTGCTTCTGTCCGCTCACTTATGCCTATCCCCTCACTGCAGCCTCCTTTATATCAGGTAGGATCTTGCCAGGGAGGCTTGTACTTGATTTTCCCTCCCTGATCCGCCCCTCCACTCCCCAGCTATCTGCCTGCTTTTCTGACCGGTCCTATGGGTCTTTGTTTCTATTGCTCCTGCCCTGACTCCTCACGCCCAGCACTCCCTGCTTACTTCCCTTGCTTACTTTAGTTTTCTCTAGAGCACTTACTGTCTGATATAATAGATATTTGAACTCTTTGTTTTGTTTATTGCCCAAGTCTCCTTCTTCCTGACTCACCAGGGCAGTAATTCTGGCCCTTGTTTAGTGCTATATCCTCAGCCCCTAAAACAACTCTGACACAAAATAGGACTTCGGAAATACTGATACTTAGAGCTTATTTCCTTTTGGAAGCAAGAGCTTTAAACATGAATTTACCACCTGGATGGGTGATAGATTCATTAGACAACAGAAACTCACGGGTAGGAAGTCTCCTAAGGGACTCATGAGGATGAAAGACTCACGAGGAATCCTCAGGAGCTGGGAAGGTGACCTGCTTCTAGACGAACTGTAGGAAGGAGTTCCTCCCCTTCTTAAAGGTTTATATCCCCGTTGTGCTTTAGGCGATACATGATGAGGTCACAGTACAGTGAAGAAACAAACAGGACAAAACCCTTCCAGAATTGGGGAGGATATTTATAATGGTTGAACGTTGTCTTCAGTATTTTTTTAATTGTTTTAAAATGCTGTATTATAGAAACTTTGTCTTGTACCTCATAGAATTTAGGTTTATCTCTACTCAAGATGTTAAAATTTTTTTACTTTTCTACTGTTGTTTGTATTTTTTTTCTCTCAGTTATTCTCCCATTCGGCTTCTTGAAGTATGTGTTCCACTCCCCAAAATATTCATTAAACGTCAGGCCCCATTAAAAGTGTCCCTTCTTCAGGACCTGAAGGACTTCTTTCAAAAGTAAGTTTTACTTTCTTTGATCATCTGTTTTTGTGTATATAGACATCTGTCTCTAATGTACACATATTTTAAAATATCAGGTTTGTTCATTTAGCTTTCTTTGAAAACATAAATAACTATTTTTCTAAATATATGTTATATATGTCCGATGTAAAAAAAATGTAGACTGGGGTGCCTGGGTGGCTCAGAAGGTTAAGCCTTTACCTTCAGCTCAGGTCATGATCTCAGGGTCCTGGGATCGAGCCCCAAGTTGGGCTCTCTGCTCAGTGGGGAGCCTGCTTCCCCATTTCTATCTGTCTACCTCTCTGCCTACTTGTGATCTTTCTGTCAAATAAATAAAAAATCTTTAAAAAAAAATGTAGACTGCAAAAAGTATAAAAAAGAAATCAAACCCTCTTAGACATAACAGCTGTTGAAACTTTGATGTACATCCTCTTAGGTCTTTTTTGTGTAGCACAATTGTGTATGATTCTTAATTCAATAAAATAAAAAGTTTTGTGTGTTGTTTTTCTATGTGAGATTAGAAAATTTAATTCCAACTTTTCTAAGATGTTTAACGTTTATGTTTTTGTTAGAGTTTCACAGGTGTATCTTGCTGTTGATGAGAGACTTGCATCTTTGAAAACGGATACATTTAGCAAAACGAGAGAAGAAAAAATGGAAGATATCTTTGCACAAAAAGAGGTCATTCATTTCTTTGACAGAAGCTCAAAAGTTAAAAAACTTATCAGAAGTTTCTTGAGGGGTGGGTCTCAGGTGGCTGGAATTGCTTCTTTCCTTGTAGATGGAGGAAGGCGAGTTCAAGAACTGGATCGAGAAGATGCAAGCGAGGCTCATGTCTTCCTCAGTGGACGCCCCTCAGCAGCTGCAGTCTGTCTTCGAGTCCCTCATCGCCAAGAAGCAAAGTCTCTGCGAAGTACTGCAAGCTTGGAATAACAGGTGCGCTTTACCGCCTGGTGCTTTTCTGAACGTTTTTGCAAAATTTGCTCTGCCATGATTTTTTTTTTTTTTAAGATTTTATTTATTTATTTGACAGAGATCACAAGTAGGCAGAGAGGCAGGCAGAGGCGGGGGGGGGGAAGCAGGCTCCTCACTGAGCAGAGAGCCCGATGTGGGGCTCGATCCCAGGACCCTGAGATCATGACCTGAGCCGAAGGCAGAGGCTTAACCCACTGAGCCACCCAGGCGCCCTGCCATGATGTTTTTAATTGAAAGGCCTTTATTGTGATGCTACATTTAATTCTTAAGTTGTAGAAGTTTTTATTTTTCTGTCAACACCTCCCCTTCATCATTTAAAACATATATGCTAATCTTCAGGTGGTTTGTAAAGATAAAAAAACAGATGAGAGTAGCATTCAGTGCTGTTTCAGATACTTAAGAGTGTGTGTGCTTATTGAATATAATATACCTTAATTAATATGCTGTGGAGTGATTATTGGTTTTTAGGCCAGGACTTTCAAGTATATTATTATGTGTATCTTAGACCTTTATGTAAATTTTTATTGGGGGACATATTTCCCTCTGATGCTTATTTAAAAGTTCAATTGAATTATTATAGCATTTATTTATGGAACATCTGCATTATGCTAGGCAGTGAGTAAGGCCTAGATGGACATTCAGTCTTTTATTTGGTCTTGTGAATCCTACAGTGTATATACTGTTTCCATTTTACAGAAGCTCTAAAGACTAAGGCATTTCCCCAAGCTGTATAGTTATTAATTGTCAGAGCTGTTTTTTTTTTTTTTTTTTAAGATTTTATTTATTTATTTGTCAGAGAGAGAGAGAGGGAGAGAGAGCAAGCACAGGCAGACAGAATGGCAGGCAGAGGCAGAGGGAGAAGCAGGCTCCCTGATGAGCAAGGAGCCCGATGTGGGACTCGATCCCAGGACGCTGGGATCATGACCTGAGCCGAAGGCAGCCGAAGGCAGCTGCTCAACCAACTGAGCCACCCAGGCGTCCCCAGAGCTGGGTTTTGAGCTGAGGTCTCTTCATCTCTAATGCTCCTGTTTTTTGTTTTTTTTTGTTACGTTATGCTGTCTCTTACAATAACTTGTTACTCTTTTATAACTACTGTCATATCACTCACAGCTCTTGATTAGTTGGTTAGAAATAAGAAAGTTATGTATAATTTTAATAACTATTGCAATTGGAATAGGAGAATCTACTTATTGTGGTTTCACAATTGTAAAGAGAAAATTTGTATACCTTATTCA
Organism: Enhydra lutris kenyoni; assembly: GCF_002288905.1. Classification (NCBI taxonomy): domain Eukaryota; kingdom Metazoa; phylum Chordata; class Mammalia; order Carnivora; family Mustelidae; genus Enhydra; species Enhydra lutris. The sequence continues at coordinate 19,581,555 of NW_019154085.1, forward strand.
GGATATTAGAAACAAACTATGTTCTCCCCCCACAATCCTTTAATTATAGATTACAGGACCTTTTCCAGCAGGAAAAGGGTAGAAAGCGACCTTCAGTTCCTCCAAGTCCTGGAAGACTGAGACAGGGGGAAGAAAGCAAGGTAAAGAAATGTGGTCTCATTTTTGGTCTTTCGTTGATATAAGTATTACAGTTAATTTCACTTAAGACACTTTCAAGTGGTAATTTAATACATGGTTTTAATAATATTAGATAGAGTCTTTCATTTTGCAGTTGTAAGGCTTCAAAGAGACATGGCCTGGATTAATTTTTTATCTTGCTTGAAATACAATTGTTTGTTCATTTCAAACATCTATCAAAAGCCACTCTCTGTCGGCATCACTGGAAACAGCATCATGGTGGCAGTAGGTGCCATAAAGGAAAAGTTAGGGATGCTCTGAGTATATGATAGAGTTCTAATTTATTTTACTATGTAGTTTTGTGTGTGTGTGTGTGTGTGTTTTTATCTCTGTGTTTAAGCAGGAAGTTTTTCTTAAGGGACCTAGCATTGGGTTTGTTCTGCACATTGATTTAGTTGGCTTTTCCTAACTGTATTAGTTTTGTCTTATTGTATCACAAATTACCACAGACTTTGTGACCTAACACACAAGTTTATCTTTTTCAGGGGGCCAGCATCTGGTACAGTGTGGCTGGGATCTCTGCTCAGTCTCATATAGCTCAAGTCATGATTTCAGCCAGGGCCGTTATCTTCCCTGAGGCTCAGGGTCATCTTCCATGCTCATCCAGGGTGTTGGCAGAATTTAATTCCTAGTGGTTAGAGGTCGAAGGTCCCACTTTTGTTGCTGGCAGGTGACCAGAGCTCATTCTTAACTCCTAGAGGCTGCCCGCATGCCTGCACGAGCCCCGTTTCATCTTCAAGGCTTACAACAACGCATGCTTCTAATTTCCCAATTCCTGTTCTCTGACCTCTAGACACAGGTTTGAAGGATTTATGTGATTAGGTCACTACCTGGATAATCTCTCCCCATTTTAAGGTTAACCAGTTTGGGACCTTAAATATATCTGCAGAATCCCTTCACAGCAGCAGTATTTAAATTAGTGTTTTAATTGACTAACTGGGAAAGGGGATTGTGTATACCAGGGGGCAGGACTTTGGGGGGCCATCTTAGAATTCTGCCTATTACATGAACCATGTTTTCTGATAAATTATTAATGTCATTATAATATAAGGGCTTACTATTCTTTTTTTTTTTTTTGGTTTTTTTTTTTTAAAAAAAAAGATTTTATTTTTTTATTTTAGGGATTGAGAGAGAGAGAGAGAGAGAGAGCGAGAGAGCACACATGCAGGGGCCAGGGGCAGAGGGAGAGGGAGAGACAGTCTCGTGTAGACTCTGCGCTGAGCACGGACCCCTGTTGTGGGGCTTGATCTCATGATCCTGAGAACACAACCCAAGCTGAAACCAAGAGTTGGATGCTTAACCAACCGTGTGACCCAGGCACCCCATAAGGGCTTAATATACTCATATGATGAGGGACTTTGAGAGATTATTTTTTTATACAAATGTATAGTATCTGTAGAGAAGTATTTCCATAAAATGATAAATTCAAGTGCCTTAGATCTTGATGCTTCTTTTTTGTCTTAGGAACAACTGTGTAGGAATCACTTTTCCTTAAAATTTAGGTGAGAGTAAGAGTAAGAGTTACCGAAGATGATTTGTAACTAGTATTTGCCAAGTAATCTAGGGTTATCAATGGCTAACACCATTAGTGTTAGCTGTAGTGGCTTTTTCATTTGCTCACTGAAGAAACTGCAAAACTGGCGGTGTAAGACCTTTAATTATAATAGGTAGACACAGAATTGAAAATACAAAATCATTCAGTAGATGGTCATCTTTTTGAAGGTTTGAAAGTTGATGTGAAAATCTGTAGCACTGCCTGTACTTTAATTCAGTAACTAGTTTTTGAATACTTTCAGGCACTATTCTAGGTTTAAGGCATATAGTTCTGAATAAAGGCCATAGTTACTATCCTTGTGGAACATTTGTCTAATGAGGTGGACACTGACAATAAACCAGTGAACAATAAACTTAAAAAACAAATGGGAAAAAGGCTATGAAGAAAAAAATAAAATAAGGGAAATGGAGAGTCTTGCTAAGGAAGTGGCTGGTGGTCAGTTAATTTATTTAGGGTGACTAGGGCCAGGGAGGTCTCTCTGGTATGGTGAGCAAATCTAAGAATGTTCTAAGTAGCCATCTAAGAAATGGCTTTGTAATCAAATTGTATACAGGGTTTATAGTGATTTGAAATATATGTTACCGGATATGGGATAATAATGGATATTATCCCATTATCCAGTGGATAATAAAAGATTACTAAGTTTAATGGGTAATCATAAGTAGTTTTTAGATGCCTTAATGCTAGGAAGTGAGCTACTCTTTAGAGCACATTCTCCAAGTGTAGTTCAAGGACTCCTGGGGGTTTTTAAAGTCCCTTTTGAGGGCCATACATGATTTCCCTTTTTCAATTGCATATTTATGTGGGGCTAGATTTTCTTTATACTCTTCAATCATAATAGTATAGCTCAATAGATTAGTATTTGCAAAATACTTAAAGTATTTGCAAAAGCGTAAAAGTATTTGCGAAAGTGTAAAACAATGCCACTTTGACCAGTTTTTTTGGTAAATAGCTATTTTTTAATTTAAAAATGTTATTTATGTTGACTTGTAAGAGCTTATTATTCTTAAATGAATTATTGCAAAAAAATGAATTAATGCATATTCTAAAACTTTCAGTTTTAATTTCTAATAAGGTAAAAATCAAAAGTTATAACCCACAAAAAAGCTGAGTGTCTTAATAATTCTTAAGAAAGTTTTAAAAATGTGATTTTAATGTTTCCTTAAGAGTAAAGTATTTACTTCTCTACAGATAAGTGCGATGGATGCAGCTCCAAGAAATATTTCTCCAGGGCTTCAAAATGGAGAAAAAGGTTGGTGCTTGAGTCTGGTGATCACTTGCTATTGGATTTAAAGAAATTTCTTGGTCTGTAGGTTATTTCAGTGGCTAATTTTGAGAATTTTTTCTGACATAGTTGTTCCAGACTTTGTTTTCCTTCCTGTAGAGTATCGAGGCACTGTCAGTTTAAGATTATCATAAAGTATATTGCAAGAAAATAAATTAGGATAAAGAAATGCACGATATATAGAGATGGCTGCTGTTAAGGGAAGAGCAAAGAACAAAATTTTTGTTTTGCCTCTTCCAAAGTCATCAGGTTTGACTGCAAAAACATTAGAAAGTTTAATTTATATTTTTTATGTTACTAAAATCTTTCCTACATCTAAGTTGTCTTTCACAGTATTTCATTGAATAACTTGATGCCATCTTAGAAAATTTGTATGGAAGTTTCCTTAGACTGCCTTTGTAGAATATGAACTCAACTCATAATTCTTAGCATTTCTATTATAATTAAGTGAACTTTCCCCCTGAGAGTGAGTATGTGATTTTTTTTTCCCATTGGTGCCCTGGTAAAACTGAACGGACTAGTGTTTAGGTAGCTATTATGGCCTAGTGGAAAAGGATATTGGATTGGAATCAGACTTGGGTTGCCAGTCACAGTGTTGTCACTAAGACCTGACTGTGACCAAATCATATAACCTGTTTGGGTATTTGTATCTGTTTCTAAAATATGTGCTAAAAGGGCCTAGATAATTTTTAGGAAGCTAAAATTCTTTGGTTTAGGAAGTAGAAATATGAGTTGACATTTAAAAAAATTCCTATTAGGTAGACATGGGGTCATCATTTTTAAATGATTCACTTAAGTTTGTTTTTCTTTAGAGGATCGCTTCCTAACAACCCTGTCCAGTCAGAGCTCCACGAGTTCTACCCATCTCCAGTTGCCTACTCCACCAGAGGTCATGCCTGAACAGCTGGGGGCAGGGCCCCCTGACCTCGACACAGCCAGCAGCTCTGAAGGTGCAGTTGAAGTCACTTTTACTGTACTTGATCCAGAAAAGGAAAGCACCACAAATGCTTTGATACAATGCTTTTTTATTTCTCAGATTTTGTAAATTTTATGCTTATTAAAAGTGCTATTGGGGCATGTGGGAGGCGCATTTGGTTAAGTGTCCGACCTTGGTTTTGGCTCAGATCATGATCTCAGGGTCCTGGGATCGAGCCCCACATTGGGCTCCAAGCTCAGCTGGGGAGTCTGCTTGTGGATTCTGTCTCTCCCCTCCCTCTGCTGCTCCTTCCTCTCAGGCACGTGTGCTTCTCTTTTTCTCTATCTTTCTCTCTAAAATTTAAAAAAAAAGTGCTATTTTAGGTAGAGCTTTTTACTATATCACTTCTTCAGCTGCACTAGTTGACATAGAAATATCTCAGTAACAGAATGTTACCCTGATTCCTGTTTTCTGGGGGTATTACTTTCTTGAGTTCCATAAAGCACACTTTCTTGTTATTTCCTTGTAAGAAAATAAGAGAAATTATAGCCATTTCTCCAACAACAGCTGTTTCTTTCACTAATAGCACATTTTTGCCTCGCTTCTCTCTTTCCTTGTTTTCTGTTTAAGCAGTAACTACTTAAGTACTGTAAACTTTAAAAATAACTTTTAAATTGCAATTAAACTATGATGTAATGATGACAGCACATATAACTGAGGTGAAGTGATGACAAGAAGAGCTGTGGCTAAGTGCGTGCATGCTCAGGCAGTACTTACATCGTGGTTGCTGCCCGGCCCCTGCAATGGGAAGCCGTCGATTATAGGATGATGCCAGTTTCAGAGAGGGTCAGACGTAGAACAGAGTGCTTCTTGGAATCAGTGCTGTGTATGCTTCTTCACTATTGCTGCTTCTTCCATCCCCAAAGAGTCCTTATTCCCAGATGAGAAATTTTGTACCTTAATTGGTAATTATGGTGTGCATATGTCTGTGTTCCACGAATGACAAGAAATAATGTTGATACTTTATATTTCCTTTTCTTTTTACTCTTTCTGAATATTAACATGTAAGTAGCATATTTTTTATCCTAGATGTGTTTGATGGACATTTGCTGGGATCCACAGACAGCCAAGTGAAGGAAAAATCAACCATGAAAGCCATCTTTGCAAATTTGCTTCCAGGAAATAGCTATAACCCTATTCCATTTCCTTTGTAAGTATTTTAAATGTCAGTGGCTGTTGTTGAGTGGTTTTATTTTCACTTAATTTTAATAAAAACCTCTTTGTATAGATTTATTCTCTCCATATTTAGATATATTTATTTAATTGTATATATACTTTTCAATCATAAATTACACTTCATCATAGTAAAAGATGTCTTTTGGTATAATGTAATTTGTAGAATTATTATGTAGTAATTAATCATCATTACATAGTAGATGAGTGGATGAAAAAAGCATTATAATGTTGCTTAATGCTTAAGATTACTGATTCTGAAAATAATTGTTTATACATATATATATTTTTATACCTATATATATATTAAAGATACACTGCTACATCTATTGATCCCATAATCATAAAAACATACTACTGGTTGTATGTGAAGATGACATTATTGACCTAATAACTTAATGGGACATGGTACTTTTCTGTCAGTGGTGATGTATTACAGTGACCCATACAAGTTTTCATGAGATCTTGTTTGTATAGGGTTTTCTGAGTTGGAAAGAAAATAGGCTGGCTGTGAGAGTTTGTTTTTTTCCCCGCTGGTTGATCTGTGTAACCATCAAATGCTGCTCAAGTGTATCCAAAAGGTGGACATTTGTTAATAAGGACCTTTGTTCTTAACTGACTTTTGTATTTATTTCTTCAGTCAATATTTAAATTTACTGAGTGCCAGCTCTGGTGCCTGAGGATGTAGAACAAGATTAATAAGGAAAGTCACTGCTCTTTGGAACTCCCTGTCTCAGGGAGGGGACGTGTAGCGTTCATACTATAGTCTGTGAGGGTCCCTGTCTTCTCTGCTTCCCACTCCAGTATCATAATTTCTTGAGTGGGTTATTGTCCCACCTGTTGTATGGCCTTTGCCCACACCCTCATTTTCTTCTGTAGTCATTAACTCCTTGAATTTTTCCTCAGGAAAACTTCAGACCCTTCTCCTAGCTCCCTGCCCTAGCCAGATTAGGTCTCTTTGTTACAAATAATTTGTAACTCATGTTTCCCTCGTGAAACATACCACAGAAGGTGATTGTTTTTATTCGTAAGGTTATTTGTTTCTTTACACCTACTGTACTATAAACTCTACCATGCCTATTTTTTCCTACCTCTGAATTGTTAACATCTTCTCCAAGTTAGGTGCTCAGTATTAGTTTTTTTTAATACTGTGTCTCCGGTACAGTGGGTGCTCAGTACATAGCTATTACACAGATGAATGAATGCTTCTCTAGGGGCTGGAGGGTGGAAGTCCGGGGATCAAGATTGGGGTTAAAATGGTCACCCCTTTGAGTTTCCATATAATAATAGGAGAGCATTTGTGTTACATTATTTCTTGTTGGACTCATGGTACATTTTCCACAATTTCTAGAAAACTCATCTTTCAGGCTTAGAGTAGAACAAAATCTTTCCCACTTCTGCTGTTCATTATAAATACTTTTGGAGATGAATGTGGCTCAAAGTCTTGGCAGCATGGAAAGTGTTTGGAATAACTAATCCAGAACTCTCGGACTCGAAGACTAAATCTGATGATTTTTCAGTGGCCTTTAAAAACTTTTTATTGATACATTTTTCTTGGCTGTTTGGTTTTGTTCAGTTTCTGCATACCTTTTGGTTTACTTAATTATAGTCTTATAATTGCGTCATATTTAGTTAACTTAAAATTGTCTTGAAATTTACTTATAATGTATTAGTGGTTTGTATATGTCATTTCCTGCTAATTTTGTTCTTACTGGTTTATTTAAAAAATTTCAACAGTGATCCAGATAAACACTACCTAATGTATGAACATGAACGGGTGCCCATTGCGGTTTGTGAGAGGGAACCCAGCTCCATCATTGCTTTTGCTCTCAGGTATTTTTCATGGGACTTTTTCACCTATGATTAGATCTTTATATTTTATGTATATTTGTGAATGGCCTTAGTTTTAGATCTTTTATAGAGAGTAGGGTGGAATGATTAAATACAAACAAGAATATATATTCTTTGGGCATGTAGCTTGTTGTCTTTGGGTCTGAAAGTGTATTCTTTGCCCAGATAACAATAGGATGATTCTTAAGCAAGCTTCTAACTAAATCGACTAGGCAAGTTACTTACTTATCCTTATATCCTCTAAACTTTCTATTATACTGTATATCCATTGTATCCCTTCCTTATTATACTTACTTACTGATATAATAAAACATATTATCTGAGTATCTTTTGTACTCTTAATTTCCTTCCTGCTTCTCACACACAGCACGTAAGGTTTTCTTACTAGAGTAATGCCATTCCTATGTCTTAACCCACTTACATGCCAACAGTTATCATGTGTCTTTAAAAAAAAGCCTCTAAAAATATTTATATCTTATGTCTAAAAAGATAGTGCTTTTTAATCACAACAATATCTCGGTAGTGGTAGAACTTAGTTTAAGTATAATCTAAGATGTTTAATTAAATTCTTTTTCTGCTGGAAGGCATTAAAATGTAAATTTTTCTTTTTATATATTGGTTACAAGGAGGCTGCTTATTCTGCAAATATTTGAATATCTACAATATGTGGTATAGTAGGCATTAGATTTATAGGAATAAACAAGATAGATTTATATGCCTTAGCATTTATGAAGTTTAGAGTCTGTTTGGATTATGAGGAATTTCTTTTCTTTAGGAGATTTCATGTGACTTTTTTTTGTTTTTGCCTTTTGTCCTTTAGAAAATTAATATTTACTTCTTTATTGCTTAGTCTTACTACATTAATAGGTAAGAAAGGTAGGAAAGTCAACCAAATACAAAATTTCTTTTGTACTGTGAAGAATTGAGTATTCCAGTAGAAATCACTTTCTTCTAATGTCTTGAAAAATAATATATGCTTCTCTTGTTCCCTGACATCTGATATATCTAAATCAGGGCTCTCAGACTTCTAGTCCAAGAGTTGGATTTTTTTCCTAAAGTTCAGTACCTTTTAATAGAAAAGCACTCTCAAGTTCCTTTTCTTGCTGTTCTATTATACTAACATCTGAAGTTTTATACTTTAAATTACCTGTTCTATCCCTGAAGATGTTTGATCTAAATGTTAATACGTAGGCTTTCACAATCATTGTTTAGGATATTGATGCTGGTTGATGTGTTGGTTTGTATTTTGCATTATTATCTGTGAAGATGATCTTCTTGAGGCTTCTACTTGATAACTTTTGTTAGTTGACTCAAATATGTTTTATTATGGACACATAAAATGATTGTATTTCTGTAATGTGGAACTTACTCTAAAGTATCTGATATATTTTGAAGAGAAACTTAATGTTTAAGTTAACATTTTCAACCTATTTCTACCCTAAGTTGTAAAGAATACCGAAATGCCTTAGAGGAATTATCCAAAGCGACTCAGCGGAGCAGTGCCGAAGAAGGGCTTCCAACAAACAGGTGATCCGTGATTGAGTAGAATTCACTTCATTTGGCTGTATCATTTTTTAAACACTCGTGCTTTGATACTTCAATTTTATTTTATAGCATATTATGAGTGTGAAAGTTGCTAGGATACTGACAGTGGCACTCAAACTTTAGCAAACAATTGACAGAACAAAATTCAAGTATAGCAAAAGGCCTTAAACAGGGCCTTTGGATACAGTTTTCTGATACATGACATAGAAGTGTAGTATATATTGCAGACTTAAACTTACAGCATTTTAAATTCTCCTTGTTTTCATTACTTGTGAAATTAGTAACCTACTGCTTTACTTTGTAATTTAAAATATTTGTGAATTTTCCATAATACTTAAAGATCCCAAATAGTTTAAAAACAAAACCAAACCCCCCACCAGTTCTTTTGGTATATTCAATATTTTAGACATTTAGACAGAAATTGTCATCGGCTCATTATTTTGGTTCTTATTGAAGTAAGTTTTACACCTTCACTAAGGTGACAAAATTTGATCTGGATTTATTTATTATCATGGTAACTAGCCTGAGAAATATGAAATTGGTATTTTCTGTAATTGTTTGACTTACAGGTGCTAAGATAGCTCTAATGAACTTGGGGAGATACTATAAAAGCCTCTGCTTTCATGTATTTTCCATACACTTTTATATTTACAGTATTTTGCTTTCTTTTTCTTAAGTCCAGTAGACATTTCAAGACTTTTTCTTCTGTGTTAATAACGTGTGTTTATATAAATTATGAATCAGATTTTGGATACCGTGATTGGGATTAGGTGGGGAGTAGATTAATGTAGGAATCATTTTCTGTCCAAATTGTATGAAGCTAACTTTTCCTTTTTTTTTTTTTTTTTGTTCAGTACTTTAGATAGCAGACCAAAGAGTAGCAGCCCTATTAGATTACCTGAGGTCAGTGGAGGACAGACAAACCGTGCAGCAGAAGCAGAACCACAGCCAAGTAAGATTATACATGGAGGAATACTTATTATTAGTGTTATTTGTAATTATGGTTTGAAGAAGAAAACATTAAATAAGAAATGCCAGCTGGCAAGAATTTATTACTTCTGGTCTTTATGATATAAGAAGCATTAAAAAATTTTTGTATGTCCTCTTTTGTAAATATTTTGCTTTTCCTTGATCTTTACCTTATTACTAGATTTGAAACTTCTAGAAATTCATAGATCTATGCAAAAAGAAGCAGAATCTGCCTTTTTAGAGCTTTCAGTTGAAAGTATACAAGCTGAGAGAGACTTTTTAAGAAAAAGAATTTATTTATTTGGGAGAGAGAGCATGAACAGGGGAAGGGGTGGAATAAGAGGAAGAAGCAGACTTCTTGCTGAGCAGGGAGCCTGATGTGGGACTCGATCCCAGGACCCTGGGATCATGACCTGAGCTGAAGGCAGAGGCCTAACTGACTGAGCCACCCACGTGCCCTAAGAGAGACTTCTGAAAAAGTTTTCACAGTATTGTTGGCATTGTGAAAAGAATTTTTCACGGGTCCTGTTCTTTAATCCCCACAATAACCTCATAAGAGTTATTTGACATATCCCCATTTTTTGGAAAGAAAGTTAAGACTTCAGTAACCTGCTCAAGATTATAGAGGTAGCAGGAAGTTGGGATTTGAACAAAGCTCTCTGGCTTTGTCAGGAATGTACTCCCTACAAATAACAGAAAACTCAAGTGACTGCTGAGGCTCAAACAAACAGTGTATTTTTGTAAAATAGCAATGTCCAGAGGCAGGCAGTTGCTGGCATCGGTTCAGCTAGTCAGCATTGTCATGACAAGAGAGGAGTGATTTCTTTATGATTCTCTTAAGTTTTCCACATGATCAGAATGTTCCAGTTCATGTCTCCACTTGGAATTGAAGCAAGGGAGGTAGCTACAAGCTGCGGCTGTTTCCTTTAATAGGAATAGAGAGGCTTCCCCTTTCCCCTTGTTGGCTAGAACTGAGTCTCTTGGTCACCCCTCTCTGCAAGGGAGACGGGGACTGTAGTGACTAGCACTGCCCTTGTTGCTTTTATAAATCATGATTCATTTTCTGGGGCTTTCCACATTGCTGCCCCAAACAAAATTGCAGTTCTTTCATCAAGGAACAAGATGGGCTTGGGTATTAAGGAGGCCATAATGGTGTCTGCCACCCTAACTAAGCACTTTATGAGTGATATTTTATGTGGATTTTGTAGATGGCAAATGTACAAGATTAGAATCATATGTGCTAAGCTCATAGATCATACATAGATGATATAAGTATACTAAACTCCAAACTAAGAATGAGAGTATAGAGTAAACTTTAGTAATATTTTTGGCCATCTTATACTAATTTCTGAAAAATGCTGAAAACATCTTAGATTTTGCTGTGTTAAAATATAGGAACACAAATGATATAGAGATGTTATTTTTAACTCTGAGTTCTTGTAGATCGTAGTATTGCTCTGTATTAGTTTAATTAACTGTTGTAATAATGTAAGAATTTAGTCTTGAATTTTGTTGCTTAAGATATTATGACTGCTGGGGTGCCTGGGTGGATCTGTTGGTTAAGCTTCCAACACTTGGTTTCAGCTCAGGTCGTGATCTCACAGGTTGTGGGATCGAGCCCCGCTTTGGGCTGTGTGCTCAGTGGGGAGTCTGCTTGAGATTCTTTCCCTCTGTCCCTCCCTGCAGTGGTGCACACATGTGCTCTCTCTCTTAAATAAATAAATACATCTTTAAAAGAAAAAAGATTATGACTGCCATGTAAAGATATTTTGGAAAGATGTTCTGTAGAATTTCTCACATTTTGATACACAGTTATCTGAACATTGCTTTTTCTTTTATATTTCTGATAATAAAAGTGCTTGGCTAATAATCCAGCCCCAGACCCCATAAAACATGTGGAATGATAGTCTGTGCAAATGAAAGTATCAGTATGACTCATATTTATTACCCTTATATAATGGTTATTACTAACAAAAGAATGAGTTGAAAATCTTTATTTTCCATCTGCAGTGACCTGTACTTAATATATTACTTTTTATTTTTAGCCAAAAAGGCTTCTGGAATGCTGTCCTTCTTCCGAGGGACAGCAGGGAAAAGCCCTGATCTCTCTTCCCAGAAGAGAGAGACCTTACGTGGAGCAGATAGTGCTTACTACCAGGTTGGGCAGACGGGCAAGGAGGGGACGGAGAGTCAAGGCATTGAGCCTCAAGGTGTGTGAAAGGAGACCAAATGTGATTATTTTACTTGCTTGTGTTTTTATAGCCTTGAATAGATAATTCTTACTGCTGAAACCAGGGCATTCGCTCTTTTCTCATGCCTCAGTATGGCAGAGTGGAAAAAGCATGGCACTTGTAGAGTCCAGCTGGCTTTAGATATTATTGCGATCACTTACTGTGTTACTAAGGATCAGAAATCCTTGGTTTCCATAACTGTGAAGTGGCAAAAGTAATGTCTTCCATGGTTTATTGAGGACTGAGTGACATTAAACATGTAAAACATCAATCTCACCTTGGAATTCATAGTTACATACTTAAATGTTTTCATCCCACTACCCACTCAGACATTTCTTTTCTTTCCCAGTCTCTGTAGGGTTGAGGGTATTGATGTCTGCCTTCATTTTGATATTTAAAAATATATCTACCTGATTGTGTTTGAATATGGGGTAGACCAGGCATCAGTAAACTGTGCTGACCTGTTTTGGAAATAAAGTGTATTGGAACAGAAGCATGCCCATTCATTGACTGATTGGCTGCTTGCGAGTCATATCGATAAATTGAATAGTTGTGACTGAATAAAATTCTTACCATCTGGCCCTTTACAGAAAGAGTTAGATCATGAATTAGTAGTCTAAAAGTTAGCATAATAAATTTTCATTAGTAATTAAGATATCTGTTTAGTATTCTATAGACTTCTGTTGGGCTGTAATCCTTGGAAGACATTGGTGCTTTGAAAAAAATAATTTAGAAATGTGAAACATGGAGGATCACTTCTTCTAGCTCTTGACATATATTCCAAATTTGTAATAATTAGAGTGCATCTAGCAGTAGCTTTGCCACACAAATCAAGTATAAAAAATAGCTGTGAAGTAGACACTAGTATATTTTATGTATTATATGTATATATCTTAGTATATGACAAAGAAAGCATTTCAAGCTGTTGGAGAAGCATTATTCCACACACAGGGAAAACAGTCAGAAACTGATAAAGAAGTAATGGGAACTTGACAAAAGAGCTGTGTTACTGTATTATTTTGGTTTTTTTTTAATCTGTATTTTTTTATTTAAAACCAGTTAGCATATAGTATATTATTAGTTTCAGAGGCAGAGTTTAATGAGAGTATATTGTTATCAGAGGAATCAGATATAAGAAAAATTATTCTTCAACCAGAATTCTCTATTTTTAATCTGGAAATTGCTCTTTCAAAAGGTACTTATATTTTTGTAATAGTTTATAAAGTTTGATTGTACACATAATTCTTGCTCGGGAGTGACTTGACCAGGATAACAAGAATTGACTTACTAGTTTTTATTGTTATGTCAGGGGAAAAAGACAAAATGAACTGATAACCCATTGAAAACTGACTTTACTAATGATCTTAAAACTTTTTAGATGAGGTAGATGGAGGAGATACACAAAAGAAACAACTAATAAATCCTCATGTGGAGCTTCGTAAGTATGAGATAAAATACTGTTAGTTTGGGGACAGGGACTGTAATTGAGAAAACTATTATTTAAGGCTTCTGGCATTATATTAGATAATATCCTATTTCTTGGAATGAATATTGTCTGTGTGCTGACATAAGTTTTACTTAATCTAGATTTGGTTTATAAAATAAACATTATTTAATATATAAAGAAATTATAATTTAATTTATAAGGTGTAATTTAATTTCTAATGTTTAAATAATTATTGTGTAATCTAGAGCCATAGAGCCTTGACGTGTCTAGAATTGTGTGTGTATGCCAGAAATTTATCATCTAGAATAATAAGTACAGTAAAATTTAAGGTGTAAAAGTATAATGATTAAAGTACAGTAACCAGTTTAAAATTAGAAATGGGTCTTATTTTATGTTTGATTTTTCTGTAAGGTCATTAGATGGTTTTCAGTCTTCCCTGAGAATCATTTTAACAGACCTGTGATAAATAGGGGTGTAAACTTAACATGAGAAATGGCATCTCAGAGAAAATGAAATGGTCAGATTTGTCGGGCGTGGGGGAGTGGGCAAGACAGAAGAGAGATTTCTGATTCACAAAAGACAGAAGAGAGATTTCTGATTCTGATTCAAAAAAAGAGAGATTTCTGATTCTCCTTCTTTTTTTAAACACTTCTGTTCATAGAATTTTCTGATGCAAATGCCAAGTTTTACTGTCGCCTGTACTACGCGGGAGAGTTTCACAAGATGCGCGAAGTGATTCTGGGCAGCAGTGAAGATGATTTCATTCGTTCTCTTTCCCACTCGTCGCCCTGGCAGGCCCGCGGGGGCAAATCAGGAGCTGCCTTTTATGCAACTGAGGGTACGTCTTTTTAGTCACTTACTCACTGAGTTGAGTAGTAGCCATCTTTCCCCCTCAGATAATTTGTGAATCCCTTGAACTGAGGTTGTATATAGTCAGCTGGCAGACGAAGTTTTCTGTTTTTCTGCTGGAGAGGACGTAGTAACAATATTTAAAAGAATATACAGGTATGTGGTGTGCAGTTAGAGACAGACATTGATTCGATCCTTACTAAACTCTCTCTGGTCCTGACTTCGACAAATGTAGAATGTAATGGAGAACTTCTAGAAGACTCAGAAGGGTTCCCCAGAGCTGATGAGACAAAGATAAAAATACAAATACTTAACCTGAAAATAGGAGGGCCAAGTTCTTCACCTGCAAAGGTTTATAGAAGATGATGACCATTTGTACTTCACATTCTATTCTCCATACCCTGAAAACAAAATTATCCGGGAAAATGCAGCAGGAGCAAATATCAAGCAAAATGTGGCTAGATAAGAGCTTTCATAACTGTGACTCACTGCATTGTTAAAGGAGTCTACAAAATTTTACTTAGTAGTTTTAAGAAGTAGACTATCTAGTTATGAATTCAGGTCTGGTACTGTCAAAGGTAGAGGCGTCTTGACTGTTTAATCCTCAGGAACTCTTTGAGCCCTCCGTTACTTGAGAACTATGTTCTGATGAAAATGTTCTCTGTGATATCAGAAAATCTCCCTTAAAGCTATGAAGCAAACATATCATTTGGGATGGACGTCATTGGGATGGGACATCAGTTGGGATATTTGGAATGATGTAGTACAGGTTACCTCAGGAAATATTGTGACTGAATGAACATCAATGACGCTTCTGCCTTTTAGATGACAGATTCATTTTGAAGCAGATGCCTCGTCTGGAAGTCCAGTCTTTCCTCGACTTCGCACCGCACTACTTCAATTACATTACAAATGCTGTTCAACAAAAGGTAGAAATCCCAAACGTTGGTTTAATTGGTTTAATTGGTTTAATTAATTAGAATTTTCTGGACTTTTTCACATCCTGAGAGTCCTGGTGGCAGTTTTTTCCATGCTAAGATAGGAACCGGACGTGTCTGGATCTTTTTTGATATTGAGCTCTGATAGAATGCACTCATACTCTCTTTCCCATTTTTGCCAGTGAGGAGCCAAGAAATCCCCAGCAGGTTGCATTTAATTTGTGTGTGTGTAGAAACATTACGATTGGATGAAAATAGCTGCACATTATAATTTGTAATTTTGTCGAGACAGAAATTGGAAATATTTGTTGAGACCTGCATGTGTTGGTCCTTAGGTAGAAAGAAAACCAGTGCCTGTCGGGTTTGCCCACTTGACATTTAGCAATGATCCTCCCAGTAAGTGTATAAAGGAGTCATTAGATTGTTTTTTTTCCATTTATGGTTTATTGCATATTTGGGAGGAAATTATATGTCATGACAAAATTTGTGACTGAGAAATTATAAAGCATTATCCTTTGGGAGAACATGGGATCTAATGTTTTTATTGGCATTGCTGTTTTTACTTCTGAGATTTAAGGGTTTAAGTTTCTTTCAAAGTCCTTTGGTCATATTAATAGAAAATCTTGTTTGGATATTACATGGGTGATCCAGATATGGGTATTAAATTACAGATTTTCTTGTTTAGAGGCCCACTGCATTGGCTAAAATTCTTGGAGTTTACAGAATTGGTTATAAGAATTCTCAAAACAACACTGAGAAGAAGTTAGATCTCCTTGTCATGGAAAATCTTTTCTATGGGAGAAAGATGGCACAGGTAAGGATATTGAACTGTGCAAACCATTTAGCTACTGGAACCTTTTGCACTTCTGGTTCCTGAATGTAATGAATCAGAGAATAACACCTTATTCGATAGTATTAAACCTCACTTGGTAGCCAAATTTAACTTCTACATTGCCTTAGTATTATGTGGAGTTTTGATATCAAAACTATAAGTTTCCTAAGACTGTTTGCATCTGGTTTTTAAACTGCTTTATGATCCAGTATTAAATTTTTGGAGTTATTTGTTAATGTATCTTAAAGTTGATTAAGTAGGTTAGTTTATTCTTCAAGTGTTTGAGTAGCTGAATACCTGGGTGTTAATTCTCAATGATGAATTGAATTATCATCTGTTTTATGTCTTGCATAATTATAATGCACGCCTTATATGTAATTTTATATGTAATATATTTAATATAATATATAATATGTTTAATGCAATTATATAAGTTATGATTAAGTTTTAAAATTAAATTTAAAAATCTGTGTAATGGTATAGGCAACAAGGAATCTTTTTGCATTTCCAGTTTATTACATTAATTAATTATGCAACTCATGCATAAATGACGGAAATTTTTCTTTCTTCTAGGTTTTTGATTTGAAGGGTTCGCTTAGGAATAGAAATGTAAAAACCGATACTGGGAAAGAGAGTTGTGATGTGGTCCTGCTGGATGAAAATCTCTTAAAGATGGTTCGAGACAATCCTCTGTATATCCGTTCTCATTCCAAAGCCGTGCTGAGAGCCTCGATCCGTAGTGACTCCCACTTTCTTTCTAGCCACCTCATTATAGACTACTCTTTGCTGGTTGGACGAGATGATACTAGCAACGAGCTGGTCGTCGGAATTATAGGTAAGTCAGTGAGCATATGTTACTTACAGTTCATGATTGAAGCCGGAGTAAATTGAAGATTATACTGAAATCGGGTTAGTCATAGCTTATTAAATATTTTCACCAACTTTCATTTGAAAATTCAACAATAGCTTTTAAATTTTAGTTACCTTCTGTTCAGTGTCTCATTTTCATTTCATTATCTTTACCAAAAATATCTGTATTCAAAAGTTACTCATAAAGGAAGCCTTGTGACGTTATTAGGAGGATTAAAAGAATTAAATGGAAAAAACCCTTGGGACAGTGCCTGGCAATATTGTTAGCATTCAGTAAACATTGTAGAAGTAGTAGTAAATACTGTTGTTATCTTCTTATATTTACTAACATAGCTGTACTGCTAACCTTGCTTCCTGTAACAGATTATATTCGAACATTTACATGGGACAAAAAGCTCGAGATGGTTGTGAAATCAACAGGAATTTTAGGAGGACAAGGTGAGCAGAAGTTTTGCTTATTCTTTAAATTATTCTCCTGTCTTCCTTATCGGTTAACATTTAAGAAATGGGTACTTTTTAAATCCTAAAAAAATAAGCGGTTATCTCTGATTTTATCATTTCCAAAATGATCAAATAATAAAGGGAATTGCATAGGTGGGGAAATAATTGGTTTTCAAGTTGTGTTAAAATGCCAGAATGAAAAGTTACCCCCCACCAAAAAGCTAGATATTCTGAATAAGGGGTTGTTTTTAATTAACAGTTGAAATCTTCGAAGTTCTCTGAGCCTTGCTGGCTCCATTTGTGCTTTCACACTTCTCTCATCTCTAGACAAGAGCTGGTCTCTTATTTGTCAGGTAGAAGGTGGGGGAATGGGGTAGAGGGAAATGGAGAGAGAATCTTGAGCAGGCTCAGTGCCGAACCTGACTCTGGGCTCGCTGTCATGGCCCTGAGATCCTTACCTGAGCCGAAATCAAGAGTCGGACACTCGACTGACCGACTGACCGCACCACCCAGGTGCCCCCGGGAGCCAGTCTGTTAAAATAGAAACCCCTACCAGAAAGACCCTGTTATGTGGCACAGTGGACACACCCTACCTCCTTTCTGAGACTGTTATGTGTGTGTGTTATGTGTGTGTGTGTCTTTACAGCAGTTGTCATGAAAGAACATAGCTGTTCGAGTCAGCTCTGTAACAGCTTTTTCTCTTTGCTCTTTTATAATCTTAGGTAAAATGCCAACTGTGGTCTCTCCGGAGTTGTACAGGACTAGATTTTGTGAAGCGATGGACAAATATTTCCTGATGGTTCCAGACCACTGGACAGGTTTAGGTCTGAACTGCTGAAAGGGAGCACATGATTTTGAAATGGACTGTGAATGAAAGGGGCCCGGAACAAAGGACCAAAAATAAGCTACATGTTTTATTTCTTCATCACATTCACCACTGTATGCCAAGGCCTTCCCGTTCTGTGGTCGAGTGGGCCGTCTGTAACTGAAGGGTTAAAACACCATGGATTTGCACTTTGGTTTTCGATAACTACAAATTAGCTGTCTTATGCTGGGAAGTTGCATGAACATTTTTCCACTTAAGCTAAAATACAGACACATTTCAAAGGGCTAAAGACGAATGTATGGTCAGAGGTGAGGAGATAAGGGTGAAAAAATGGGGTGTTGGTTTTGTTAACAGTCCTGTTAAGAAAATAATGCTTCCTAGATTTTGGCTTTCCCAGTGTCTCATTTGACATACTCTTTACTTAACATTTGTAGAGGTGGTGAATTTGTTTTGTGTTTCTTACCTAAAAGTATAATGTTGCCTATTATCAGATTTTCTGAAACCTTTAAAAAATTCTGAATTACTCTCTTAATGGCCAGTGAAAAAAATGGACCCAGTCTGTTCTTGTTTTATTGGGGCATTTGACTTAAGTTGGGAATCCTGTTGTGTTCTTAAAGGTAAGAGTGTTTTTTGAGTTTTTCAGTGTGCTTGCTGTGTTTTAAGTTCTGTCTTCTCTGCGGGTGACAGGAGACTCTAGCCATTAACTGTAAGCCTTCTTTTGGAGCTGTTTTTTAAGCTTGTTTATAACTTTTGTGCAATTAATATGTTCAACTGCACTTACCCACACATGCTCATATTCTAGGTTTTCCTCCACTTTCAGGGAAACAGTAAATTGGTCTATTGTGACTAACTTCCCAAAGGGAGAATTACTGAGGATTTCTTTTTTTTAATGGAAAAAATAAATTGGACCTTACCCAAGATATTGGGTGAGACGTAAACACTTGCTTGTTTTCTGTAAAGGTAAAGTGTCTTTTTCAATATAAATAGCGATTTAAATGACATCTGTAAAACTAAGAGGTTTCTAGTGTGGACATCTGTTTCTTAACTTTCTGCACTAGTTTCTCGGCCAGTTCTGATTATTGAGAAATGTTAAGAGATAAAATATTTGTAGTAAGGAACTTCTTGTTTAATAGAGTTTTTCTTTGTTTAAAAGTGATCTGAGACAGTACTAAACTAACCTTGAGGAAATAACAGAAGGACAAATATTTCCTCGTGGCTGCTCTCCCTAACAAGGGTAATTTGGGGATTTATAAAGTTTTATAAAGTTCTCTTTTCAGGCTTCCTCTAATAGCACATTTCTATTGTAACTTTCACAAAATAAGAAAAAGAAGTCTGGGTACATTCCAGTTACAGAGACTATAAGTATGTGAAATAGGAACATTTTGGAAAGTTTGCTTTAGAGAAGGAAAGCATTAGTTTGGTGTTTGATGCTTATTGGATACATGGTTTGTTTTGGACTAGTTAACAAGTTGACCAAGGTCTTAGGACTAATTTTAAGCACTTTTTAAATAAACGTGGTGTGCCTTTTGAAACTCACAGAACACTAGTGGTTTTAATTTTGATATTACAGACGAGAAAGGGATGGGCTCCGGCAGAAGTGAAACAGGTGGATGGAATGTAACTTCTCCAGTCCAGAACAATGTCTCTGTTCTTTTTTTCAGTCAGGATACTTAGGATTGTTTGTCCGTTTCCTGCCCCCTCATTCATGCACTCCCCAGGAAAAGGTAGCTTTCCTTCACTGTAGTCAGGTGGTTTCTTTGTTTTGGTCTCAATACCAAATATGTGGAGCTGGAATCCTCCCCTGGAATAATTCCTGACCATAGTGTGTGTCACGTTTTCCCTGCCCATGACTTGAAGACCTCTTTTTTAAAGCACTGCTGCCTCTTAGATAATTTTGAGGCTAAAGAAGTTCCAGTATAATACGATCCCAAGCAATACTTGCTACCTTGCAAGGGTGATCTGTCCTTTTAAAATGTCTTAATGAAAGGGAAGTAAATTTGTGAGTGGTAGAACTATATATATCCTCACACCGCCCCCCCCCCCCGCTGCTTTTGTGGAGGCCGCTACCATATGTGTATATAAGGGGCTTCCAGTGTTGTGCTCCTTGGTGTTAAGCATTGAATGACCACTCACGTCCCGTGAGTTCCCTTCTGAGGTTTGGAGAATATTGATGTTGAAAAGTTAAGACTGAGGAAGAAATCTTACTACTTTCTTCCTTAGAATAAAATACTAATCCTGAGAAAATGGATAGTAGCACAAGAAAACTCTGTGAACGTGTTGCATTGTATAGACATCTTATTTATAAATATGAAGGGTTTTGATGCCATCAACACTTTATGGAAAAATTAAAAAGATTTACTTTTTCTTACCCAAGTCTGAGAAAAATAAGGGGAATCGGCTATTGCAAGCCCTTTTGTAGTTTGTTGAATAATTTAAATTTGTAGACATTCAAAATTTCCTACAAAATGCTGCTTATAATTTTTTTCTTGATCCAGCCATTAGTGGTTTTCTAGCTTTGGCTTTTATTGGGTATTGTAAATAGGTTTGTATTGGTTTTGGTGGCATCAGTGTCTCCTTGGCATTTTACTGATTAGCATTCGGCCAAGGAAGAGTCATCTACCCGCAGAAAGTTTATTTAGCTAGCAGAATGGAAACTTGTGAATGAGCCTGGTGGTGAAACAGGTCAGGCCATTCATTGTTCCTCAAGTGTCAACATACTGACTTAGACAGTATTCAAACCATCTAGTGCAATGCCTTTTTGTTTATTTGTTTTTGTAACACGGGTGCAGTATATTATAGAAAACAAAAATTACAATCATGAGCAGTTTTATTAATGCTGCTGTGCTGGTTTTGTAAAAAATGTACATTATGTCTTTTGACAGGTTTGATTTTAACTAGAGAAATGACATTGTAAATCATAATATTCTCTTTTAATTTAATACGAAGAATTCAATTAACAATATTGAAAATACTTAATGTATTATATTGTATATATTTCTCTACTTTGGTTCTAGCTGTTTTATATGATTGACATGTTATTTAAGAGATAAAACTGCCTTGACCTTTTGGAGACTTACACTGTAAATAAAGAAGACTTAAAATAACTGAGAATCAGCTTCACTTCGTTTTGAATCACCTTGAATTAGCAAGCGGAGATGGCATTTGGTGCCCAAGCCTCGCCCCTCGCCCCTCACCCCCCATCCCTGGCCTCGAAGTGTTGCCTTCTGTTTGTTCTCTTGCCCTTTGTTTCCCCATAAGATTTGTCTTTCACTAGTAAATGGCCTTCTTAAGTCCCAGAAAAGAGGGTCTTAAGTCTGTGCGTTTGCTTCTGTCAATCATGGTTTCACCTTTTCTGCCCTCCTTTTCTTCATGTGTTTCTGCTTTCCTGGTGGGACACTCAAGAAGGTACTGCCCTTTCTCAGCTTGGAATGGCTGATTTGCCTTGATGGCAGGCTCTCTAAGCTATTAATTGATTCCCAGCCTGTTCAGAGGAGTCTACCTGACTGGACCCGGCTATGCTGTAACCTGCAGCTGCTCCCCTTTGGGCAGCCTGGTCCCCTTCAGTGCGCCTGGGCTCTCCCGGGGCCATGAGAGCCACTGCTTTGGTGGGGTGGTGCTCGTGCTGGGGCCAGGCGCCTAGTTCTCTGTTCCACCTACCTGGAAGTGTCCTGTGGTGGAAATCCTTTTCTCGTACATTTCCCAGCTCAGTGCTTAACAAAACTAAGATTTATAACCTAAGTTTAAAAATTGTGGCTAAAACCATTCCAAATGTATCATCTTAACCACTTTTAAGTATATAATTTAGTAGCGTTAACTATATTCACATTGCACGTTATATCCCTGGCAGGTTTTCATCTTGCAAACCTGAAACTATACCATTGAGCCATTTCTCCTGTTCACCCTGCTCTCTGGTAGACATTCTCCTTTCTGCTTTCACTAATTTGACTGCTTTAGGTTCTTTACTGTAAGCGAAGTCATATAGGATTTGTCTGTGGATGGCTTATGTTACTTATAATATCTTCATTCAACCATGTCATAGCATTTCCTCCCTTTCTTAAGTTAAATGAGGGGTGCCTGGGTGGCTCAGTCGGTTAAGAATCTGTCTGCCTTCAGCTCAGGTCATGATCCCAGGGTCTTGGGTTTGAGTCCTGCTTCAGGCTCCCCGCTTAGTGGGGAGCCCGCTTCTCCCTCTGCCTGCCGTTCCCCCTACT
The DNA here is from genome assembly GCF_002288905.1 of Enhydra lutris kenyoni. Lineage (NCBI taxonomy): Eukaryota > Metazoa > Chordata > Mammalia > Carnivora > Mustelidae > Enhydra > Enhydra lutris. The sequence goes on from NW_019154085.1 coordinate 19,603,731, forward strand.
TGTGCTCTCTCCCTCCCTCTCTCTGACAAATAAAATCTTAAAAAAAAAAATGATTTTCTAGGTTGAATGATACTCCATTGTATGTATGTACCACATTTTCTTTACTCATTATCAGTGGATATTTGAATTGCTTCCACCTCCCAGCTGCGGTAAATAATGAACATGGAAGTGCAAATGTACTTTGAAGATCCTTTAAAGAAATTCTTTGGGATAAATACAGAGAAGTTGGATTGCTGGATCCCATGGTAGTTCTATTTTTTTTAAATGTTTTGAGGAATCTCCATACTATTTTCTCTAGCAGCTGTACCATCTCCCAATCCTACCAACAGTCGTACACAGGGTACCAATTTCTCCATGTCCTTTCCAACACTTGGTTACTCATTTTGATGGTGGCCATTCTAATGAGCGTGAGGCAGTATCTCATTGTGGTTTTGATTTGCATTTCTCTCATGATTAGTGATGTTGAGCATATTTTCATATGCATGTTAATCATTCGTATATTTGGAGAAATGTCTGTTCAAGTCCTTTGGCCATGTCTAAATTTGACTTCTTGACTTTTTTTGTTGTTGCATTGCAGGAGTTCTTATATATTCTGGATGTCAACCCCTTATCAGATGTATGATTTGTTAGTGTTTTCTCTCATTCTGTAGCCTGCCTTTTCATTCTGTTGATTGTGTCCTTTGATGCACAGAAGTTTTTAAGTTTGGCTTAGTCTGTTTGTCTCCTTTGCTTGTACTTTTGATGCCATATGCAGTAAATCATTGCCAAACCCAATGTGTTGATGCTTTCCCCTTCTTATAGTTTTACAGCTTTAGGGCTTTATCCTATTTTGAGGTAACTTTTATATGTCATAAAATAAGGTCTAACTTTACTCTTTTGCATGTGGATATCCCGTTTGCTAATACCATTTGTAGAAGAGACCATCTTTTCCGCATAAGTGGTCTTGGCACCCTTATCAGGGATCATTTGAGCACATAAGCAAGGGTTTATTTCTGAGTCCCATTTATTTATGTGTCTGTCTTTATGCCAGTATCACAGTATTTGATTCCTGTAGGTTTTGTAGTATGTTTTGAAATAGGTAAGTGTGAAGTCTCCACCTTTATTTTGCTTTTTCAAAATTGTTTTGGCTGTTTGAGGTCTCTTGAGATTCCGAATGCGTTTTAGGATGAATTTTTCTATTTCTGCAAAACAAAAAACAAACAAACAAAAAAAGCCATTGATATTTTGATAGGGATTGTGCAGATTGCTTTGAGTAATATGGACATCTTAATATTAACTCTTTTAATTCATGATCACAGAATGTCTTTCTACTTTTGTGCTGCCTTTAATTTCTTTGACTAATGTTTTATAGTTTTCAGAGTACAAGTCTTTCACCTTTTGGTTGGGTTTATTCCTAGAATTTTATTCTTTTTGATACTACTGTAAATGGACTTGGTTTCTTAATTGCCTTTTCAAAGTATTCATTATTGGTTTTTAGAAACACAAGTGATTTTTTTAAAATTAACATATAATGTATTATTAGCCCCAGGGGTACAGGTCTGTGAATCGCCAGGTTTACACTTCACAGCACTCACCATAGCACATAACTTCCCCATTGTCCATAACCCCACCACCTTCTCCCTACCTACCCACCCCACCCCCCCAAATTCCTGGCAACCCTCAGTTTGTTTTGTGAAATTAAGAGTCTCTTATGGTTTGTCTCCCTCCCAATCCCATCTTGAGAAACACAACTGATTTTGTGTTGATTTTCTATCCTGCAATTTTACTAAACTTATTTTATTACTATGATTTTTTTTTTTGTATACATACTCTTTAAAGTTTTTTTCATGTAACATGATGTCATTCACAAACAGATCTTTTTATTCTTCCTTTTTAATTTCCATGCCTTTTATTGCACTTTCTTGTCTCATTGCTCTGGCTGAGGCTTCAATGTTATTTTGGATGTAAATGTCGAGGTGGGCATCCTTGCCTTGTTCCTGACCTTGGAGGAAAAGCTTTCAGTGATGCTAGCTGTGGACTTTTCATATATGACCCGTATTATGTTGATGTAGTGGTCTACTTTTAGTTTGTTGAGTGTTTGTATCATGAAAGTGTGTGCAATATTGTCAGATGCTTTTTCTGCATCGATTGAAATGGTTAAGTGGTTTTTATCCTTCGTTCTGTTAATGTGGTGTATTACATTGATCTTCATATGTTGAAGCATCCTTGCCTCTTGGGGATAAATCCCATCTGGTCCTGGTGTCTGATCCTTCTAGCGCACTGTGGAATTCAGTTTGCTAGTGTTTTGTTGAGGACTTTTGCATCTCTGTTTATCAGGGATGGCGCTCTATAGTTTTCTTTTCTTTCAATGTCTTTCTCTGGCTTTGACATCAGGGTAATGCTGGACTTATAAAATCATTTTGAGAGTTTTTCCATCTCTTCAATTTTTAGGGAGAATTTGCGAAGAATTGGCATTAATTCTTCTTTAAATGTTTGGTAGAATTCACTAGTGAAGCCATCTGGTCCTGGATTTTCTTTGTTGGGAAGCTTTTGATTATTGATTCAATCTCTTTACTAGTGATAGGTCTGTTCAGACTTTCTATTTCTTTGTGATTCAGTCTTGGCAGATTGTATCTTCTAGGAAATTATCCATTTCTTGTAGGTTATCCAGTTTGTTGGCCTATGGTTGTTCATGGTGTTCTCCTATATCCTTTTTTATTTCTGTGGCATTAGTTGTAATGTCCTCTCTTTCATTAGTGATTTTACTTATTTGAGTTGTCAGTCTTCTTTTCTTTTCTTTCTTTTTTTTTTTTAAAGATTTTATTTATTTATTTGACAGAGAGATCACAAGTAGGCGGAGAGGCAGGCAGAGAGAGAGAGAGAGAGGAGGAAGCAGGCTCCCCACTGAGCAGAGAGCCCGATGCAGGGCTCAATCCCAGGACCCTGGGATCATGACCTGAGCTGAAGGCAGAGGCTTTAACCCACTGAGCCACCCAGGTGTCCCTTGGTCTTATTTTCTTAATCTAGCTAAGGGACTGTCAATTTTACGGATCTTTCCAAAAACCCAAGTCTTTTGTTGGTTTTTTCTATTCTCTACTTTTTCTCTCTGCTGTAATCTTCATTATATCCTTCCACCCGGCACCTTGGGATATAAGGTTATTCTTTTTTTCGAGTTCCTTGAGGTGTAAAGCTATGTTGTTGATGTGAGATTTCTTTTTCAGTATACACGTTCACACCTGTGAGCTTCCCTCTTCATTCTTCTTTGACTTTATCCCATAAGTTTTGGCATTTTGTGTCCAACTTTTCATTTGTCTCAAGATATTTTCTAATCCCCCTTGTGATTTCTTCTTTGAACTTGTGGTTGTTCAAGTGTGTGTTGTGTAATTCTCACGTATTTACATATTTTCCAGTTCTCCTACTGCTATTGATGTGTAGTTTTATTCCATTGTGGTTGGTAAAGATACTTGGTGTGATTCCAGTCTTCTTAACAATTCCTGCCCAAAAGAAATCTTCTTTCTAGAACATGTATTCTGATGTCTTATGTTGAAACAAAAGAGAAGGGAGAGATCCTGGTAAGTGTTTTGAAATTGAATGTCACGAATGAAACGTGACTACCAGTTGCTGCCCTAGGGATTTTTCCCGATGTCTTTACCTATTAAAAGAAGGGTTCCCCACCCCCCAAAATCTCTATTCCTGATTGTTAAAACTGAAAGTAAAAGCTATGAAATCATCATTTTACTGTAGTAAATGTCTTTTAAAGCATCCTTGGAATTAGCGGTCTTGGATTTGGCTCTGATTGGTTGTTTGCAGCTTATTCATTCAAAGTTTTCACATTTGTCAGAATATGTGTAACAGGGCAGAGGAAACTTTTAACCTTCTAAATCCTCACCTTTAAGACATTGATTGCATTTATATGGGTCTCAGCACTGTATCATAAAAGCTGCCCCTGCTCTTAGGGTAGAGGAAGGAAGTATTTTCAGGGAGTTTGTTAGGGTTAAGAATGGACCAAAATGAGGTTGCAGTGGTGAGAAGTGGCCAGTAGAGGGCTCTGAGGTACTGGATTCTAAGCTTTCTGAATTGGCTCTTCAGAGCTATGGGAAGCCCTTAGAGGGACCCCCTGGGATGAGGAGACCCAAGTTCCAAAAATTTTTTACCAGAGTCCAAAGTGCCTTTTAAGCTACTTTTTGACAAGAGTCTGTTACATCTTAGAATATGTAGTTTTCAGATGGATGTGTAAATTAGAAATAGCTTAGTATTATTTTTTCCTAAAGATTTTATTTATGTATTGGAGAGATACATAAATAAGGAGATAAGGAGAGAAGGAGATAAAAAGAGAGAGCGGAAGAGAGTTCTAGAGCATGAGAGGGGGAGGGGCAGAGGCAGAGGGAGAAGCAGACCCCCAGATGAGCAGGGAGCCCCATGTGGGACTCGATCCCTGGACCCTGGGATCATGACCTGAGCTGAAGGCAGATGCTTAACTGAATGAGCTCCCCAGGTACCCCTACTTTAGTATTTTCTACTCAGATTTGTAATTCTTTTTTTCAAATGAAGGTAGCACTAAAAGCTTTTCATTTGAGAAAGCACAATTTTGATAAATTTGCTGTCCATACACCGCTGAAATAGAATCATAAGTACAAATGAGTGACTATCAGAAAAAGGACATTAGGAAAAGCTAGGAAAATCTCAAAGTGTGTGTGGACTTTAAGAAGAAAGCACCAATATTAGTTCATTAATTGTGACAGTTGCACCTTATTAAGTAAGATATCAGTAGTAGGAGAAGCTGGGTGTATGGAAACTATACTATCTTTGTATTTTTTTCTTTCTGAAACAAAAACCAAGTGATTATATTGTAGATAGGAAGAGTGTCATCTAGAGATGTTGAATTTAATGAAATTAAACTAGAAGGTCGTTTTGTCCTCTGTTGTCACTTTCTTCCTTCCCCAATTCAAAGAACCAACTGCTCTTTAGAAGATGATAGGCAAGTGGAAAGAGGATATACTTGCATGTCTGATGGCCCTTTCCCTGCTATCTTGCTATGGGCAGCTTCTTCATGCAGGTAAGAGCAGGTAAGAGCTGAGGGGTACCCATCCGCCACAGATCTCCAGGGCTCTCACTCTGTGAGGCCCTCTCCTCTCTGGTACTCTGTCCCATGAACTCAGCTACCTTGGGTGTTCCCCAAGGAGTAGAACAGGATTCTCCTCAGTTGCCCCTCTCTCTGCTTTGGCCTTGAAACGTTCCGAACATCATCTGGGACAAACTGGGCTCACCTCCTTTGTTCCCCACCGCTCAAGGATCTGCTGTCCTTTACTGGCTGATACCCAGTTTTTGAAAACTGTTGTTCTATGGATTTTATCTGGTTTTCATGATTGTTTCAGTAAATCTGGGCCCTATTACCTCACTTTGGCCAGAAGCAGAAGGCGAAATTGGATGGATTTATAAGGATTATATCTAAATGCAATGTTGAATTATAGACACAGTGTTTCCTCTGTCAAAGTAAAAAGTAGTACTCTGTTCATAACTGTTGTAAAAATGATTTAAAAAATCCAGTCCCTTCTAGTTGAAGTCCTCTTTTCCGTAAAACACTAAAATAGACAACATAACTAAGAAAAAAATTGTATTTATTGTTTTGGTGGGGGGGGGAGAAGGAGAGAGAGAATCTCAAGCAGGCTTTACACCCAGTGCAGAGCCTGATGTGGGTGGGGCTTGATCTCATAACCCTGAGATCATGACCTGAGCCAAAATCAAGAGTTGGACGCTTAACCAACTGAGCCACCTAGGTGCCCCTCGGAAAGAAAGTTTTAATTCAATATGCAAAAATATGCATTGGGGTACCAGCAGATAATTGTGATCCTCTACACAGATAAACATTATCACCTGGCAGTGCATGTTCTGGGGAGAAAAGAACCCTGAGCCAGGCTCCTGGTGTTGCCACCATATTTGCCTTTTAGCTTCTCGTCTTGAAAACACTGGTGAACTTCAAGGCTGTTCAAGAATGTCTTGAACATTGGGCATAACTAATTGCCCTATAGCTTATTGTAGCAGAGCTTGGTAGGTACTTATGGATTTTTCCACATAGAATTTGATGGGCATTTCTATTGCTAATGTGCTGATTGATCTGGGAGAAACCCATCTGGCAGCTCCAGCCAGCCCTTCAGACTCTGATTATCATCATCCCTTCCAGTGGTAACACATAAGGTATCATTATGTCATTAACGAAGTACTCCTTCAGGAGAGCCCAGCTCAAGCTGCTAGCAGAAGAGCACACCCTGATGTTCTAGAAATGATTCTACTAGTAACATCTGTTGGGACTAGTCACACTACCATTGTATAGGGGCCCTGCTGTAGCTTTCCCGTGCTCATTTCTAAATACCCATAGGTGGAAACTGCAGAGATAGATTGCTCTTAATGTCAGAGATATTGCTTTTCCCTTCCATCCCCTAGAAGTGAATGCAAGGTAAGTGACACTACAGAAGATGGGTGTGATGGCTCTGAGAAATCCAGGCTCTTCGATTATGGTGGAAGGTGGATACGCACTGCCTTAGTCTAAGCCTGGAAGCTGTATCTGGTACATTCTCTCTGCTGCCAGAGTGAGATTTTTATCTCCTCCTTCCCATGAACATGGTGTGTGCTATTTCACTATACCGTATCAGCTACGCTTTGCTGTTGTCTGCTGGTGGTAATAAATACCTTCACTCATTCAGTCCAGAAACACCTATGGAACATGTACTCTTGATGAGGTCCTGCTGCTGCAGAGATGAATGACCTGCTCACAATCTCAAGACACTGGTGGAAATGGACATACAACAAATCACCCTAAGGTGTGAGGTAAAGATCGATACATGTTGATTTTGTGAGTGGAGGTAAGCTTTGTTCTCTGAGAATATTTATTCAATTAGCTACATGACAAATTTGCCAATTTGAAGAATGCTTTGTTTTAGCGACTTTAGAAGAGATTTATGTTTTATTTGTTCTTTATGATGTGAGCTTGATGCTTTCTGCTTTGTAAAGTGTCGCATCTCCTCTGTGAATGTCGGGGAGAAGACAGCTTGGCGTGAACAGCTAATTTTAAGCATCTCTCATGGAACAACCTGAATTGTTCAGTGAGGGAAGTTCTCTAAGCTAAGGCAGGAGGGTAACTCCAAACCCTTCTGAGGACATCCAAGTGAAATCCCACCTAAAAACATATTATTAATAGCTTGTAGCTGCTCGGTGAAGGCAGGGACCTTTCTTTACTCATTTCTATGTTCCCCGTAACAGCTCTTTGCATAGTTGAACTGGAGGCAAGCCCATGGAACTCTAGGGACAGAGAATGACTTAAGCAACCACAGTCTCTTCTGTATAAGCTCCCATGACTCTTGTCATGTGACTTGGTTATTACCATGACCCTCACTGGTTGACCCAACCCTTCTTTATGCCCAAAGCAACTCTCCAAATAGGCTGATGTACAGAGCCCACTAGCCTAGATCATCCCACTAGATCAGGGATGATCTGGTTTGAGGAGTGTGTCCAGTAGAAAGACTCCATGTTGGATGATGCCTAATGGATTCCATCAAATTCTCTTTTTTGGCCATTTGGATTTTCAGAGAAGGCAGTAGAAGCAGTGGCTGTGTGTGTAAGTTGAAGCAGCAGAGGGAAGCTAAGAAGGCAGCTGAGTCCCGAGTATAGTGGGCTCAGTAGAGGAAGGAGTGAGACAAAGCATGAGCAAGGAGAAGGTCAGAGGGAGAAGCAGACTCCCCATGGAGCTGGGAGCCGGATGCGGGACTCGATCCCAGGACTCCGGGATCGTGACCTGAGCCGAAGGCAGTCGTCCAACCAACTGAGCCACCCAGGCGTCCCAAGAACAGTTCTTATTTAAATCAAAATGCCTTGCTATTCTATTTTAATGTGTTTTGTACATATAAATAAACTCAGGACTGGCAAATACATGATTTTCATCAGATACACTTTGTTTGATTGAAGATTAAATGCTTTTGTAAAACATGTCCTGTTTGAAGTTGAAATTTCATGTTACCACAGGAATGATCGGCAGAAGCTCATTTACAATCGGTAAATTGATTTATGAGAGTACCCACAGGGTTTTAGCTGTTATTTTTGGACTTGCTCCCCAACCCACACAGGCAATTAAGTAAGAGTCAGAAAAAAGGAAACACTCATCTGAATCATCTTTTAAAGTCTAGGTTCCGCTCTGAGACAAAGGATTTTATTTCCTGGTCTCATATTGAGCATATACACTGGTCATATTTACATGGATGGGCTCTATTTTCTGCAATCGTCCAGTTCCCCTTCCATCTTTCCTTAGTGTGTGCCTTTTAAAGAAAAATGACTCTTTTAAAGAAAAATTCCACCCTTTTAAAGAAAAATGCCTCTTTCAAATATGTAAGGTACATTTGATGGACTACTGCCTACAGTACCCAATATTTACCCCTCCTTCAGGGACTTGAGAAAATGTGTTTTTTTTTTTTCTTTAAATGTGCTATCATGAACATAAAACTAGGAATTCAGGTTGAAATGAGGAAAAATTAAATTATTCAGGTATATTTGGTCTCCTAGACAGAGCTGGTATCCTTAGTGCTGAAGACCGACTTGAACTTTAACAGAATTCAGGTCTGTTTTAATTTAATTGAAATATAGAGCCAACTCAGTGGCCATGACATTCAAGGGTTTCCAGGTAGAACTGACTTTGCAGGCGTCTGACAATGGGTGTGCTTCCCCTAATTCCTACTGCTCTGCAGATTTAAAAGCATTTAGCAAATATTTAAAAATGATCAACCCAGGCCTTTCACATGCAAATGTTGTAAGGATTCAAAAAAATAAGTATACATATTGGAAATATAATGTCTTTTTTATGGAAGTTAAAGAATTTCATAAGGACATGGAAAAATACAAGAAGGCAAGAAAGTAGCCAAATTATTAATGATTGTTGCTAGATTTGTAGGAGGCTCTTACTAAATTAATTTCAATCCTGAAATCACAGGCAAGCAGTTACTGCTAGGTCAAGATTATGGAAGTTCTCAACAGAGCCTGATCCATCATTGTGTAGATTTTGGCATTTTTCTTTTCTTTTTTTGTTTGTTTGTTGCATTTTTGATTCATGTAGTTGGAAGACCTTCTTTACTTACTGAAAATAATGACTCACATATAAAGAAGACCCTCTTCAGCAGTGAAAAGTGATTTCTGTTTGAGTAAAATTCAGTAATAGCCACTTCCTCTCAAACAGGAGTGATGCCAACAGTATATTACAGAGATACCTGTTCTCAGGATTCTAACCAGTTGTTACTACAAAGGATATAGAACACTCTTTCGGTGCAGTCAAGATTTTTGTCCTAATAGACCATCAGTCTTACCCGTTGTGTGTGGTTCCCATCTTAACTTGGAGTTAAAATCCTGGCCTATTTATATTAATCAAAGTACATAATTGTTTTGTTGTTTTCTTGGAGAACAGTTTTACATTCATTGCAATTCGTTTGCTAGCCTAGTATTATACATCTTGGAGTCTACCTGCAGTAATTTCTCTATTCTGTAGACATAAACATAAACCTGTCTAGAAAATAGAGAAATTATTGTAGGTGGGGAAAATAAAGTCTTGTTTAACTTATGACATCTACCCAAGTGACCATGTTTTATTTATTCCTGAACCAGTTTTAAAACCACATTGAGATATCACCTTACACCAGTTAGAATGGCCAAAATTAGCAAGACAGGAAACAACATGTGTTGGAGGGGATGTGGAGAAAGGGGAACCCTCTTACACTATTGGTGGGAATGCAAGTTGGTGCAGCCTCTTTGGAGAACAGTGTGGAGATTCCTTAAGAAATTAAAAATAGAGCTTCCCTATGACCCTGCAATTGCACTACTGGGTATTTACCCCAAAGATACAGATGTAGTGAAAAGAAGGGCCATCTGTACCCCAATGTTTATAGCAGCAATGGCCACGGTCGCCAAACTGTGGAAAGAACCAAGATGCCCTTCAACGGACGAATGGATAAGGAAGATGTGGTCCATATACACTATGGAGTATTATGCCTCCATCAGAAAGGATGAATACCCAACTTTTGTAGCAACATGGACTGGACTGGAAGAGATTATGCTGAGTGAAATAAGTCAAGCAGAGAGAGTCAATTATCATATGGTTTCACTTATTTGTGGAACATAACAAATAGCATGGAGGACATGGGGAGTTAGGAGAAGGGAGTTGGGGGAAATTGGAAGGGGAGGTGAACAATGAGAGACTATGGACTCTGAAAAACAATCTGAAGGGTTTGAAGAGGTGGGGGGGTGGGAGGTTGGGGGAACCAGGTGGTGGGTATTAGAGAGGGCACAGATTGCATGGAGCACTGGGTGTGGTACAAAAACAATGAATACTGTTATGTTGAAAATAAATAAAAAAAATGATTAAAAAAAATAAAAAAATAAAAGAATTTGGTTTCCATAAAAGTCAAGTAAAATATTTTCAGTAAAACCTGTGCAACCCCCTTTTTCATGAATTCAGCACCATACAAAGTCAATTAGGTATATTAAATATTCAAATACTTTAATAGAACAAGAAATGCATAAATGATGTTAAAATCAGTACAATGAAAATATTCTGAAAAATATGGTTTACTTAATAATGAGACACTACAAAAGATGTTTCCTTTCATTTTTCTGTTTCCTTTTTAAGCCAAACTTTGTGGAAATCTTTGGTTCTTTTTCTTTTCTTTTTTTCTTAAAGGAGGCACCATGCTGTGATGGAATGCCAGGTTTGGTAGGGAAGAAGGGACAATGTGCCTGAATTCCTAGTTCATCTCCCATCACACATGAACTCTGTGGCCTTGGCAAGTCACTTACCTTCATAGAGCCTTGGTTTACTTGTTGATAAAATGGGGGTAATCATACATACCTTACTAAGTAAATATATAGGACTAGAATTGCTGGGTCGTAAGGCAAATATATGTTTATAGTGATAAGAAATTACCAAACTGTTTTCTACAGTGGTTTTACCATACTTGAGTTTTAAAAGAAAACAGATTAGCCCTACTTCAAATCCGTATATCTATAACCTTAAAGAATCAAATAGCTTCCCAGACAGTGCAGGAATTGTGCAGGTAATGCATGGAGAGTGTGGCGAGATGGAGCAGGGACACAGGAAACTTGGGTTGGAATGTTTTGACTTAGCTTGCTCATCCCACCACATTCCAGGTCTGATGTCTACTCGCAGGGAGATGGATTCTTCAGCCTTCAGGCCCTTTTTTGCTCTAGTTACTGAACCTCTAGTTACACAGAGGCAGGAAAAACGTAAGCTATTTCAGGGAAGTTTTGATATTATTCTGTACTTAATGGATCCCTGGGTGGCCACATAGTTCACCCCAGCGGCCAGTTCAGTTGTTAGCCCAGTGTTGAGCAGTCCACTCTGTTACCGTGTGAGGTTCGCCGTGGGCCCTGGGTCATAAAGCTGCATCTTCAGCATGGAGTCCATGCCAAACTCCTTGTCCCACCTTCCCATTGCTGTCCCCTTGGGAGAACTGAGGCTCCGGCTTATCATTATTTTTAGTCTGTTCTGCCCAAGAACCGCACCTACGCACTAATCAGGCCACCCTTTCTGTTTCATCCTCATGGGCAGATTGAGGGCTATCCCAAACCTTTTTATAGTAAAGCTGTTTAGTTGTCTAGAAATTCATCAGTGAGAAAAGCACTTGCAGGGAAGTAGGTAGAAGCTGTAAGGTGCTAAATATTTTTCTTTCATTTAAGTGTAATTTGGATCTCAAGCAAGGATGATTTTCCTTTTATTATGTGCGCAGTGTATACCAATTGATCTTTAAACCTTGGGTAGAAATGTGTGAAGGAGCAGGGATGTGAAATAAAAGGCATATCTTTGTGGGATGATGAGTGGATGAGTCTGAAACTGGTCCCAGTACCGGGGATATAGGGAGGGACCAGAGAAAGAGGCAGACCACTTCGCCTTGGTAGGCGGCAGTTGGAATAAGCAAGTGAATAACACAGGAGACATCTCTTGGGCAGCCACAAGCTGAGTGGGACTCTACAACCAGACCCCTACAGCTGCCTCCCACCGCCCCCACGAGAATCTTAAGAGTTTATATAGAGGCCTTCACTGGGTTCAGTCATATATGCCATCCAGATGGTCTCAGCAACCCATTATCCTCTCAAGGCTGCATCCTTGAAATGGCTCCAGCTCTGGGAATGGGGAGCAGAATGTACATTTCAAGGGTAAGCGAGAAGGTGAGGAGCCTCTGATATCCTGGCTCCAGCTTGCATGGTCACCGGAGGTCATGTCCTCTCGACGACCTCCTCCAACAGTCTGGTGTCTCTGCCAAACTGCGCACAGGTAGCTCCCAGCGGAGATGTAGGGGAGTAGGATACACAGCTGAGGAGAAATAATACTGTCAGAGACCCCAAGGCACTTTAGAGGATTACTGCAAAAGGTAGAAATACTTAAATATTTAAGATTCTTGTGAAGCTCATACAGCATCCAGTGACGACTCTAACAACTCTATAACTTGATGCATTCTGGCCACCTTGTGTGGCAGAGAAAAACGTGGCTATTTCTAGCCCTTTGACCTAATTTTTTTTTGACCTGTGAATGATCCCAGGAAAACAATCTAGCAATACATTTCACTGAAGTAATGAATGGGGAACATGCAGATTGTCAAGAGCCAACATTAAACATGATGTGTGAGTGTGAAGCACTGGTGCTGAGGGTCCCCCATGAAAACAGTTTGTTGTCACCCTCCACTGAGACCAGAGGGACATCCCAGCCCCGCACTGAGTGTCACTGGGATCCACATGCTCTGGGCAAGATGGATCTCCATGGTGAAGGACGGTTTGCGGTGACGAAGGTAATACTCTGGAACAAATAGAAGGTGGGACATAGGGAAAGAGCAGACTTTTCCCTCTAATTAAGACCCTCTCTATGTAAGTTAGGTGTAGGGAATGTGTGTTTCCACCCACCATTACTTTGGAAGAGGAGAGAGTCTTGTGAAGAAGAGTTGTCCGAACAAGAAAGCCCAGGACCCCGGGGTGGCACGGGTGGCGAAGAGACACAAGTGTACATGTGGTCAGAGGAAGAGCTCTGTGTGGGCTGCATGGGTGTGAGCAGGGTTCTTGGTGAAGGTGGGGCTTGACCAGGCCCTCAGGGATTTGGCTTAGTGTGAAGAGAGGGTGGGTGTCTCATGCCAAAACCCAGCCGAGCCGGTGGATTTGAGGACCCGTGAGTATTTGTGTCGGAAAACCCAGGAGAAGTAGGGCTTGATGATAAGGAGGAATCCTTGAAAGTATGGAGGCTCCTGAAGTCCTGTTTGAGGCATGCTGCTGAGGGGCTCTGGAGATTTGAAGAGAGACCTATGAAAGCTTCTTAAAATCTGAACTTGGTCAGCAGAATGAGTAAAACCCAAACCTCTGACCACTCTGTTACCTCTTTTGTGAGGAATAGTACCCCTGATGATTTAGTGTAAAAAAGATTATTGGTTCTGGGCTACTGCTGAGTGCCAGTTTCTTTACACACACACACACACACACACACACACACACACACACACACACACTTTTGTTCTGAGAAGTTTTCTAGTAGATAGATGCAATGTTTTTTAAACTAAAAAGTGACTAGTTCTATAAAACAACAAACTATTTAGTGGCTAACCCCCAAAGGAGAGATTATTGTTTAAGCACATATAGCAAACTGATTCCAGTTCAGTGTTTTGGATAGAAATAAAAGAGCATAAGCAAAAACAGCAGGAACATTTGAAAAACACTCATCTCCCTTCCAGCACTCCATTCTTATAATGGACATAAAAGCCTTGGGCTTTAAACTATGGGCTAGAGAAATGTTATTTGTGCTCGCCATTCTCCTCGTTACAACTCCTGATAGTGTTAATACTTTTATTTAGTACCTTTCTTTAAAAAAATACAGGGAAACGACCTGTTCCAAGAAACTGTGTCCTTTGAATTAATTGTGTGTGTGCCATGATTATTTTTAAAATGGCCTATTGAAGAAAGGACACAAACAGGTCATTTAAAAAAGACAGCAATAAGTGTGGTTAATAAACATGTTAAAAAATGTTCCCTAACTAATATTCAAAGAAATGCAAATTAAAATAATGAGATACCATTTTGGCTCTCAATACTTTGAAAATTGTTGCGTAAATTTTATGGATAGGCTTGAAAATCAACCCACCTTTTTTGGCAATTGATGCACCATTAAAACAAACAAAGAAAGAAACAAACAAACCCTTATGCTTTGACCCAGCATTTCTACTTCTAGACTTTGGTGCATAGAGCTCTGTAGTCATCTGGTGGGAGGTGGGGGTGGCACCTGATGAGGTCCAGAGGCCTCAGGGCAATGAGATCCTCTCCTGCGCTACAGTCTTTCTTGCAGTGGTACATGCTGTGATTTTTCCATATTACTGCAAGTCAAACTCCTGAGTCAAATTTATTTGTGGAACTCCGGATTTGGAGTGGAATCGGGCTTTTGGACATGCTACGCCTTCTCCCAGCTCCGTAGTAAAAGGCCTTTGAAGAGCTAGATACAGAAAAAAATCCTTGACAAAAATAACTTATTTCTGTAATTACTGACTAGTAGGTCGATAGAGCTACAGTGAGGAAAAACTGAAGAAGTTCTTGTTAAAGAGAACAGCGCTACCCACCTGAAACACCTGTGAAGAAACTGCCCACCCCTACCTTGACTCAGAGACCCCCCCCCCCCGATCTGGGCTTCCCTTTCACCATAGTCTGTGAGTAATTACTTTTAGGAGTCAGATCACTGTCCCCACTGTCGATTTTCCTGAGTCTCTTCAGATACAGAAAGTTCCAGAGAACATTTGAATCCTCACATCTTTGATTTGTTTTGTGTATCTGGCCCAAGGAGGTGTCCTCATGACCTTATGCCAGAGAAAGTGAGATTTCTGTTCTTTGTCATATTTATCTTCTGGACATCTCACAGATTAGGACCTGCTGACTTGTACTCACATCACTCACGTTGACATGCGTATACGTATATCACATTGTGTTTCTGTTGTGACGTATTTGTGTGTGTGTGTGTATAATTAATTAATTTGAGGGAGAGAGAGAGAGAGTGAGAGCGAGCATGAACAGGGGGAGGGCAGAGAGAGGGAGGAAACAGACTCTGTGCTGAGTGTGGAGCCGGGGCTTGATCTCATAACCCTGAGATCATGACCTGAGCCAAAATCAGGAGTCGGATGCTTTACTGACTGAGGCACCCAGGTGCCCCATGTTGTGGTGTATGTAGATGTGAATACGCAGATATGGTGGATGTAGGCGTAGAATTGACATGGATACAGCACGTTGTATAATTCCCTTTATATTCCGTGTATATCAAGGCTGTGTCTACACCAATACCTTATTGACTCGTGAGGCATAAATAAGTGGATATATATGAAGCTCTTAGTGTAGCACTTGGCAAATTGCAATCAATAATAATTACAGAGAGAGCGAGAGACAGAGGGCCAGATACAGAGAGACAGAGACAGACAGAGACAGACACAGAGGGAACCTGCTCATAAATGTAATTTATTTGGTAGTATCTTGGTTTGGGCTGTTACAATAAAATATCACAGAATGGATGGCTTACACAACAGACATTTCTCAGTTCTGGAGGCTGGGAGGTCCAAGATCAGGGTGCTGGAAGATTCGGTTCCTGTGAAGGCCATCTTCCTCCTTTGCAGACGGCCATCTTCTTGCTGTAGTTTCACATGGCAAAGTGATAGAGAGACAGAAATAGAGAGATCTGCTCTCTTGGGTCAGAGGGCTAATCCCATCGTGGGGCTCCACTCTCGTGATCTCCTTACCTTCCAAAGGCTTCCCCTCCAAATACCATCACATTGGGGGTTATATATAATTTTGGGAGACCAAATGTTCAAGTCCATAACAGGTAAGTTGCAATATCTCAAGAATTTATATTCTTTATGTAAGAATCTGTCATTAATGACAGAATGTTTTTTAAAGATTTTATTTATTTGAGAGTGAGAGAGAGAGAGAGTGAGAGAGAGAGAATAGGCAGAGGAGTGGCAGAGAGAGAGGGAGAACCAGAGACCCTGATGAGCAGGGAGCCTGATACAGGGCTTGATCCCAGGACCCTGGGATTATGACCTGAGCCAAAGGCAGATGCTTAACTGACTGACTACCCAGGTATCCCAATTACAGAATTTTAAGTTTAAATGGGAATTTGTAGTCTATGTTCTCTCTCTCTCTTTTTTTTTTTTTTTAAAGATTTTATTTATTTATTTGAGAGAGAGACAGTGAGAGAGAGCATGAGTGAGGAGAAGGTCAGAGGGAGAAGCAGACTCCCCATGGAGCTGGGAGCCCGATGTGGGACTCGAGTCCGGGACCCCGGGATCATGACCTGAGCCGAAGGCAGTCGTCCAACCAACTGAGCCACCCAGGCGTCCCTATGTTCTCTCTTTTAAAAAGAAGTCTTACTGGGATGCCTGGGTGGCTCAGTCAGTTAAGTGGCTGCCTTTGGCTCAAGTCATGATCCCATCAGGCTCCTTGCTCAACGGGGAGCCTGCTTCTCCTTCTCCCTCTGCAAGCCATTCTGCCTGGTTGTGCTTTCTTTCTCTGTCAAATAAATAAATAAAATCTAAAAAAAAAAAAAAAAAAAGTCTTACTTTTCAGTTCTTAAACTTCCCTATGCAAAGAAGCAACAATTTGACTAAATGTTTTTGCTTTTTGAGATCTGGATTATTTGCATTATTATAATCATGATGGTCTAATAATCTTAAATTTGCATGATCTAAAAATCTTAAATTTGTACTTTATATTATTAAGAACAGTTTTATGTGCTGTATCAAATTTGGTTTTTCTCGAAACATTATCTGAGATAGAAAGGACATACATATTTATTTTACAGGTAATCTCCAGGTGGAATCTGTGGTACCTTATACAGCTAGAATGTAGTGGTGTTAAATCCTAAATAAACTGGCCTCTTTTTCCAAATGCATGTTCAGGTATCCCCATCCCATCCCATCCCCTCCCTTCCCTTCCCATTAATCCAACAGTCTGTACACTGAACTGTCAAAGCAACACCCTCCTAAAAGTCTCTATCATATTATACTCTTTTCCTCACCTCCCTGATTGCTGAAGCTCCTGACTCTGCTGCTTTGGTTCCTTTAGAAAAAATTCCTGGGGCTTCAGAAATGAGGAGTCACTTAACTGCATTAGAATTCTAGTCCCCTCTTAAATGTGTGGCTCTGGGGGCGCCTGGGTGGCTCAGTGGATTAAAGCCTCTGCCTTCGGCTCAGGTCATGATCCCAGGGTCCTGGGATCGAGCCCCGCATCGGGCTTTCTGCTTGGCAGGGAGCTTGCTTCCTCCTCTCTCTCTCTCTGCCTGCCTCTCTGCCTACTTGTGATCTCTATCTGTCAAATAAAATAAAAAAAAAATGTGGCTCTGTCTTTTGCAATGAGATGATCATTTTCCATAATGAAAATCACTTAGGCAAAATAATGTTTAGGTGATATTGCTTCTTTATTCTCCCATCATAGTATTACCTAGAGGTATGTCACAGTATTGTAATCTTTTTACTTGATTATTTTCTGAAGGGGACTAACCACATCTATTTCAATCACTAATTACATCATTGCAACAACTCTGATCCAGGTGTCCCCTCCTGTCCCACTTAATTTAATTTAATTAATTAAGAGGGAGGGGCAAAGGGAGAGGGAGAGACAGAATCTAAAGCGGGCTCCATGCCCAGTGCAGAGCCCAATGTGGGGCTTGATTTCACACCCCTGAGGTTACAACTTGAGTTGATATTAAGAGTTGGATGCCCAACCGACTGAGTCACCCAGGTGCCTCCCCCCTTTATTTTACAAAGGGCAGGACACTAGTCTCAAGTGTTAAATAACTTACCCCAGGATCACAGATGATCCTGGTAGTGGCAGAACCTGGATTTGGATGCAGGGCTCTCCCACTCAAAGTCCCTTAACACTGTGCCATACTTCCTCAGAACACAGGTTACAAAGATGTGAATGGATCCATGAGTGAACTTGCAACAACTCAAGACTTCAGCCTTCAGTCAGCATTGGTCCCAACAGAGTTGAAGCTCTAATTCCACATGTGATTTCTGTAAGGTCTCACCTTCGGCAATGTTCCATGCCACTGCTCAACACCATCATAAGATGTTTCTCTTCCGTTGTGTCCAGTCCTGAGTCCCATCCCATCAAGCCTTGAGATAACCTTTTAGGTCGTATTTATCTCCCTATCTACATCCTCCGTGTTGGTACATAGATTATTTTAAATCCCCAAATCGTCTATCTTTGCATAAAATGCAGCATTAAGAATTGTGTGCTTTGCATTTCCAAGTAATAGTAATTGCTTTGGTACGGACATGTTGAGATAAGAATCATATTGTTGGGCAAACTAGAAGTGGTATAATAAACATGACTTTGGAAAGAAAACTGTCAAAGACCATGACCAAACTATTAGGAGAAAACACAGCAATTCACGTGCCCATTATCCTGGAACTACTGCTTCTCTTGATGTTTAGTTGTAATTCTACCCCTAGCAGCTTCAAATGCAATTTTTAGCTGGCACCAACACTAGAAGAGAGAATCCTAACCCAGGGTTTGGTACCCAGTAAACACTTACTGATGTAACCAGCAAATATCCTGTAGCCCAATTTCCTTGGGCTCCACACATAAGAAAGCAATGAAAGATTATTTGAACATTTCATGAATACATTGAATTGAATAAAGTAGCCTTAGTATCAACATCTTTACCACCTTCTTAAGATCAAGAGATTCTGATTAATAATTACAGGGTGTTCATAATGAAGATGCTTTCATCACATCTGAATTTAAACATTAGAGAGTATTATACACTCAAGGTATTGGAAAAGACTGAATTTCTAATCATTTATTTTTCTATGACTTGGAATGTTAGAGAAATATTCCATAATTTTTACGTATATTAAAAGAAAGCACACACATAATTTATTTAAAAAAATCTCTATATAGATTGTCTATACTCCTTAGTGAAGGTCTACAACATTAGGCACCATTTCATTAAAATTCTTCTCATTATTTTTAGCTCTTGCCAGTTGTTCTGCTTAATTAACTCAGTCAATTGTGGATTACTGCCAGTTATGTTTGCAGAAACCATGGTGGTTTATTAACTCTCATAAATGCCAAAAGATAACAGAAGCACTGGAGGACCGATAATTAAATGCATCTTTTAATTTCTAGCCTACAAATAAAATTTAGCTTGTGTTAGTTGGCAGGTTGTCAATGTGTAGACTCTAGAATAGCACTTTTCTCAAAGTCTAGGCTGTCTGTGACCCATGAGGAGAGATTAGTGAATCATGGTTGTAGTGACTCTTAAGAGCGTTACCACTAACAGTTTTCCCAGCACTGATGTTTTCTTGCAAACCAGCAATCAGCAAAATTTTAAGAATCACGGAAGAAGAATTTTTAAAAAATTATTATATTGCCATAATCTAGAAGAGCCACTGGCACATAGGAGGCACTAAAAAATTATTTGTTGGAAAGATGAAAAGTTGCTTTTAGTCTCATCTTTGAGAGGGTACTAACATTTTTCTTGGTCTCCAAAGACCACATATCAGAAAATATTTATTGAGAAAGTAAATATTCATTAGCCAATGAATAATAATTATAATACATATGATTTATTAGTAGAAAGCAATTTATTCATCCAGTCTAACAATTATATCCAATAATAGAAAATTAATTTTGGGGTCTTTGATTCTTAATATTCTTTAAGCCATAGAAATGTTGGAAAAAACTTAATTTACTACTCTAGGCATTTTGTTAAAAAATACTAGTTTCCTTTTCTTTCAGAATGATGTTTGTTTCAGTGCACATATATCTTCATTATGCTTATTGAAATGGTAATGTTTCCCTAATTTTTAATATATAGCATCCATATCCCACACTTAGCACTCTTTGATATTGTCTTCAAGGATCTGATGCCAGAATGGCCATGAAACCCAGACACACGTCTCACATGAGAAATGGATTATCAAATTTACTGCGGGTTTGTTTTATTGGTTGGAAGGGTTTATTTGTTTTTAGCAGCTGAGATTAATGATCTGCCCATTTCCCATCACCGTGGTGATTTAGTGGCTGAGTTAAATTAAATGTATGTCCTTAGATACAGAACCTGAGAAAGGGAAGACAATCACACTCTTGCATTCAAATTGAAAAGCTTTTTTTTTTTTTAAAGATTTTATTTATTTGACAGAGATCACAAGTAGGCAGAGAAGCAGGCAGAGAGAGAGGGAGGAGGAAGCAGGCTCCCCACCGAGCAGAGAGCCCGATGCGGGGCTCGAACTCAGGACCCTGAAATCATGACCTGAGCCGAAGGCAGAGGCTTAACCCACTGAGCCACCCAGGCGCCCCCAAATTGAAAAGCTTTTTAAGAGACATTATATCACTATTAAGGCATTTTAGAGCCTGTATATGAGATGTGTGGATGTGGTTTAGGAGTGTAATTACACTATTCTGTTAAAAATATTTAAGGGGGCTTCTCTCTTCCCCCAAACTGTTACATTATTCATTAATTTGCTCTCTTGTTTTTGTGCCATTTGATACATGCCTAGAACAATTTGGGTCTTAACATAGAGAAGAGCTGTCTCACTGACCCATGGACTTTGTGGTAACACAGCAAAGGCTTCAGTTATTAAATTAGACAGTCTTGAATACTAGCTCTTAACCAGCACCAGACTTGACTAAGGAATCGAAAGATCAGGCAAACACCAGGCACAAGTGAGACTGTCTCTTCTTGGAGAAGTCTGAGACCGTTTGGCATGGCTTCTTAAAAGGGCCCTGTTCTTAGGCAGGAGGGTGAGCTTTGGTTTAGATATAATAGACAAGATTTTGCCTACACAATGTGTGCAGAAACATTGTTCAAACAAAGGGAGTAATTTTGGTTGGGGAACACATCTTCTTCATATCCAATTGATTAACTGTTTCAGCTCCTATTTTGCAACAAACCACCAATACATCTGCAAATTCTAAATGTATTTATAATAGACAAGCTACATAATCAAGATATATCCTCCCAAAACATTTTTACAGATACAGACCCTCCATCATCGTTCCATTCCAAGTAAATGCCATTAGTATGTTTACTGGGATGTCTGGTCATCAACATATGTGCAGGAAAGGGTTAACTCAGCAAGCGGGGGGCGGGGGGGGGTGCTTAAACCCTGAGTACTCCCGAGAAAGGTCAGTCTTCAGGACAGGCCCTTCGCTGGCTCTGGGGAGACGAGATCTGAGTTTTTGTAATATTCTGCTGAGTGGTTTTCTATGCTTGACGGCGTGTTTGCCTCAGTTGGACCAGATTATAACAGCTTCTGAGTCCTATGAGTCCTTCTAACAAATCATCCAGAGTGAAGATTGTGGGCTTGGAGACCCCCAGTATGGCTTGTTCACAAAGAGATTTGAGGTTTGACTTTCCTTTCTGATAGAAAGTTTGCAGGCCTTCTACTTACCCTTTTCTTCTCTGCATAGAGTGGAGCTCCAAACCTTTATATAATATCCCTCCTGCCCTTTATACTGACATTCACTGACCTGTCTCTGGAGGCTTAAACTTTCTTTAATAATCCCATAGGAAAAAAAAATAGATCTTCAGTTAAGTCACCTGGAAGATTAAACTCTTCCTAAATCTCAAGCTACCTCTTTTAGTTACTTGGCCCATTTTGTTTCTGTGGAGAATGCTGCTCTTCATGGCTTACTAAAATAACTATTATAGTGGTTATATGTCCAGAGGCTGGTAACATACTTGCTTATCACCAAATAAAAATATGAATTCTAAATAGTGATGTCCAAATTTGCCAAAATGTATGGGGATAGAATTGACTTCAGCAGACTTTTCTCTTTTGTAATATTATAACATCCTGAGAAGAACTTGCCAAAAATCTGCTCAGTTATTAAATTAGTCATCAGTACCTATCTTTGGGACCACCTAACATGAAAGGATATGTCTATTTACAACGCAATGGTATATTCTTATATTTTCAAAAATAGCAAGAGCTATTTGATTTTTTCATTAGAACCTTTAAATAAAAAGAGAGATACTTAGTTTAGCCTGGTAATGTAGTAAAAACAGCAACATTACCCAGAGTGCTAAGAGATGGTTCAGAATAAATTATATTAGTGGTTATTTTGGTATTAGGGTTAGTATATTATCTTTAACTTTTTATACAGATCCCATTGATTTCTTTTAATTTAGGGAAAATTATTTTAGACATGGAAAAATCAGATAGTAACAATTTTGTCTAAATGTTTTTCACGTTAAGTCAATGAAAGTTCAACATATAGTTGTTAAAAATAGTTTCTTTAATTTTTTTTTAAGATTTTATTTGTTTGACAGACAGAGATCACAAGTAGGTAGAGCAGCAGGAAGAGAGAGGGGGGAAGCAGGCTCCCTGCCGAGCAGAGAGCCCGATGTGGGGCTTGATCCCAGGACCCTGAGATCATGACCTGAGCCGAAGGCAGAGGCTTTAACCCACTGAGCCACTGAGGCGTCCCAGTTTCTTTAATTTCTAAAGCCTATCTATGTTTTATTAGAAATATGATGTATTGGGGCACCTGGGTGGTTCAGTTGGTTAAGTGCCTGCCTTTGGCTCAGGTCATGATCCCTGGGTCCTGGGATCAAGCCCTACAGCCGGCTCCTTGCTCAGCGGGAAGCCTGCTTCTCCCTCTTCACTGCTTGTGCACTCTCTCTCTCTCTCAAATAATAAATAAATAAGATCTTAAAAAAAAAAAAGAAATATGATGTATGTGTGTTATATTCAACTAAGCAAGATATTCTTTTACCAAAAGATATTTAATGTGTAAATGGATATTTAAACAGATGTATTTGTATCTCTGAACCTTTCCCTATAAGCAAAAAAGTTTTGGGGAGAGGATAAACATACATTTCATAGTAGATTTTTTAAAAAAATATTTTATTTACTTATTAGAGAGAGAGAGAAAGAGCGAGCATGAGTAGGGGGAGGGGCAGAGAAGGAGAGAGAATCAGACTCCTTGCTGGACAGGGAGCCTGACTCAGGACTCTATCCCAGGGCCCTGATATCATGACCTGACCCTAAGGCAGATGCTTAACTGACTGAGCCACCTGCGCAGCCTCATAGTAAATCTTAATAAATATTTGACAAGTGTTGGCTTCATGTTTCTGGAGTAGAAACCAACTGGATGGCATAGGAGAGGCAACCGATCTAGTTTAGCGGCATTGTGCTCACTGGTCCGTTATACTCCAGCTACGTGTGTCTACACATTCTACAAGGAAGTCATTTATATTCTTGCGTATATTGAGTATCTTTAAGTAATTCATCCATTCGTGGTCTCAGCTTCACGTGTATGTTGACTATTCCTAAATCTGTCCTCAGGGTTCCTCTTGGCCCCACTCCACAGTTCCGCCTCTCTTCAGTCACGGGTTCGCCCCCTCCTGCCGCCGGTATGTTCCCGTTACTGGAAATGCAACGTGGATTGTTACAGATGAGCATCTCTCCCCTCGCAAAGCAGTTTCCTTTCCTGCCTTAGGCACTGCTCCCATTCTTTTGTTCCCCCAGACATGCAAAAGGGGATTTAAAAAATATATATTTATTTATTTATTTTGAGAGAGAGAGAGAAAGAGACTTTTTTTTTAAAGATTTTTTTTTTTTAATTTATTTGACAGACAGAGATCACAAATAGGCAGAGAGGCAGGCAGAGAGAGAGGGAAGCAAGCTTCCCGCTGAGCAGAGAGCCCGATGTGGGGCTCGATCCCAGGACCCTGAGATCATGACCTGAGCTGAAGGCAGAGGCTTTAACCCACTGAGCCACCCAGGCACACCGGAGAGAAAGAGAGTCTTAAGCATGGAACCCAAGTAGGGGATTGATCTTGGACCCTGAGATCATGACCCTGAGCTAAAACCAAGAGTCAGATGCTCAACCAGCTGCACCATGGCGGTATCCCAAAACAGGGTTGTTTTAACCCCATCATTCCTTTTACCTTTTAATGTCAGTCAGTGACCAAGGCCCGTTAATATTTTCTTTCACATTTTTTCTCAGCACTGTCCCTTCCTGGGTATTTTCTTACTTTTCATTTCATCCCCCAGGTTTATGGCTGCACCGCGTCCTTCTCTTCCTCACAAATGCTGTTCTGGAGCCCATCACGCTCTCCGTGTTTCCCTCCCTTTGCACATGCTTTTTTCTCTCTGTCCAGAATGCTTTCTTCGGTGCCCTCCCTTGACACAGGCATAGCCGCTCTGCACACTCAGTCCCCGTCTTTCCTCTGAAATCTCCTCTCACCTGCACAGGCGTAAGTGACTCCCTGGGAGCAGATCGGAGGCAGAATGGGATTGTTCCCTTTGAAACTCTGGCATCTAGAATGCAGTGCCTGGTATACGGAAGTTCTTACTACATCTGGTCCCCTGACATGGCTCCCTTGTTTCTCCTCACTGCATCTGTTCTGTGCAGAGCAAACAGAGCACTTTTTCTCATGCAAACATTTTAATGTCTCAACTTTGTGGGGTGCATGATTGGCTGCCGTGCCATTAGCTGGGTAATGAGGGACTCCCAGAGCCTGCTACTTCTCATGCTTCTGTTCTTACTGGCAAGGCCATTTTCTTCCTGCTTTCTTGTACCCATTATATAATGCGGTTCTATCTACAATAGTTGTAGGATATACCAGCTTTGTGGTGAGTTCAGCCCATTGTAAAACACATAAATGCCCTCTTCCTTTGTCATATCACCTCAGAAGCTTGCAAATCTTCCTGTCTCCTAGAAGTCTCCCAACCTGATCACTCCCTCACTCTGCAGCCCATAGCTATTTTCATAATACATTACTCTGGCTATGTTGATATTTTGCTTTGTCATATACATTCTTTAGGGCAAAAATAATGTGTTCTGTTTCTTTGTTTTTATCAATATTTACTTCTTACAGTGAACTTTAGTGTCTAGAAAGTATAAATTGCTAACAAACTGTCATGGCTCCTGAGACTTAAAGGTCTTAATCAGAGTACTTTCTTCGAGATTCCTTGAATCTTTTTGTTTTTTTTTTTAAGAGTTAAAGAAATAACTACGTTAAAAATTTCAATGTTCTAGGTGCCCGGGTGGCTCAGTCAGTTAAGTGTCTGACTTCAGCTCAGGTCATGATCTCAGGGTCCAGGGATCGACCCCCAACAGCAGGGAGACAGCTTGTCCCTCTCCCCTTGCCCTTCCCCCTGTTGGTGCTCTCTTTCTCAAAATCTTGGAGAAAAAATTTCATTGTTCTTTTCTAATCCATCTCCAAATTAAAGTGTCATTCCTTTTCTTATCTAGGTTAAATTTCACTTTTAAGTGGTATTGAATACCTTCTTGGGAGCATATGGCCTCCTGTGCTGAAAGACTTAAAAAATAAATCACTGGTAGATATGTCATACTGCCTGAAATGTGACTAATCCTTTAGTTTGACAAGGATTGTTAAAAAAAAAAAAGTGATTTTACTGGAGATTGTCTTTGTGGGAAAAATGGGGAAATGATTGCGAAAGCACTTAGTAGGTCTGTGGAGTTTTACACAGATGCTAAAATGGATTCCAGAGGGTAGGGTAGGCTAGTAGGAAAAGTGATGGATGTGGAAATGGAAGGTCCAGGTGGTGGTCCCTACCTGCTGCTGTGTGTCCTTCTGCACGACACTTGGCTTCTCTCTGTGTTGCCCTTTCCTTGTCTGAATGATCCCATCACTTAGTTTCCTCCTCTCTTAGGGTTGTTTGGGGGAACCAGAGATATTTTGCTGACACAGATACATTGCAAAATTTGAATTTATGAGGGGAATTTATAAAAATTTTATAGAGCACTATAAAACCCACGTGATTGTAAATGGCAGCCAACTGTAACCATTTCATCTGGACTATTGGTTTGTCCAGTCAGATGTTTTCCATGTAAATCTCACTACCTCAGGAATCTTTTTGTTGAGGAAATATGGCTATAGATTTGTAGAAGTGATTTACATATTAGGAAGAAGTTGAAAGATTTTTCGAAAACTTGTATTTTGTGGCATCTCTAGAGAAGAATCACAGTTCTCAGAAATTCTTGACAGACGAATGAGTCAACTCTGAGAAAGCTATATGATTTTGGAAAGACAAAATGGAATTTCAGGGCAGAAGGGGTTACCTGTCCAGTCAAAATTTGGTTAAATTGAGTCATGGTTACAAGTGACGTAACAATTTTGCAAAGTTGTTCCCATATCCTATGTCAACCACTAGATGAGTTTTAAAAAAGATTTTATTATTTTTTAGAGCATTTTTTGGTTTACATCAAACTTGAGAGGAAGGCACAGAGATCTCCCATATGCCCTTTATCTGTAATGTCATTTGCAAATACCTTTTCCCATTCCGTGGGTTTCCTCTTAGTTTTGTTGACTATTTCCTTTGCTGTGCAGAAGCTTTTTTATCTTGATGAAGTCCCAAAAGTTCATTTTGCTTTTGTTTCCCTTGCTTTTGGAGAAGTGTCTTGAAAGAAGTTGCTGTGGGCAGTGTCGAAGAGGTTACTGCCTATGTTCTCCTCTAGGATTATGATGGATTCCTGCCTCACATTGATGTCTTTCATCCATTTTGAGTTTATTTTTGTGTATGGTGTAAGAGAGTGGTCTGGTTTCATTCTTGTATATGTAGCTGTCCAATTTTCCCAGCATCATTTATTGAAAAGACTGTCTTTTTCCTGTTGTATATTTTTTCCTGATTTGTCAAAGATTAGCTGACCATAGAGTTGAGGGTCTATTTCTGAGTTCTCTATTCTAGTCTATGTGTCTATTTTTGTGCTGATACCATGCTGTCTTGGTGATCACAGTTTTGTAATATAGCTTGAAGTCAGGCAACATGATGCCTCCAACTTTGTTTTTCTTTTCAACATTCCCTTGGCAATTCGGGGTCTTTTTTGGTTCCATACAGATTTTAGGATTGTTTGTTCCAGCTCCTTGAAAAATGCCAGTGGTATTTTAATAGGGATGGCATTGGAAGTGTAGATTGCTCTGGGCAGGATAGACATTATAACAATGTTTATTCTTCCAATCCATGAGTGTGGGATGTTTTTCCATCTTTTTGTGTCTTCCTCCATTTTCTTTTATAAGTGTTCTTTTGTTTCTAGAGTATAGATCTTTTACCTCTTTGGTTAGGTTTATTCCTAGGTATCTTAAGATTTTTGTTGCTACTGTAAATGGAATTGTGCCTCTTCCTGATGGCAAGTGGTGTTTGAACAGGGACATTAAAGACCTGATAAAGGCAAGACATAGAAACTGTCTTTTTTTTTTTGGTAGGCAGAGAGAAAATAACTATATGTATTTTTTTTTAATTAAGAACAGACCAACAATTGAGAATACTTTGTTTTTCAGAATAGAGCAAAACCTAACTTTTTATTTTATACCAGGGTCTTTAAAATTTACTTATTTTAATTTTAGTCCATTTTAACCACACCTAAAATTTGTTTTAAAGATTTTTTTTTTTTACAAAACTTTTACATTTTTGTATTTAGATTTTGTTTTGAGCCATTTTTTCCCAAACAACCATTTTATTTAGGACAAAATTACCTTTTTTTTTTTTTTTTACCTTTAATGAAAATGCATTTTTTTAAAATATATTTTTAACTTTTTTACATACAGAGTTGTATCCCTTATTTTGGTCAGTTTTGCAGTTAGCAGAATTTTTTATTTTTTAGAAACCTTAATTTCCAGTGAAGACCAAGGAGTAACCAATTGTGAACTGTTACCCCAGAAATTTTAAATGGTAAATTTGTGAATTAGTTAAGCATAAAACATGTTTACCAACGTATTTAAATATTTTTAGTTTTTTTGTAATGAGTTAAAAGTACAAACCTATGTATAGTAATCAATGCTTTAGCAGTTTATCCCATTTAGAAAATACCTAGATGTTCAACAATTTTTAATTTTATTTGTCATCCAAGTAAAGCTTTAAAGTTTTAGGTTACCAAAGACTTTGAAAGTTATTTTAACAATTACCCATGAAAACTTTGAGACAGACAATTTACTGTCAGTTTAGTCATTTTTTTCTTAAGAAATTTTAACAGAGATAATAAGAGCTTATTTGACCTTTGATAAACCTTGATAGAATAAGTTTTACATTTAATGCTGATAACTTTAAAGGCATGTCTATTTTAATTAAACCAACAAACTTAAACAATAGTTTAAATATTGATTTATGTTTTACCTGGGCCCACCCCATTTTTAATTTTTGCCTGAGACACTGGGGTTTGTAAAAGCTACAGAATGGAGTGAATAAGATTCCAAGTAGACCATATAGTAATTGCAACTTTTTTTTTTTTTTTTAGTAGGCAAAAGTTTTAACTTATGACCTACTTTTTTTGTGTGTCTGTAGGTTTAAAGTCCCTGATAAAGGGAATTAGGAGCAATGTTTTTTAATTACCTTTTAAAGCTCCGTAAGTTTGCCCTTGTTGACTTTTGTTCCTCCTTCCATAGGAGCCATTTCAGCAAATATACATAAGGGCGATATCTGTTTGTGTTTTTTAGATTACCCACACCCTGCGGTAAGTACTCCCAACACACCAGCGGGCAAAAGGCACAGCCGTGCAAAAAGTTATGTTGGGGCTTGTTTTTTTGTTTTATTTTAAGTTTTTTTGTTTTTGTTTTTGTTTTTTTTTGTCCCTGTTTGGGTGCCACTTGCAGTCTCCTGATGACGCATGGGAGAAGAATGAGGCACAAACAAGTCAACTGCAAGAGAATGGGAGCGGGGGGACACAGTCTTTTTTTTCTACTGTCACCCCCCCCCCCCCCCCGCTCCCATTCTCTTGGAACTAACTTGTTTGTGCCTCATTCTTCTCCCGTGCGTCATCAGGAGGGGGCAGAATTGATTCCTTCATTTCTCTTGCTACAGTTAAATTGTTGGTGTATAGAAAAGCAACTGATTTCCGTGCATTGATTTTGTATCCTGCCACGTTACTGAATTGCTCAATGAGTTCTAGTAATTTGGGGATGGAGTCTTTTGAGTTTTCCATATAAAGTATCATGTCACCTGCAAAGAGAGAGAGTTTGACTTCTTCTTTGCCAATTTGGATACCTTTAATTTCTTTTTGTTGTCTGATTTCTGATGCTAGGACTTCTAGTACTATATTGAACAACAGTGGTGAGAGTGGACATCCCTGTCATGTTCCTGACCTTAAGGGAAAAAGATCTCAACTTTTCCCCACTGATAATGATACCCACTGTAGGCTTTACATGGATGGCTTTTATGAAATTTAGGAATGTTTCCCCTGTCTGTACACTGTGAAGAGTTTTAATCAAGAAAGGAAGCTGTACCTTATCAAATGCTTTTCCTGCATCTATTGAGAGGATGATATGGTACTTGTCCTTTCTTTTATTTATGTAGTGTATTGCATTGATTTGTAGGTGGTGAACCACATTGATTTGCAGGTGGCGAACCACCCTTGCATCCTAGGAATAAATTCCACTTGGTTGTGGTGAATAATTCTTTTAATGTGCTGTTGGATCTTATTGGCTAGGATCTTCTTGGGTATTTTGGCATCCATGTTCATCAGGGATATTGGTCTGTAATTTTCCTTTTTGATGGGGTCTTTGCTTGGTTTTGGGATCAGGGTAATGTTGGCCTCAGAGAAGGAGTTTGGAAGTTTTCCTTCTGTTTCTATTTTTTTGAAACAGCTTCAGAAGAATAAGTGTTTGGTAGAATTCCTCAGGGAAGCCAGATGGACTTTTGTTTTTGGGATGTATTTGGTTGCCGCTTCAATTTCGTTACTGGTTATTGGTCTATTCAGATTGTCTATTTCTTCCTGTTTCTGTCTTAGTAGTTTATAAGTTTCCAGGAAGGAAACTTCCAGGAAGGCATCCATTTCTTCTAATTACTTAATTTATTGGCATATAGTTGCTGGTATTTCTAATAATTGTTTCTATTTCCTTGGTGCTTGTTATGATCTTTCCCCTTTCATTCATGATTTTATTAATTTCAGTCCTTTCTCTTTTCTTTTAGATAAGTCTGGCCAGTGGTTTATTGATCTTATTAATTCTTTCAAAGAACCAACTTCTAGTTTCATCGATCTGTTCTACTCTACTCTGGTTTATATTTCACTGATCTCTGCTCTAATCTTTATTATTTCCCTCCTCCTCGTTAGTTTAGGTTTTATTTGCTGTTCTTCCTCCAGCTCCTTTAGGCATAAGGTTATCTTGTGCATTTGGGATTTTTCTAATTTTCTGAGAGAGTCTTGGATGGTTATGTATTTCCCTCTTAGGACCCCTTTGCAGTATCCCATAGGTTTTGGACCAAAGTGTTTTCATTCTCATTAGTTTCCATGAATTAAGTTCTTCTTTAATCTCCTGGTTGGCCCAATCGTTCTTTAGCAGGATGCTCTTTAACTTCCAACTGTTTGAATTCCTTCCAGTTGTTTTCTTGTGATTGTGTATCAGTTTCAAGGCATTGTGGTCTGATAACATTCAGGAAATAATCTCAGTCTTTTGGTATTGGCTAAGACCTGATTTGTGACCCAGTAAGGTCAATTTTCCATGTGTATTCGAGAAGAATGAGTATTCTGTTGTTTTAGGGTGGAATGTTCTATGCATATCTACAAAGTCTACCTGGCCCAATGTGTCATTCAAACCTTTTGTTTCATTGTCGATCTTTTGCTTAGATGATCTGTTCAATGCTGAGAATGAAGTGTTAAGATCTCCTACTATTAATGTGTTATTCTTGATATGATTATTTTGGTTAACAACTGGCTTATGTGGTTGGCTGCTCCCATGTTAGGGGAATAGATATTTACAATTGTTAGATTTTCTTGTTGGATAGACCCTTTAATTATGACATAGTGTTCCTGTGCATCTCTTAATACAGTCTTTGGTTTAAATTCTAATTTGTCTGATATGAGAATTGCTACCCCAGCTTTCTTTTGAGGTCTATTGGCATGAAAAATCATTCTCCATCCCTTCACTTTCAGTCTGGATGTATCTTTAGGTTCATAATGAGTCTCTTGTAGATGGTATATGGATGGATTCTGTCTTTGTATCCAATCTGCAACCCTGTGCTGTTTCATGGGAGCATTTAGGCTGTTCACATTGAGCGTAATTACTGAAAGATATGTATTTATTGCAATTCTATTGTCTATATAGTCTCTGTTTCTATGGATTGTCACTGTAAATTTCTGGTCTATATTACTCTTGGGGCCCTTCTTTTATAGAATCCCACTTAGTATTTCTTGCAGGGCTGGGTTGGTGGTCACATATTCTTTCAGTTTCTGCCAGTCCTAGAAGCTCTTTATCTCTCCATCTGTTCTGAATGATAGCCTTACTGGATAAAGTTTTCCTGGCTGCATGTTTTTCTCATTAAGTACCCTGACTATGTCTTGCCAGGCCTTTCTGACTTGCCAGGTGTCTTTGGACAGGTATGATGTTATTCTGATGTTCTTCCCTCTGTACATAAGGAATCTCTTCCCTCTATCTGCCCTTAACAAGGTTTTCTTGGTTCTAAGATTTACAAAAGTTTTACTAATACATGCCAGGGTGTTGGTCTGTACTCCTTGATCTTGGAGGGGTCCTTTCTGCCTCTTGGACATGAATGCTTGTTTCCTTTCCTACATTAGGGAAGTTCTTAGCTATGATTTGCTCAAATCTAACTTCCAGTCCTCTCCCTCTTTCTACCCCCATCAGGGATCCCAGTAATTCTGACATTGGAACATTTTATGGTGTCGTTAATCTCTCCAAGTCTGTTCTCATGGGCTTTTAGCTGTTTATTCCAGCCTCCTCAGCTTCCTTTCTATCTGCTTATATTCTAGATCACCAGTTCATCTTCTGCCTCATTTACCCTAGCTATTAGGGTATCCAGTTTAGACTGCATTTCATTCACAGCATTTAAAATTCAGCCTCATTTGTTCTCATTTCTGCCCTTAGAGATTCTATATTGCCACTAATGGTTTTTCTCAAGCCTGGCTATTGACTTCATAATTGCTACCCTTAAGTCTATCTCTGATATCTTGCTTATATTCGTATCCGTTAGGTCTGTGGGAGAGGACCTTGTCTTTGGTTCTTTTCTTTGTTGGGAGTTCTTCTTCCTATTCATTCTGTTGAGGGGTGGTTGAGGGAATGTACAGGGTCCAAAATGTCAACCACAACCCAGGCAAGATGCACCATAGGAAAATCTGTGGTCAGAAGCCACCACTGAAAAAATAAAGCCAAAATGAAACCCAAGAATAAAATTTATAAAACTAAAAAATTAAAAAAAAAAAAGTAAAAAAAAAAAAAGAAGGATAAAAGGGGGGATGAGGTAAGGGGGATTATAATCTCTCAGTGTAGGCAAGGTGGACGTTTCAGTTCTTCCTTGGTGTATTTTGTTCTGTTTGTTGAACGACACAACTTCCCAGAGTTACAGGAAAGATAAAACTGGTGTATATATAAAGGTAATATTACATAAAGAAAAAAGGATACATTGAAGCATATATCTGTATAAAAAAAATAGGTGTGGAAAAGTATAAGTTAAAAAGCTACTATGAAAAATATTAAACATCTAGTTGAAATGAGAAAAAGGTAAAAATAAAAAACAGAGAAGAAACATAAGAGAAAGAATAAGAAGAGTTGTATCTGAAAAATACACAAGCCCTGAGGTGATGCCTAGAGCTCAATACACTATTTTCCCCTGGTGTTGGGGTTTTATAGGTTTATGGGGACCCTAAGTTTGTTGTCCTCTTGTTCTTCCAGTTTGTCTTCTGGGGGAGGGATCTGCCATGCTCTCAGGCGACCCTGTTTGGGCAGAGTTGCTCTGCTCCCTGTTAGGAGTTGGGTTCTCTGGAAACTGTTTCCTTTAGCTTTTGTTCTATGGTGGCTTTCTGCACCTTTTCTGAGGGTCAGAGCAAAAAGAAAACAACAACAACAACAACAACAACAAAAAGCAACAAAACAACAGCAACAACAACAAAAAAACCCTAAAAACTATACCCAGACCTCTGTCCCAGAGCAGAGAAATTACAGACTGTTCTTCTCTGAACCCTCCAGAACACACAGTCTCCATTTCTGTAAGTGCTGCCCAAAACTGTGGTGGTCTAGCTCCCTTCCCTTTCTGCTCATTTCAATATCTGCCCAAAGATTTGCGACTCCTCCCTTCCTACCTTGGGACAGGTGGTGTTTTTCTGCTCATAGGGATCCAGTTATATATTCTTATATCTCAGGCTGATTTCCTCAGTTTTTAGAATGGTATGGTAGATATCCAGCTACATTCATGGCACTGATTGAAATGGAGTCCCCTAGTCCTCCACTTTCTTGCCCCCTTCCATTAAGCTACAAATTACTGAGTATCTTATAAGACTGCATATTAACAGTTATAACTGAAATGTGATAGTCGTAAGAAAGTATCCTATAAATAGTGGTTCACTGTCCTTTGTGTAATTTTGTACAGCTGATAACTTTCTTTGAAGTCATTGCCTCACTTACTCCTCACACAAACACTAGAAGGGAGTTATTAATAATAACAACCATCTCAGAGTAAACAGACAGAAAACTGCTGCATATGAGCCACTGCACATCAGTTTGGAGTCTGGACAGAAGCCCTCTCCATGTGGAACACATTTTCCTTTCTGAGTAACTGACTTACACCTGTTCATAAATGGCCAGGCTTGGCTGCCTGGGTGGCTCAGTTGTTAAGCGTCAAACTTCAGGTCAGGTCATGATCCCAGGATCCTGGGATTGAGCCCCACATCAGGCTCCCTGCTCACTGGATAGTCTGCTTCTCCCTCTGCTCCCTACTACCCCACTCATCACTGCTCTCCCTCTCTCTCTCAGATAAATAAATGAGATCTTAAAAAAAAAATGGCCATGATTTTCCCTGCTGCTATGTGCCTACTTCCTGAGTTCCAGCCAGAAAGCCTTCAGATCCAAACCTCAGAGGCTTCATTTCTTCCAACTTTTGAAATCTTAACACTTATACACTCAGAGGGAACCTTGCCAACAGCTTGACAGGGGCCTCTGACATCTGGGTTTGAGGAATGGGATTCTATCCTGGGTATAATGGAAAGAGGATCTAGGAAACCCTCTGTGAACTCTGCTTTATTCTAAGTCTTTTCCAGGAGAGCAGCCACATGTCAAGCTGAGATGGTGATTTTATTTATTTATTTATTTATTTTTTTTTTTAAAAGATTTTATTTATTTATTTGAGAGAGAGACCGTGAGAGAGAGAATGAGCGAGGAGAAGGTCAGAGAGAGAAGCAGACTCCCCGTGGAGCTGGGAGCCCGATGTGGGACTCGATCCTGGGATTCCAGGATCGTGACCTGAGCCGAAGGCAGTCGTCCAACCAACTGAGCCACCCAGGCGTCCCTGAGATGGTGATTTTAGAGCCATCAGCATACTTACATCCCCTACCTCCCTTCAAAGTGTCTTTCCTATTAAGAAGATGGATTCTTTTACACATCATGCGGTGTTAACTGGTTAGGTACTTGGGAAAACTGTTAAATCACCATTGAACACATTTGATGCTTTAAAATGTTAAATGTAAAATTATGAAAAAGTAGAAAAGAACTAGAAAAAATTCTGATGAAAAGCTACTTTTATTTTTAGGGTGCATTTTCCTTCTTGGCATTGAAAGTAAAGAAGAAACTGTCCAATAAAACATTGATAGATTCATATACATAAAAGTTTTTGAAGAATTTCTGCATTGATTAAGCATGGCAACTGTTTAATTATACAAATTAGTCTGAAAATAGTGTTGGAGCAACATTTTGGTATTGATACCAGAGAAAGATTTAATATACTAAATGTAGACAGTGCTTTTCTAGACAAGTAGAAAACATTCAAACTCACCATAGTCCTTTGCCCATTTAGAGACTGTGGTCACAAGACTAAAATCATTGATAACAGTAATGGTAATAATTATATGAATATAACACCATTCACAATAACTAACATTTAGTATCACAATAAATAACACTTATTGAGTATTTTCCCTGGGCCAGACATTGCTCTTTATATTTTGTTAATGCATTTAACTTTTCCAAAAAACTTTTGCCCCGGGTACACAGCTGGGGTTTGAAACCTAGGCTATCCACATTAGACTCTGTGTCACTTCATTTCTTCCATCAAGAGGAAAGAATGGAAGATGTTAATTACTTACTTAATTTTTAATTAATCTATTTAATTTAACCTAATTAATTAATTAATCAAATATATGGATTTAATTAGCCAACATATTATATATCATTAGTTTCATACGTAGACTTCAATAATTTATCAGTGTGCATGACATCCATTGCTCATCGCATCACATGCCCTCCCTAATGCCCATCACCCAGTTACTCCAACCCCCCACCCACCTCCCCTCTAGCAACCCTCAGTTTGTCTCCTAGAGTTAAGGGTCTTATGTTTCTCCTCTGATGACTTCCCATTCACTTTTCCTTCCATTTCCCTCTGATCCTCTGCACTGTTTCTTATATTCCACATATGAGTGAAACCATATGATAATTGTCTTTCTTTGATTGACTTATTTTGTTCAACATAATACCCTCCAGTTTCATCCACGTTGATATAAATGGTAAATATTCATCTTTTCTGATGGCTGAGTAATATTCAAGAATGGAAGAAGTCATACAATTGTCCAATAAATCTACATAATAGTGAACCTTATTAACAAACTAAAAATTCAACTTAAAGCAATAATTATGTGTCATCTTGGTTAAATGGACAGGATTCTGAACATAATGCCAATGAAAGCAAGTTTGTTGGAAAATGCTTTGCTGAGACTATAAATAGTTTCACTTTGTAAATATCCATAATAACCTTTAAATTTGAGCTTATCTTTGACAAAAGTTTTGATTTAAAAAATTTGATATTCAATGATTCACCAAAAAAACATGTTCAAGGAAAGTTATCAGTGATATTTTTGCTTCTAGAATATTTTTATGACATTTTTGTTTCCAGAATGTTATCATACAATAAACATTTAGAATGTATAGAAAACTAAATAATCAAACCCATCCAGCCAAACTTTCTTATTGAATCTGTTTGTTTTTCCTCCTATAAAAAATGTTATGTATGCTCCAAGGCCAATTTTGCTTTAAAATAATTATGAGTAGACAAAAGATTGGATAAAGGAAAGTTGGTTGATTTTCTCTTTGTAATTTTTCTGTATTCTCAAAATTTGCTTTTGGAGCACGTATTATTAAAAAAAATGTGACTAAGAATTTTTAAAAACGTATTTTACCTTGGGTTTCCAGAAAAAGGTGTTGGGCTGGGAATATACTCTACTTTCTGTTGAAAGATTCATTGGAATGAGAGAAAATGTACGTATAGTTGGCCTTTGAACATCACGGTTTGAGTTGAACGGTCCATCTATATGTGGATTTTTTTGATAAATACAGCACTGGAAATACATTTTCTCTTCTTTATGATTTTCTTAGTAGCATTTTCTTTTCTCTATTTTACTTTATTATAAGAATACTATATTTAATACATATGACATATAAAATTTGTGTTGATTTACTATGTTATTGGTAGGATTCTGGCCAACAGGAAGCTATTGGTAGTTAAGTTTGGGGCGAGTCAAAAGTTATACACAGATATTTAACTGAATAGGGGTCAGTGGCCTTAACCCCTGCATTGTTTAGAGGTCAACTCTGTATTTTTAAAGACTCAAACTTCACCATACTGGAAAACATCAAAGAATGAGATTGGTACACTAAAATTTGTTTTGTTTTGTTTTCAAGATTTTATTTATTTATTTGGCAGAGAAAGAGACACAGCGAGAGAGGGAACACAAGCAGGGGGAGTGGAAGAGGGAGAACAAGCCTTCCAGCTGAGCAGGGAGCCCCATTCCGGGGCTCGATCCCCTGACCCTGGGATCATGACCTGGGCCTAAGGCAGACGCTTCATGACTGAGACACACAAGTGCCCCTGTACACTAAAATTTTTGAGAAATCGCCAGAATGTTAAAAGCAGAAACAATTGCAAACACACACAGTCACAGACTCACACACACTCACACTTACAGACATGTATGTACTCAGAGATATACACACACAGATACATTCACAGATACACTCAGAGACACAATCACAGACACATACAGCAACAGCAGCCAAAACCGCACACACACACTTGGGATCAAAAAGCTTGAAAGAACTTAGAGAAGCCATTAAGGCAATTAAATTACATTGATTAATTAATGTCAATTTAATTAATTAAGTTAGCATTTTAGTTGCCATCTCCCCAAATACAGAGCTGCTGGTTGCAGGGATCTTTGCTCCCAGAATAAAGATTTTCAAATTAGTCCCTAGAGACAGTGAGTGAGGGTCTGGTCAGGAGAAGCTCAGCAAAGAGTACTGGAGCCTGAGAAAGCAACCCAGGGCTTCAGAGCCTTTGGTCCTCCTCACCAAATACAAAGACAGAAGCACAGCATGAAAACACGGAAAGATACCTCTCTTTAGAAATGGAAAAACAAGAACAAAAGCAAAAGCAGGCCTCCTCACAAGAAGGCTGTTCTTGTGCAGTGGTGGGGAAGTTGGGTTAACAGTCTACTGTCCCCAGATCTCCACCTTACAAAATACGCTGTTGACCCATGACCCCTGCCCCTTCACTGCAGAGGACATTGGGTACACTTTTCACAGAAGAGAAGTATTGGGCTATTAGATCTCACCAGGCCTGTGAAGTCTATACCAGCTGCATGTACCAATCAGTCTAGACAGTGATGCTGAAACTTTAGCTTGTATGAAAATCACCCAGGAGCTTGTAAAAAACGTAGATTTCCAAACCTCAGACCTGAAGATTGCGGTTCAGCAGGTCTCAGGTAAAGCTCAAGAATGTGCATTTTTAACAAGCATGCCAGCTAATCCTGATACAGGTCGGTATGTGACATAGTGGAATGACAAAAGACAGCAATGAACAAATAAATAAATGATAGAAAAAAACAAAACAAAATGAAACTGCTAGAAATCACATAATTTCCTTGGGGCTAAGATTTTCTTTGGGTTGAGTCCCCTAATGATCAAGATCCTGTTTTTCATTTGCAAATGGGGATAATCAGAACTGTCACTGACTTCATGATTTTAAGGATTGACAAATGTCATTTGCAAAGAGGTTTGTTGGGTAAATTACTCCATCAACTTGCATAAATGCTTTACTTTTTAAAAAAGATTTATTTGTTTGAGAGGGCGAGAACAAGCAAGGGGAGGGGCAGAGAGAGAGGGAGAGAATCTCAAGCAGACTCCCCACTAAGCACGGAGCGAGACCTATGCAAGACTTGATCTCATGACCCTGAGATCATGACCTGAGTCGAATTCAAGAGTCAGACGCTTAACCGACTGAGCCACCCAGGTGCCCCTAAAGGTTTTCTTTTAATCTTATTATTCCAAGTTTACCCATAATATCAGCAATTATATATTTTATGGCAAGAGTCACAAATATCCTGATGATATCACAGCTGTTTGTGTAATTATTTTTTATTTTACATAACTTTTTCATTTAGCATAATTTAATATCTTCAAAACTTCAAATATTCTAGTCTAGAGCCTGTTGATTTTTACCTTTTTAATGAATGAACCTTTTGAATAGCGTAAGTTTCACACAAATTGCTTGTAAGTTCCAATGTATAGGCCTATCTTATTTAACAATTTGGGCACCCTTTTTGCTGTAATGAAG
Organism: Enhydra lutris kenyoni; assembly: GCF_002288905.1. Taxonomy (NCBI): domain Eukaryota; kingdom Metazoa; phylum Chordata; class Mammalia; order Carnivora; family Mustelidae; genus Enhydra; species Enhydra lutris. The sequence continues at coordinate 19,642,286 of NW_019154085.1, forward strand.
AGTTTCTCAGCCATGTTAGTACTGACATTTTGGGACAGATATTTCTGTCACGAGAAACTGTTCTGCAAATTGTAGGGTGTTTAGCAGCATCACTGACCTCTATCCCCTACATGCTCGTAATGTGTACTGTGACGCACCAAAAATATGACACAACCAAAAATGTCTCTAGACATTGCCAGATGTCCCTTGGGGGATAAAACTGTCGCAGGCTTGGAATGACTACAGTAATGCACAGTAAATAATTCTCTGGCTAAGGGAGGAGGAACAACAAAAAAATGAAAATAAAAACTGGCTGGAAAAGTGTTTCTGCTTTTGTGAGGCCCAAGGAATATGGAAAAAAATCTGTAATAATATTTTTTTACAAATAGGAGAACACATGATTAGTAACACCACAATGATAGAATACCTTGACTTTGGGAAAGTAACTTACTATCTGTTTCCTCATCTATCAATATGGATAATAATTGCCTATCTCACAGGGTTAATGGAAAGATTAGTTAATTTTATGTAAAGTACTTAGAAGACTAACTGAACTGTAATAAAGCACTTAATGCTTTATACTGATAGATATCTAATATATCGGTCTTATACTATTACCACTATTTTCTTGCTTGAGTAGGATAATGTAACAGGTACTAGTTCTAAATAATTTAATCAAACTGAAGGCTTTAGATAATAATCACCGCAGAGAGTGCTAGAAATCTTTGATAGGATAAGTGGAAAGTAAACTTTACTTAGTAATTTTACTGGTATGTACCTGTGCGTATGTTGTATAATTTAGATTTTGCTACTTCCAAAAAACACGAGGTTGTTCACAATACATATATGTACTATAAACAATGCTATTAAAATAGAAATAAGAGTGAACATTTCAGACATGTAGAAATACAAATGATCTCCTTCTAGTAAAGTGTTAGGGTGGCCAGCCATTAATAATCTAGAAGTTTTAAAAGCAAACCCAGTTTTCACTTTGGCACTCATATGAAAGCTGATGGTGACAAATCTCAGATTCTCATTGTCAAGAGGAGAGAGAACGCTTGTGTTTTGTCTATGGGAATCATTCTTTCCCTCTTGGATCAGATCCTGGGAGACTAAGTATTCCCGGACTCAATGTCTCTGAAGGAAGGTTTCTGGCATCTTGATGATTATGCCTATAAGATAAAGAAAGGAACGGGCTTTGTCCCAAATAAAGATATTTACACCTAGCGCGCGCGCGCACACACACACACACTCCTATAAATGAATATTAGGTGTCTTTCTACGAAGCTTGCATCCAATACTTAGAAAATGATACAAAGAAATTTCAACCCAGAGATTTCAGCTGAAGTAGAATCTCCCTCCCTCCTTCGCTCTCAGTCTCTCTTTCACACACACAGGTGCGCACACACTATTCATAGTGGTTAGAAGAAGGGGAAGAGAATTTGAGAGGGTCGTGGAGACGGGTCCTCACAGTCGCAGGTGCAGCACCCGCCTGGCCTCCGAAGCCTTCAGCCGCACTAGCCGGTGCCTCGCGTGACTGGTGGTCAGCGCGCACCGGACAGCAGGGAGCTTTAGAGCACTCCCTGAGGACTTAGGCCACCCCTCGAGACAGGAGGTTGGAACCCGGTACAGAGTGGACGGAAGTAGAGACGGCGCGAGCTGGGGGCGGCGGCAGCAGAGCTCGAGATCGGTGCCCTCGGGTCCCCTGGGCTGCGGGACTCAGTGACTCTGAGCAGGGGCGGGAGCTCTTCCCGCCCCTGCTGCAACCGGGGATCCGCAGGCCCCGCCTGCCCCCTCGCGGGCCTTGAGGGGCCGCTCTCCCCCGCAGACCCGACCAAGGCGCGGGCCTCACCGCGCAGGACCGAGATCCGACGCGCGCTCCGAGCCGCCCCAGCGGCGCCGCGCTCCGGGCCACAAGTTTGCCCCGCACCGGCCAAGTTGCGAGGGGGGAGCCTCTCCGGGCTCCGGGAGAACGTCTGTGCTTCTCGATCGGGCAGGTCCGGGCATGGCTGGGCCGGGAGCCTCGCCCCACGTCTGGGGGTGGCTGATGCTCGGCGGCTGCCTTCTCGCCGGAGCCCAGGTAAGAGCAGGTGCCCCGAGACACCTGCTTGCCGGAGGCTCGGGACCCGGGGCTTTAGGGAGACGGAGACCCAGGCGTGCGCGGGCTCATGCTAACACATCCAGGCACACACACACACACACACACACACACACACACACACACACACACACGCATCCCTCAGGGTTTGACAGGCAGTTAGTGGAGCCACAAAGATAGATCTTAGGTGAGTGTCCTGGGTGGGCGTTTTGGCATCTGCAAAGTAAGGGGATATTTAATTTACAACCGGTTCTGGATCAGGAGGGCGAGACGGAGGTGCACGAACTTTTCTTGCCCTTAGACTCCTTGGTTCCCGTTTAATTAATCCAAATTATTTTTGTCTCCTGGTAATTTACTGTCACTTTTGAGAACTTAAACTTTGAGGATTGATAGTAACGACTGACTGAAAGGATAACTGGCTCTCACTGATAGTCACATACCATTAAAGCGAAGAGACTTCACAGAACAAAAATACCGTGTTAAGTAAAGCTCAGATTGTTAATGTTGTGTTGCGTGTTAGTTGTCATTTCATGCTGCTAATACTGTTTAGAGATTTTTTTTCTGGGCGATCTTTTAGCATAAGACCTTTCTAATATGCAAGTCACAATTCAACCTAACATTTTCTTGAGTCAAATAAAATGTGGGGTTTACACTCAACTTTTCAGATGAGCTGTATGGAGATACGTGTAGTGATGGTGCAAAGCGGTGCAAGAATCCTGTGAATTTAAACTGTATCAAGGTTATTTCTGTCTTCTGTTCAGCAGAGGGAGCACTTTGACCGTCAAATGGAGCCCCAAGTTTTTTTTTTTTTTTTTTTTTTAATTCTTTAACCATGAGAAAAATTAAAGCATTGATTTAGTACTAATACTATCTAAACTCAATACTACGTTCTTGGCTTTCAGATGATCAGTTTAAATGTCAATTATCCTAAAAACGCAATTTAAAGAAATTTATTACTATTACTATTATTATTATTAACCACATAGCCACATGCGTTAAAGGAAAAAAATACCCTTCCCTGCTACATACTGGGCTTTGTCTAGCATGACCAGGGTATTTAATGTATATTTGCTATGTTAAAAAATCAAATAATATGTGTATTATATGTTAACCAATAATATTAACAATGGGTGCGTGAAAGTAGGGTATGCTCAAACCTGAAAAATTCCACCAAGGTAACAGAAAGAATATGAGCAAATGGAAAAAAAAAAAAAAAAAAAAGAAACCCCAAGGATTTGGTGACAGTTATGGAACTCTGGTGATCTCTAATGTATGTCCTGCATTTCTGTCTCATTAAGATATTTGAAGAATTTGCTTAAAAACATTGCTTCCTTGTATAAGGGGCAAATGATTGTAATCATTTATTTTATTCAATGTTTGAGATTACTTTTTTTTTAAGAGAATGGGGAGATACTGATTAGCACAACAACAAAATATCACTATGAGATTGTGGGTAGAACATTTCTTTTAGTTTTAGCTTTCAATAAAACACTCAGGACATTGGACACTTTTTCTGTAATTTTAAACCAAGGTTTCTCAACCTTGACATTATTGACATTTTGGGCCATATAGTTCTTTGTTGTGGGGACTGTCTTGTACATTGGAGGATATTTAGCAACATTCCTATCCTGTCCACTAGATGCCGGTAGCGTCACCTACCCCCACTTCCCCCCCCTCCCCCCCCCAAGATGTTGCAACCAAAATATGTCTCTAGATGTTGCCAAATGTCTCTTGGGAGGCAAAATCAGCCCCAGTTGAGATACATTGCTTTAAATTGACTTCCATTTATGTTTATAAATTAAGAATGTATGAAATGATAGTTTTTGGCCCTTTAAACAAAATCTGAAGTTTAAAGTGATTTACACTGACCCGTTCACAACTTCTCTGATCGTCAGTCTGCTCATCTTCATTCCCAGCTAATATGTATATTAAATTTAGAAAATATATTGATAGAACATCAAAGCAGAAAGCTTGTGTAGAACAAATGTTTATTATTTAATAAGCATTGGATCACATCACAAAATAGATAATACAGACTAGTACCTATCAATTGTTTTTAAAGATCCCTGTCGTTTTGGTTGGTGAAGATGCACAGTTCAAAACTCATGTATTTGCGTATCAAATGTCATTACAGTGCCCAGTAATACATTTCATTTTTTTAAAAAGATTTTTTATTTATTTATTTGACAGACAGATCACAAGTAGGCAGAGAGGCAGGCAGAGAGAGAGGGGAAACAGGCTTCCCACTGAGCAGAGAGCCCGATGTGGGGCTCAATCCCAGGACCCTAAGACCATGACCTGAGCCGAAGGCAGAGGCTTTAACCCACTGAGCCACCCAGGCGCACCCTCCCCAGTAATACATTTCTTGATGTCAGATTATCTTACGGAAATTGGAAGCATTGTACAAATATGTGTAGTGTTTTGTTTGCTGTGTCAGTGGGTCCTTCTGGACACAGACTCTGAGATGGAATTAGTGGTACAGTAGTTTTACTGGGGAGGAATGCCTGTGAAAGAGAAAAGAGTGAGAAAGTAGATTTGACAGAGAGAGCTTCAGACCAGGATGGAAATCCAGCAAAGTCTTGGCCAACCTCGTGGAAAGCTCAGGAGTAAAAGGTGCCCATTAGAGGAGTCCCATGTGGTGATAAAATTGCCAGGTCCTAGTACTCTGACTGTGGTTTACTCATTAGCTCAGGATTGTTGGTGTAATTGTGCACTTGGCTCCAAAGCTGAGACAGATGTTTGAAAGTAACCACAGCTGGAGGCTGTCAGGCAACCACAGTCCTTACAGACAAGTAATTGGTTGTTTCTTGAAGGACTATGTTAGTGGTGCACCTCTGTGTCTGCCTTCCTTACAAAATTACCAAGGGACAACACAGGTTTTGCTGGGCTCAAGAATGGGCTGACCCCATGTGATTCAGTCCCCTTCTGCAGGCTCCATGGCTGCAGATCAGTGTGGCTCTGACAGTGTATGTGCCCAGAAGTAAGCACAAATGCATTATAATGACGAGAAAATTCTCAGAAGATCATGACATATTCAGTGGAAGTGTGTAACTTCCATACAGTACTAGGTATGAGCGGATACTCATGGGCAGATTTTGTTTTTCAGTAATCATTCATTTTTTGCCCGAGTGGAATATCAACACTGTCATGCACATTCTGATGTGGGGAAAGGAGCAGTAGCTTGGGAACCCCAAAGCCACATTCAATTTCCTCCTCCAAAAACATGCAGCCTCCTTGGGCATGAAACTTGATACCTCTGCTCTTATTCTGTTTAGTGAGAAAGATTAGTTCTACTGACCTTCCAGTATGAAGATTCAGAGTCTATTGGAGAATCAGAAGTCTCATACTTGTGGGAAGGGGGTGATAATCAGTGATAATATTTATTTACCTACCAAGTACCAAATACTGTGCTAAGCACTTTATTGTTATCTCATTTAATTCTCATAGTAACTTTATGAGATAGGCACTGTAATTATTCATTTCATAAGGGAGAAAATGGGGCTAAGAGATGTTACGTAATTTTCTCAGGTCACATAACTAGCAAGTAGAGTAGTCATGATCCGCACCCTGGCTTCTACCCTGGGACCCACCCCTCGGATTGGTGTCCTTATTGTGGAGATCAGTTAGGCATTGCTTAGCTTAATTATGTCTCTTCAGCCTTCTGTCCCAACAATATCCACCTCTGTGGATATATCTCAAGGAATTTCTTAGACAAGTTCATAATGGTTATTGCAATAATTCTGTGTGTTGGGGTCAACCTGGGTGCTCATCACGGGGTACACTAGGCAGCAGCAAAAAGCGGTAGATTCAATGTACACAAAATAGCGTGTATGAGATCTTTCAAACAGGATAAGCTATAGCATATAAACAATGAGATATATGACACAATCCCATTTACATACACTTAAATACATGCACATAAAGCAGCAATAAATATTGTATGAACATCTAGATAAGAGGTGTATGTATATATATTTCACATAAGTGGTTGCATATGGAGAGGTCGAGAAGTAGGAGTAGGGTATAGAGAGAAAAGGGGAGATAGATGATAGATTAATTTAAAGAAATAAGGAAGTAAGCCTACAGCCGTATCTCAATCTCTGTGTCAGTTCGAGATCATGGTGACAGCAGATGGAACTAGCAACAAGCCATCATCGGTAGATTTAAGAATGAGGACATAATTAGGATATTCGTCCCATGAGATACCATGGTGTCTTCACCAGCTTCTCCAAGATGGTCAGCCGAAGGACTACTCTTAGCGAAATCAAACTGAAACTTGCTTGCTGATTATGTCTGCACCATGCCTCTTTCCATAAACACTACTGTAGTTAAAGAGGAATGGTTGGTTTGTTCTCCTTCTTTCCTGTTGACAGCCAGGACGGTTTTCATTTGTCTTCCAGGCATGGGGAAGCCTTGTCTCCTGTGGCTGCGCTAATTGCAGGTAGAACCCTCAGCGTCGGCAGCCCAGAAGCTGCGAGACAGAAGGGAGCTAGGTGTGGCCTCTTCCTGGCCACGCACAAAGAGGTTTCATTTCCTTGGAACTTCCTCAGTTCTTCGTGAACAAAAATAGAACATTTTCAACTAACAGTCACACATTCCACTTATTTTCCAGTCTTGAGCTTCTTTTGGATTTGGCATCCGTTAGAATCCATGTTCGTTCTTTCCCCTCTGCCTTCTCCCTGAGTTATTCTTTAAATCTTTTAATGGCAATGTGAATTTAGGCAGCCCAGTGTACCTTCTAAGCCTCCATTTCCTCCAATCTAGAGTGACAGTGATGGAGACACCATGACTATCTTATGGGATGTGGGAATATTGAGTTGAAAAGAATGCAAACTCTCAAAAGCCTTAAGGTGTTGGATAATGAAAATGCCAGCTCTTTTCTTTTTCTTCCTTTCTTTCTTTCTTGCTTTCTCTCTCTCTCTCTCTCTTTCTTTCTTTTTTAAAAGATTTTATTTACTTATTTGAGAGAGAAAAAGAGGATGAGAGAAGAGAGGTCAGTGTGAGAAGCAGACTCCCTGCCAAGCAGGGAGCCAGAATCGTGACCTGAGCTGAAGGCAGTCGCTTAACAAATTGAGCCATGCAGGCGCCCGCCAGCTCTTTTCTATTAGTAGATTAGTGAAGAGCTTTTTCATGGAATGATTATTGGATTGACATTACTTCTAAACACAATTGGGAGCCACCTTAAATAGGTGTGTGTGTGTGTGTGTGTGTGTGTGTGTCTGTGTCTGTGTATTTTGCAAGGTTATTCTCTCTGCTTCCAACACTGTTTCTTCTATTCCTTACAGTTTCTCCTTCAGGACCCAGTTGCATTCTGACAGCAATTGGATATTTTATTCATAGTACTGATAGCTGTTATCATTTTACATTTATTGATCTGACTACTTGCAAAATATCTGTCTCCCCTTCTGAAGAAGTCATTCTGAAGACAGAGCAACTACTCAGAAGGCAATGGCGGCTGTTCTGACCAGTGTGTCCTTGTAGAATTGGAGATGTAAGAAGGCAGATGGATTCAAGAGACAGAAGGTACATTCAGCTGAAGGAAGAGTGCATTGGGGCAGATATGATGAGTGAAATTTTTAGATAAGCTGAGCATGAGATGCCTGAGATATTTAGGATCTGGTTGGATATTGGATTATAAAGCTTAAGAAAACTCTGGATTTAGCATCAGCATTTTGTAGGAAGTACCTGGAGCCACATGTGTGAATGATATTTTCTCAATGAAGGTATAATGGAAGTGAAAGGACTGGCTAACTTGCTTAAAAGAGGGTATACAGATAGGTTTTCTTTAAGATTACTCCTAAATTATAAATTCACAGGGGAAAAGGGACTAATAAACAATTTGGAACACCCTGTGACAATCAGCATGGTACCTTTAGGTAGTAGGTTCTGCATAAATGTTTGAATAAGCTCATTTGTATTTTTTCATTTCAAGAAAATTCATCCTCTTTGATCCCACTTGGAGCTGAAGTCTCTAATCATTTACTCTGGTTTTAATATTAAAAAGGTCATTCTATTCTAAGGGCAGAAATCATGGAACCCACCTCTGGTCATGGAGATGGAGAGAAAAGTGCTATTGGTCTCTAAGAGAGTTTGGTGTTTCCAGAGCTCTCTTGTCCTAATAACTGATAAAGCAGGCTCAGTGTTGAGCTTAACAGTTATTCCATTGGCTGGTGGGATTTTACAGATCTCAAAGAAAGTAAATCACAGCTTTCTGGAGGGGGAAGGAAGTATACAAAATGGTTAAGCTTATGGACTTTGATATCAGAACTGAATTTGGAATCTACATTTCCTACCCTCTCTTACTAGCATCTCAAAAGCTCAGTTTCTTCATTTGAAAAATGGGGATGACCTAATGCCAAACTCAATAACTTGGTGTGTGAATTACACAGCATGAAAATCTCAGGAGATACACTGAATGTAGCACCTGTCAGAGAGCTTGCTCACTCTAAGTCTTAGCCATCACTGTTGTTGCTATCATTGTTGCCGTCATCATCATCATTTCTATTATATTTTCTAACTAGCTATTGCTGGTATAGAGAGCTGATTATTTTTTTTTAAGAATTTATTTATTTATTTGACAGGGAGAGACACAGTGAGAGAGGGAACACAAGCAGGGGGAGTGGGAGAGGGAGAAGAAGACTTCTTGCTGAGCAGAGAGCCTGATGCAGGGCTCAATCCCAGGACCCTGGGATCATGACCTGAGCCAAAGGCAGATACTTAGTGACTGAGCCACCCAGGTGCCCTGAGAATTGATTATTTTTATTTACTGATTCATACCTACCAAGTTTATTCTGAAACAGTAACAATTTTCTCCATAACTATACTGTTATTTCTTTTTATCTTTTGTCTTATCTTACTGCATTAACTAAAGCTCCTGATGTAATGTTGGATGGTAATAATTACTACAGGGATACTATCTTGTTTATTACTTCAATGGCACTGCTTCTAAAGATTTATCAAGTATGGTATTTGCTCATGTTCATGTTAATTTTATTAAGCTGTTAAATGGAAGGAAAGTGTAGAAAGTTCTAAATTATATCATGTGTAATTTTTATTTTAAAGTCATAAATGATATGCCATTTCTTTTTTTTTTTTTTTAAGATTTTATTTATTTATTTTAGAGTGAGAGAGACAGCATGAGAGGGAGGGGCAGGGGGAGAGGGAGAGAGAGAATCTCAAGGAGATTCTCCACTGAATGTGGAGCCTGACACGGGGCTCGATCCCAGGACACTGTGATCATGGCCTGAGCTGAAACCAAGAGTTGGACACTTAACTGGCTACACCATCCAAGCACCCCTGATATGTTCTTTCTTTAAAAATATGTCATATTAATTGTTTTGATGTTCTGCCACAGGCAGTGGACTACTTGAGGGCAAGAACTGATTCTTCATAACTTTTCTACAGTACAGGGAACCTAGTAGATGCTCATTAAATATTGGTAAGTGTTTGTATGATCATAGGTAGAAGACCTATTATATATTGCTGCTTGAATTAGCAAATAAGTCAAATACTCTTGTTAATAACAAGATACATATTATTAACATACTTAAAAACCTAGCAAACAAAAAAAAGTGTTGCTTAATCCTATTTGGCTAAATATTTATGTGACTAGATTGGAGCAGACTTCTGTGTGTAATTAAGGTAAACTTCTTCCTTTTCTTTATGAAACCGTTTACATCAAATTGCAAACTGGCTATAATTTCTTAAATGAGAATAATTTATACTTCTTGTCACTTTCCTTACTTACATAATCAGGCTAGTTCTGTTTTCTATGAGAAAAAAATTTTCAGTAATTTTTTTGAATACACTTTATGAGAGCAAAGATTATGTTTAACAATACACTTATACCAATTCTGTGGGCATGAGATATGTCTAAGCTTGCATATTCTTCTGCCTACACTACGGGAGACTCTGCCTTCAGAAAGGCGTTCATGCATATAATGAGCACCAAAGTGGAACTTCTCCTCTCAACCTATCTTACTTCCTAGATGCATAAAGTCCATAAGACACAACATCCAGAAACTTTTGGGTTGTCATGTAAGCAAAACTTAAGCAAAATTTTCATATTGATTAATTGAACTTAGAGATATCTAAAAAACTAGAAGAAACCATAAGTAGACACGTGGGGGCTTTCCTGTTGTCTTGAAAATGCCTCTTAACATCAATCCAAGAGACACAGTATGCTTCTATTTCCCACCAGATTGGTAATATATTAGGAATGGCACTTTGTCTGTGAGTTTATCACATTTTTTACCACTCATGCTAATTGTGTAGTAAGTGCCCAAGACCCATACTGTCATTCCTGACCTACCTGAGAAAGTTGTTGACTACATCTATTACCTTGATTTTGGTGATGGCATCTTAAGTGTTTGCATGTGTCTGAATCCACCAAACTATACCCATTAAATATATATAGTTCTTTGTATTTCTTTCTTTTTTTTTGATTTTACTTATTTATTTGAGAAAGAGAGAGAGCGAGCATGTGTGTGCAGGCATGCACTTGCCACCTGGCGGGTGGAGCAGAGGGAGAGGGACAAGCAGACTCTAGACTGAGCATGGAGCCTGATGTGGGGCTTGATCTCATGACCCTGAGATCATAACCTGAGCGGAAACAAGAATTGGATGTTTTAACTGACTGAGCCACCCAGGAACCACTAGTTCTTTGTATTTTAATAAAGCTGTTAAAAAAAGAGAACACCTTATCTAACAAACAAACAAACAAAAATCTCCAAACAGGGCCAAATGGGCAAGGTGGTCACTGGTACAAACTTCCAGTTTTAAAATAAGTAAGTTGTAAGAGTATAACGTACAGCATGTTGACCATAGTTATCGCGCTGTATTGCGTTATTTCGAAGTTGCTAAGAGAGTAGATTTTAACACTTCTCATCATGAGAAAAAAATTTTGTAAATGTATGGTAACAGATGTTAAATGGCCTTATCGTGGTTATCATTTCACGATATATATGAATATCAAATCAGTGTAGCTGGAAACAATACAACATGTTACACATCAATTATAGTTCAGTTAAAACACAATAAAAAACCCATAACCTTCTATTCACGACAATTCAGTTCAGCAAGTTCTTTGAGGGTCTCACATGTGCTGGACACTGTGATAATCACTGGAAATAGAAACACGGTCAAACACATGCCCACCTTTTCAAACAGATCATGTTCAGTATTCTCAGAAAGGTTTCGACATTTGAGTTAATGTTTAATACAACCTTTGAGTGATGATGATTCCTTCGGGAAGGAAGTCAACATGATAAGACACAGTATTGTTGGGTGGCTGGCTCTTGTGTCTCTCCCCACATCTGTCTAAAAGTTTGTGCCTCAGACTACACTGATCTCACACAGTCTTGTCAAATATAGCCCTTTACTGTTCCCCACACCCTTGGCTCTCTGGGTTGTTTTATTTTACCTCTGGTAAGACCATGTGGACTTCCACTTCTTACTGATTTAGAACCCTTTATTAATCCCAAATCTATTGACTAAATTCCTTATTACATGTTACCTTTTCCTACTCCCCAGACACCATTATTCATTCAACTATCTAAAAATAGTCACACCTCAGCCTCCTCTCTTTCATCCATACAGCTAGCAATTGTGTGATAGGCAATCACATCCTTATGTCAGAAATTAGGGAAACCAAAATTTCATTTCAACATTCATCCCTTTTTTGAGAGGTCATAGAAAATGGTTTAATTTACAAGTTCTTAGAGTAATTTTCCTTTATTCTCTTAATATACATGCATAATTGTTATTATGCATTAAGAGCTAATAAGTGCACAGTTTCTACCATGTGAAACTTACTTTATTATTATTATTTTATTATTTTTAAAAATTATTTTTATTAACATATAATGTATTATTTACCCCAGGGGTACAGGTTTGTGAATCATAAGCCTTACATTCTTCACAGCACTCACATCACATACCCTCCCCAATGTCCATAATGCAACCACCCTTTCCATACCCTGCTCCTCCCAGCAACCCTCATTTTGTTTTCTGAGAATAAGAATTTCTTATGGTATGTCTCCCTCCTGATCCCATCTTGTTTCATTTTTTCCTTTCTAACCCCTTAAGCTCCCCATGCTGCCTCTCAAATTCCTCATATCAGGGAGATCATATGATAATTGTCTTTCTCTGATTGACTGATTTGGCTAGGCATAATACCCTCTAGTTCCAGTCACGTCGTTGCAAATGACAAGATTTCATTTCTTTTGATGGCTGAATAGTATTCCAGTGTGTGTGTGTGTGTGTGTGTGTGTGTGTGTATTACATCTTCTTTATCCATTCTTCTGTTGATGGATATCTAGGTTTCCATAGTTTTGCTATTGTGAACATTGCTGCTATAAACATTTGGGTGCAAATGCCTCTTTGGAGCACTACATTTGTATCTTTAGGTTAAATACCCAGTAGTGCGATTGTTGGATTTTAGTGTAGCTCTGTTTCCAACTTTCTGAGGAACCTCCATGCTACTTTCCAGAGTGGCTGCACCAGCTTGCATTCCCACCAATAGCATAGGAGGGTTCTGCTTTCTCCACATGCTCTCCCACATCTGTCGTTTCCTGACTTGTTAATTTTAGCCATTCTGACTGTATGAAGTGGTATCTTATTGTGGTTTTGATTTGTATTTCCCTGATGCAGAGTGATGTGGAGCACTTTTTCATGTGTCTGTTGGCCATATGGATGTCTTCTTTAAAGAAATGTGTGTTCATATCCTCCACCCATTTCTTGATTGGATTATTTGTTCTTTGGGTGTTGAGTTTGATAAATTCATTATAGATTTTGGATGGTAGTCAAATCTTTTTTTGATAAGTCATTTGTGAATATCTTCTCCCATTCTGTCAGTTGTCTTTTGGTTTTGTTGACTGTTTCCTTTGCTGTGCAAAAGCTTTTGATCTTGGTGAAGTCCCAGTAGTTCGTTTTTGCCCTAGGTTCTCTTGCCTTTGGCGATGTGTCTACCAAGAAGTAACTGTGGCTGAGGACAAAGAGGATGCTGCCTGTGTTCTCCTCAAGGATTTTGATGGATTCCTGTCTCACATTGAGGTCTTTCATCCATTTTGAGTCTATTTTTGTGTGTGGTGTAAGGAAATGGTCCAGTTTCATTTTTCTGCATGTGGCTGCCCAATTTTCCCGATATCATCTGTCGAAGAGACTTTTTTCCACTGGATATTCTTTCCTGCTTTCTTGGAGATTAGTTGACATACAGTTGAGAGTTTATTTCTGGGCTCTCTATTCTGTTCCATTGATCTATGTGTCTGTTTTTGTGCCAGTACTATACTGTCTTGATAATCACAGCTTTGTAAAAGAGCTTGAAGTCTGGAATTGTGATGCCACCAACTTTGGCTTTCTTCTTCAACATTCCTCTGGCTATTTGGGTTTCTTTCTTGTTCCATATAAATTTTAGGATTATTTGTTCCATTCCTTTGAAAAAATGGATGGTATTTTGATAGGGATTGCATTAAATGTGTAGATTGCTTTAGGTAACATGGACATTTTCACAATATTTGTTCTTCCAATCCATGAGCATAGAATGTTTTTCCATTTCTTTGTGTCTTCCTCAATTTCTTACATGAGTACTTTATAGTTTTCTGAGTACAGAATCTTTGCTTCTTTGGTGAGGTTTCTTCCTAGGTATCTTATGGCTTTGGGTGCAATGGTAAATGGGATGGACTCCTTAATTTCTCTTTCTTCTGTCTTATTGTTGGTGTATAGAAATGCAACTGATTTCTGTGCATTGATATTATATCCTGACACTTTACTGAATTCCTGTACAAGTTCTAGTAATTTTGGAGTGGAGTCTTTTGGGTTTTCCACATAAAGTATCATATCATCCGCAAATAGTGAGAGTTTGACTTCTTCTTTGACAAGTCAGATGCCTTTAATTTCTTTTTGTTGTCTGATTGCTGAGGTTAGGACTTCTAGTACTATGTTGAATAGCAGTGGTAGCAGACATCCCTGCTGTGTTCCTGATCTTAGGGGAAAAGCTCTCAGTTTTTCCCCATTGAGAATGATACTCGCTGTGGGTTTTTCATAGATGGCTTTGATGATATTGAGGTATGTACCCTCTGTCCCTACACTGTGAAGAGTTTTGATCAAGAAAGGATGCTGTACTTCATCAAATGCTTTTTCAGCATCTATTGAGAGTATCATATGGTTCTTGTTCTTTCTTTTATAAATGTATTGTATCACATTGATTGATTTGCAGATATTGAACCAAACTTGCAGCCCAGGAATAAATCCCACTTGGTCATGGTGAATAATCCTTTTAACGTACTGTTGGATCCTATTGGCTAGTATTTTGGTGAGAATTTTCACATCTGTGTTCATCAAGGATATCGGTTTGTAATTCTCCTTTTTGGTGGAGTCTTTGTCTGGTTTTGGGATCAAGGTAATGCTGGCCTCATGAAATGAGTTTGGAAGTTTTCCTTCTATTTCTATTTTTTGAAACAGTTTCAAGAGAATAGGTATTAATTCTTCTTTAAATGTTTGGTAGAATTCCCCTGGGAAGCTCTCTGGCCCTGGGCTCTTGTTTGTTGGGAGATTTTTGATGACTGCTTCAATCTCCTTACTGGTTTTGGGTCTGTTCAGGTTTTCTATTTCTTCCTGGTTCAGTTTTGGTAGTTTATATGTCTCTAGGAATGCATCCATTTCTTCCAGATTGTCAAATTTGCTGGCATATAGTTGCTGATAATATGTTCTTATAATTGTTTGTATTTCTTTATGTTGTGATCTCTCCTCTTTCATTCATGATTTTATTTATCTGGGTCCTTTTTCTTTTCTTTTTGATAAGTTTGGCCAGGGGTTTGTCAATCTTATTAATTCTTTCAAAGAACCAGCTCCTAGTTTTGTTGATCTGTTCTACTGTTCTTTGTTTTCTATTTCATTGATTTCTGCCCTGATCTTTATTATGTCTCTTCTCCTGCTCGGTTTAGGCTTTCTTTGCTGTTCTTTCTCCAGCTCCTTTAGGTGTAGGGTTAGGTTGTGTACTTGAGACCTTTCTTGTTTCTTGAGAAAGGCTTATATTGCTATATACTTTCCTCTCAGGACAGACTTTGCTGTGTTCCAAGGATTTTGAACAGTTGTATTTTCATTTTCATTTGTTTTCCTGAATTTTTTTCAATTCTTCTTTAATTTCCTGGTTGATCCATTCATTTTTTAGTGGGATGCTCTTTAGCCTCCATGTATTTGAATTTTTTCCAACTTTCCTCTTGTGATTGAGTTCTAGCTTCAGAGCATTGTGGTCTGAAAATATGCAGGGAATGATCCCAATCTTTTGATACCAGTTTTGACCTCATTTGTGACCTAGGATGTGATTTAGTCTGGAGGATGTTCCATGTGCCCTAGAGAAGAATGTATATTCTGTTGCTTTGGGATGGAATGTTCTGAATATATCTGTGATTTCCATCTGGTCCAGTGTGTCATTTAAGGCCTTTATTTCCTTGTTGATCTTTTGCTTGGATGATCTGTCCATTTCAGTGAGGGGGGTGTTAAAGTCCCCTATTATTATTGTATTATTGTTGATGCGTTTCTTTGATTTTGTTATTAATTGGTTTATATAGCTGGCTGCTCCCATGTTAGGGGCAGAGATATTTAAAATTGTTAGATCTTCTTGTGGGACAGACCCTTTGAATATGATACAATGTCCTTCCTCATCTCTTAGTATAGTCTTTGGCTTAAAATCTAATTTATCTGATATAAGGATTGTCACCCCAGCTTTCTTTTGATGTCCATTAGCGTGATAAATTGCTTTCTACCCCCTCACTTTAAACCTGGAGGTTTCTTTGGATCTAAAATGAGTTTCTTGTAGACAGCATATTGATGGTTTTTTTTTTTTTTTTTAATCCATTCTGATACCCTGTGTCTTTTGATTGGGGCATTTAGCCCATTTATATTTAGGGTCACTATTGAAAAATATGAATTTAGTGCCATTGTATTGGCTGTAAGATGACTGTTACTGTATATTGTCTGTGTTCCTTTCTGGTCTACTACTTTTAGGCTCTCTCTTTGCTTAGAGGACCCCTTGCAATATTTCCTAGAGGGCTGGGTTAGTGTTTGCAAATTCTTTTAGTTTTTGTTTGTCCTGGAAGGTTTTTATCTCTCCTTCTATTTTCAATGACAGCCTAGCTGGTTATAGTATTCTTGGTTGCATATTTTTCTCATTTAGTGCTCTGAATATATCCTGCCAGTTCTTTCTGGCCTGCCAGGTCCCTGTGGATAAGTCTACTGCTAATCTAATATTTCTACCATTGTATGTTACTGACTTCTTACTTATTTACTGACTTCAAGCTGCTTTCAGGATTTTCTCTTTGTCACTGAGACTTGTAAGTTTTACTTTTAAATGACGGACTGTGGACCTATTTTTATTGATTTTGTGGGGGGATCTTTGTGCCTCCTGGATTTTGATCCTTGTTGTCTTTGCCATATTAGGGAAATTCTCTACTACAATTCTCTCCAATATACATTCTGCCCCCCTCTCTCTTTCTTCTTCTTCTGGAATCCCCATTATTCTAATATTGTTTCATCTTATGGTATCACTTATCTCTTGAATTCTCCCCTTGTGGTCCAGTAGTTGTTTGTCTTTCTTTTGCTCAGCTTCTTTATTCTCCATCATTTGGTCTTCTATATCACTAATTCTCTCTTCTGCCTCATTTATCCTAGTAGTAAGAGTCTCCATTTTTTATTGCACCTCATTAATAGCTTTTTTGATTTCAACTTCTTTGAATTTAGGTCCTTTATTTCTGCAGAATGGGATTTTATTTCTCCAGAAAGGGTTCCTCTAATATCTCTCATGTCTTTTATTGGCCTAGCTAGCACCTTGGGAATCGTCATTCTGAACTTTAGTTCTGACATATTACCAATGTGTGTACTGATTAGGTCTGTAGCCATTGGTACTTCCTCTTGCTTTTTTTTTTTTTTTTTTTTTTGGTGAGATTTTCCACCTTGTTATTTTATCCAGATAAGAATATATGAACAAGAAAATAAGGTCTTAAAGGTGGTAAAAACCTAAAAAATGTAGGCCAACCAAATCAGAGGAGACCCAAAACCTGGGGGAGAAGGAATGGGGAAAAAAAAGTTAAAATAAGTGGGGCACCTGGGTGGCTCAGTGGGTTAAGCCGCTGCCTTCGGCTCAGGTCATGATCTCAAGGGTCTTGGGATCGAGCCCCGCATCGGGCTCTCTGCTCAGCAGGGAGCCTGCTTCCCCCTCTCTCTCTGCCTGCCTCTCTGCCTACTTGTGATCTCTGTCTGTCAAAAAAAAAAAAGTTAAAATAAGTAAATTAATAAATGAATAAATTAATAAATTAATATTAGACTGGTGAAAAGAACAGAGTCCCCCACTTGATTTTGGGTGTATTTTGGTCTCTTAGAAGAAACTACTTCCCAAAATTTTAAAGAAAGAAAAACTTATGTATATACAAAAATAAAGGTAAAGATGATGAACGGATGGAGTATAACTATAAAGTTGAAAATTAAAAAAAAATTTTAAAAAAAGGAATTAATAAGTTGGTTGGAAAAAGATAAAAAAAAAAGAAGAGAATGTGCTCAGGCTGGAGATTAGAACAAAGCCATATGCTAGATTTAGGGTATATTTTGATCTATTAGAAGAAATTGTATCCCAAAATTTTTTAGAAAATAAAACCTATATGTATACAAAAAATAACATTATATACAATGAAGGGATAAAATATGACTATAACAATGAAGGTTTAAAAAGATTTTTTTAAAGAATGGTATTGTTAAGATAAAGTAGTTAAAAAATGTTAAAAGAGGAAAGAGGAAAAGTTAAAAAAATGTAGAATAAGAAAAACATAAAATTAAAAAAAATTAAACTTTGCAAGACTTAAGGATCATGGGGAAGAAGCCATGAATTCTATGCATTGCTGTCCCCTAGCTCTGGAGTTCTGCTATTCTTCATTGGTGAGCTTGGTCTTGGCTGGATGTTCTTGCTGATCTTCTGGGTGAGGGGCATATTGCAGTGAGTCTCAAATGTCTTTGTCCGAGATGGAATTGCACCACCCTTTCAGGGGCCAAGGTAAGTAATCTCCTTGGGTTTGCTCTAGGGAGTTTTTGTTCCCTGAATGCTTTCTGTAGAACTCTGGAGGATGGGAATGAAAATGGCAGCCTCCCAATCTCTGGCCCAGAGGAGTTGAGAGCTTGGGGCCCCACTCCTCAGTTTGCCCTCAGAAAAAAGCAGTCAATCACTCCCATCTCCCTGGTCTCTGGCTGTGCTCTGAACTCACTCTGCCTGTGACCAAGCATTTCTGTCTCTGGTGCACAGCCCTGTTTGGAGTCTCCAAACCCAGCAGATTCCTGCTGCGCTGCTACTCCTGGAGGAGGAAGGTGAGTCTCTCCAGATCTGCCACTTGTGGGGTCCCTTCTTGAAGAGCAATGGCCTGACTGTGTCTTGGATCACAGTTGAAGGCAACCTCATTACTTCAACAAGGAGTGAGACCTCACTCCTTGGCTCTGACTCTGTAGTCAGCTTTCCTGCTCTGATACCTGGGAGTTCTGCCACACTCAGACACCCCTGATCTTTCTGTGACCCTGCGGGACCTGAGACCACTCTGTCCACACAAGGGTTCCACCTTCGCTTAGCCTCTGGAGTGACATCCCTCAGTGAAGCAGACTTCTAAAAGTTCTGATTTTGTGCTCTGCTGCTCCACTGCTTGCTGGGAGCAGGCATCTCCTCCTGTGGTCTATCTTCCTGTCACTTGGGATTCACTTCTCTGCATGTCCTACCTTTCAGAAACTGGTTGATTTTCTGTTCCTAGAATTGCTGCTGTTCTTCTCTTCTATCTCCTGTTGAGTTTGTAGGTGTTCAGAATGGTTTGATAACTACCCAGCTGAACTCCTGGGACCTAATGTCCTATCAGTCTGCTAGTCCACCTCCATCTTGTCTCTCTCTGGACCTTATTATCAATAGTAATTTTACCTCATTGCTTTTGCTCAAAATTAGCCTTCTCATTCTCATTGGATATCAACCATGTTATTTTTCCCTGCCATTACTCTGTCTCAGGATCCCACAGCAATGCTGTGTGACAGATGTGTTGCCTGGGGTGGTGACACTATGGATACAAATGGATGAAATGTTTTCACTGCAATTTGGCCAGCAGCCTGATTTTCTGTATTTCAAATTCTGGTTGCCAACTGCCTGGAGGAAATAATCATCTTCTTGATGATTTTTCATATCCCCAAACAGGCCAACACTGTTTGTTATGGTGGGGGTAGATTTTTTATTTTGTATTGCATTTCTTTCTTTTTTTTTTTTTTTTGGTTGTATAATGTGATTCTTTTAAAGGTGTACAACACAATAACTTAACACATATATATATACATGCTGTGAAATGATTATCATTATCAAGTTAATCAACACATCCATCACCTCACTGTGTGTGTGTGTGTGTGTATGGTGAGAACACTTATGATCCACGGGCTTACCATGGAGATACTACAGGTTTGGTTTAATAATAAATTAATATTGCAAGAAAATGAGTCAAATAAATTACTGGGTTTCCCAGTGAATATAAAAATTTTATTTATACTATATTGTATTCTGTTAAGTGTGTCATAGCATTATGCCTGAAAAAAATGTACATATCTTAATTAAAAATACTTTTTTGCTGAACAGATGCTAACCATCATTCGAGATTTCAATATATCATGATCACTGATCACAGATCACCATAAGAAATATGATGATACATGAAAAAGTTTGAAATATTGCAAGAATTACCAAAATGTGACACAGAGACATGAAATAAGTAAATGCTGTTGGAAAATGGCGTGGATAGCCTCATTCCATGCAGGGTTGCCATAACTTTTCAATTTGAATAAAAAACAAAACAAAACAAAAGACAGCATCAGTGAAGGGCAATAAAGCCAAAGTGCAATTAAACGAGGTATGCTGGTTTTTTGAAGTCCTGTATTTCCCTATAATTACAGGGACCCCATTCAAAGAAAATTTTCAGCTTTTCTATGTTCATAGAAAATTCCCAAATTCGTAGTGTGGAATGACTTCAGAAGTCATTTTAGATGTACTAGCTAGTTAGGTTTTTAAGTAACTAAAGTTCTTGGGCCAATTTTGCTGAGATTTGAAAATGGAGCTTTTGACTTGAGGATTGAATGTTGCACACGTCTGCTTGATCCTGTGGGCCTAGTTCTTAACTTGGCTAATTCAGAATTTGTGTTTTGATGGCAACTTCCATAAAATAAGTAAATTACTTTTGAGGAAGATATAGTTACTTCACTGAATTTCCAAGGGATTTATTTTAAATTAGTTAGTGATTAATAGTTGACATTTAATCTCTTGCTTGGGAGATTTGGTAATGGGTAGGTTTTGTTTGAGAAGATAGAGAATTTTCATATTTATAGAAGCCTGTAAATTATGGGGGCTAACTATTGTATGATTTCTTTTGCACTAAAATTCTTTGCCAAATAGTCTTAATATACTTGCACTTAATTTAGCTCAAATTAATAAATTATATTGTATTTAATTTAAAATTTAGTTGGTCTTTCTCTGTCATGGTTATCATCATTAAACGAAATACAATTCACTAAAATAAATGAATAAAGAATGAATAAATGAATAACGAAATAATAAACGAATAAAGAAATGAATAAATGAATAAAGAAAGTATTTTGAGAAAATTGTAGGTTCACATGTACTGTAAGAAATAATACAGGAATTCTGTATACCTTTTACCCAAGTGCTCCCTTGGTGATGTCTTTCATAACTATAATACAATAGCCCAAGCAGGAAATTCATTTTGATATAATCCACCTACTTAATTCAGCTCTCACTGGTCTTATATGCATTTGTTGGTATGTGTGTGCATTCAGTTTTATGCAGTTTTATCACATGCATAAATGCCCTTGACCACCACCATAGTCAAAATGCAGAACAGTTTCAACACAGGAATCCCTCCTGCTACCTTTCCATAGCTGCAGCCTTTTCCTTCTACCTTGTCCCTTGCTCTCTCTAGTACCTGGCAACCACTCATCTGTTCTCCATCTCTATAATCATTAGACGACTTGAATAATTAACTATGCTTGGTTTCTAAATAGTAATTGGAGCTCTACAAATATCTAATAAATTCGTGTGGTTAAGATGAAAGAGAAAGGGTGGATGATAGGTGTGAAGGATGACAGTTCTTTGTGATCACTCTCCTAATGCTGAAATCCTAACTGATTTTGAATGAGGCCACGGATAGGTCCATTGTATTCTTAAATTCCATTTGCTTTCTGCATGAACAGGGTCATGGAAGTTTCATGGTTTATTGCCTAATTTGCAAAATGGACTGGTCTTTAGATTTAGTTTTGAGTTAGAGGTCAATTTGTGAAAGGATTAAAAAACTTGTGAAGTATGGACACCTGCATTTGGGGGGTGTGTGTGTGTGTGTGTGTGTGTGTGTGCGCGTGCGCGCACATGCGTGCATTTATGCTGTGTGTTTTATCCATATAACTTGTTTTACTTTGAATTAAAAAAGGACAAATGGGGAAACAATTTCATAGTTGGAGTTTTAATTAAAAGTGGATGGTTCAATATTTTTCCCAAAGCTATCAGTTTATTATAACAGAATCCTTTTCTCTATTTCAACCCAGTAGTATAGACAATAAATTCTAAATAATTAAAAACATGTTTCGGGGTGCCTGGGTGGCTCAGTGGGTTAAAGTCTCTGCCTTTCGGCTTGGGTCATGATCCTGGGGTCCTGGGATCGAGCCCTGCATCGGGCTCTCTGCTCTGCTGGCAGCCTGTTTCCTCCTCTCTCTCTGCCTGCCTCTTTGCCTACTTGTGATCTCTGTCTGTCAAATAAATAAATAAAATCTTTAAAAAAAAAAAAAAGGGAAGGACTTTCTGAAAGATTATTAAAAAAAAAAAACAAAACAGAAACATGTTTCATTCTCCACAATATAAAATCTTTGGCTACTCTCAAGGGAATCATATTCTTGGGAATGAAATTAGTATTTAAGTTAAGTAAAAAAATATTAATATGTTTGTATGAACTCTTTTGAGGCCTGTGTTAAAACATGAAGTAGAAAGTTAATAAAACTGATTAGCTCATTAATACTAGACTGCATGACCAATCCTGAATTCCAAACAAAATTCCTTATTATAGACCAGCTCACCTTTCTCTTGAACTATGGAAAGTAGAATGTCCAAAGAAATTCATTCTCTTTAAACATAGTCTTTCAATCCTTTCCAAATTAGAGTCAAATTTGGTATATGAATATTACAATAACTTCCTAAGAAAGCATTATATGCATTAAAGAAATTTTGCTTTATAAAGGAGACATTTTTGCAAAATTACAAAATAGTCATATTTTAACATTTCTTATTTAAAAAATTTTTTTAAGGATTTTATTTATTTATTTTGTAGACAGAGATCACAAGTGGGCAGAGAGGCAGGCAGAGACAGAGAGAGGGGGAAACAGGCTCCCCACTGAGCAGAGAGCCCGATGCGGAACTCGATCCCAGGACCCTGGGATCATGACCTGAGCCAAAGGCATAGGCTTTAACCCACTGAGCCACCCAGGTGCCCCGATATTTCTTATTTAAAACATTTGGTTTTTACAAGCACCTTGTGGCAAATCATCATGTACTAAAATGAGGTAATATTTTTATATATATTGTATTTTTTCAAGTCAGGACAGATTGATTCTTTTGAAAAAAAAAACAACTAAGATAATTGTAGATTCATATGTAATTGTAAGAAATAATACAGAGAGAGCCCTATATCCTCTACCCAGCTTCTCCCAGTGGTAATATTTTACAAAAAGTATAGTACAATATCATGACCAGTTTATTGACATTGATGTAGTCAAGATACAGAACTTTACTATTTCCAAAATATTCCCCTTCTGTTGCCATTCTATGGATGCACTCACATCTCCACCTCAACCCCAGGGCAATGATTAATCTGTTCTCCATTTCTATAATTTACTGTGTGTTTTCACTCTTTTTTCCCCCTTTGTTCACTTGCTAGAAATTTTTTAATTTTATTGTCTTTTCAAAGACCTAACTCTTTGTTTCATGGATATTCTCTATTTTTTTAAAAAAATTATTGATTTCCTTTTTTATCTTTATTATGTCCTTCTTTCTATTTGCTTTGGATTTAGTTTTCTCTTTTTTCCAGGTTTTTGAGGTGAGACATTATGTTATTGACATGAGACTTTTCTTCTTTTCCAATGTAGGTTTTAGTGCTATAAATTTCTCTCAGCGTCGCTTTAGTTGTACCTTACACGTTTTGATATTTTGTATTTTCATTTTCATTCAGTGCAGTGTATTGTTTTGATTTTCCCTGAGACTTTCTTTTTGCCCCATGGGTTATTTAGAAGTATGTTGTTTAGTTTCCAAGTGTGTGAAGATTTTCCTGTGGTCTTTCTGTTTTTGATTTCTAGTTTGAGCCCATTGTATCTGGGAATCTAGTCTGTATGATTTCAATTCCAAACTTGTTGAGATCTGTTTTATGGCTCAGGACATGGTCTGCCTTGATATATATTCTGTGAGCATTTGGAAAGAATTTGTACTCTGCCTTGTTGAGTGGAGTGTTCTGTAAATGCCCATTAGGTCCTCTTGGTTGATGGCATTGCTGAGTTCTTCTATATCTTTGTTGCTTTTCTGTCTCTTTGTTTTATCAATTGAGCAAGGAGTACTGAAGTTTCCAACTTTAATTGTGGACTTGCCTATTTCCTCTTTAAATTCTATCAATGTTTGCTTCACATATTTTTTTTTAAGATTTATTTATTTATTTTAGAGAGAGACTGAGAGTGTGGGGCCAGAGGGAGAAAAGAGAGAATCCCAAGCAGACTCCCCACTGAGTGCAGAGGGCTTCCATCTCATGACCCTAAGATCTGACCTGAGCCAATACCAAGAGTCAGTTTCTTCACCGACTGAGCCACCCAGGTGCAGGCACCCCTAATTGTTTTTTGTTGCATATACTTTTAAGATAGCTATGTTTTTTTGGTGCAATGATACTTTTATCCTTATATAATGTCCCTCTTGGTTTCTGGTAGTTTTGTTTGCTCTGAAGTCTACTATATCTGATACTAACATAATTGGGAAAGTAAGGGTGTCTCTAGAAGTTTAGGTTCCCAAGCCAGCTGCTGTTGACACCCAAGGTGGGGAGCTCCTTGTTGCTGATGGGTGGGGATATGAGTTCAACACCCCCCCCCCCCCGCCACGTGGTCTCCACTGACACCACAGAGGGGTGGCCTCATTGCTAGGCTGACTCCCTACTTGGTCTTTTCTGACAACACCCCAAAGAAGGCTACCTTTTAACTGCCAGCAGGAGAGGGAAGTCCAGGCTCTCCATGTAGTCTCCACTGACACCTGAGGCATGATGGGGCATGTTACAGACCAGCGTGGCGAACATCCTGGCTCTCTACTTCATTCTGAAACTGCTCTGGAGAGAGTGTAGTGTTACCTCCTTTCATCCTACTAAGGGTGGATCTCCACTTGTCCTTTTCCCATGTTCCTTAATGAATGGTTCTAGAAAATAAGTATTTGCAGCCTGAAATTAAAGATTTGGGGTACACAAAGGGTTGTATTATTGGGAATTGGTTACTTAGGTAAATTGATGAGTTTTATCTTCTCATTTGATTTAAGAATTTCTAAGTCACCTACAGAGAGACAGAAATGCAAAGCTCTGGATTCTATCATCATCATTATTAATAATTATTGTTTTAAAGATTTTATTTATTTATTTGAGAGAGAGAGACAGTGAGCATGAGCAGGGGAGGGGCAGAGGAAGAGGGAGAAGGAGAAGCAGACTCCCCGCTGAGCAGGGAGCCCAACATGGGGCTGGATCTCAGGACCCTGGGGTCATGACCTGGGCTGAATGCAGACATTTAACCAACTGAGCCCCCCAGGCTCCCCTGGACCCTATGATTATTAATAAATCTACAAAACCCATAATACTCAGTATCCTCTTTCTATGGACCACTTGTAGAAATTTGTGGTTGTTTAAAGATATATTTATAAATTTTTTGATATCTCTCTTTAAAAGATAGAGATTAATTCCCCTCCTCTTAAGTGAGACTTGGTGGCTTGCTTTTAGCTAACGGAATATGATGGGAATGACCATGAGTGTCATCTGAGATTAGATCATAAAAGACATAGTGGGTTTCCCCTTGCTGTCTCTCTGGAATCACTCATCTGTGGGAAGCCAATTGTCATGTTGTAAAGACACTCAGGCACCCATATGAAGAGAACTGTGTGGTGAGGAAATAACATTTCTTCTCATCAGCCACTGAGGAACTGAAGTCCTCTGCCAATAGCTGTGTGAGGGCATCATCTTGGAAGTGGATTCTCTAGTCCCAGTCAGGTCTGTGTGACAACATCTATAGCTGAATTTTAAATGAAATCTTTTTTTTTTTTTAAATTTTATTTTTTATAAACATATAATATCTTTTTATCCCCAGGGGTACAGGTCTGTGAATCGCCAGGTTTACACACTTCACAGCACTCACCATAGCACATACCCTCCCCAATGTCCATAATCCCACCCCCCCTG
>NW_019154085.1:19672881-19694850 GCF_002288905.1 Enhydra lutris kenyoni
CTACCTGAAGTAGTCTCAGCCTGCTACTTCTCCGCCATCTTGATTCCTCTCTTAACTGAAATCTCTTAAGAGACTGAGCCCAGAACCACCCAGCTAAGCCTCTCTCAATTGTGAGATAATTAATGTTTGTTGTTTGAAGCCAAAGAGTTTTGGGTAAATTTGTTACATAGCTAGAGATGATGAATACAGACTTTTTCTACTTAAAATTCTTTTCTTTTGGAATCACGCTTTGTACCAAGTGGATTGTACCATGAAGCATGACTTTGTTACTGAGTTTTCTGGAAGTTCAGTGTGGCTTGAAGAGATGTGTATGGGTGCCAAGTCGGCAGAGGTGGATTTTGATGACTTTGTAATATGTCAGTTTGGTTATGTTAAAATGTATACCCCAGAATTCCCATTACCTTTATGTTTCTGGTTAGGGTGACACACAAGACATTTTTTCATGAGCACTGGTGGGCAGAAGTGAAGCAGCAGCCATTTTGTTTTTTTATACTCAGATGGTCAAGCAGGTACTTTCATATCTCACATACATTGTTGCTTATATTTGGGCTCATCTCACTGGGGAGGGACAGTAGCCAGGCCTGCAGCTGTTTCATCTTTTCCTGGGTCCTCCTTTAAATTCTCTGATTCTTGGGTTAAGTGTGTGTTTAGGTCCATGATAAAGAATGCCATCTTCTTCAGGACACCAGCAACATGAAGGTTGGCGGCGACAAGAATTCACATGTATTTTAGTGTGTTCTTACGGTTTCTAGCTCATGCTCATGGTTCCAGTTTGTTCTTATTCTCCCTCTCTTTTACATTTATCTTCTCTTTTTGATTTCCCGACCTGCAGATTTCTAGCTCCTGCATCAGATAAAAAAAAAAAAAGCCTCTGGAGATGTTTAACTAACTTCCACAATACTTTAGTCAAATTGTCACATCCCTGTAACAAATACTTTTTTTTTTTTTTAAAGATTTTATTTATTTATTTGACAGAGAGAAATCACAAGTAGGCAGAGAGGCAGGCAGAGAGAGAGGAGGAAGCAGGCTCCCTGCTGAGCAGAAAGCCTGATGTGGGGCTTGAACCCAGGACCTGGGATCATGACCTGAGCCGAAGGCAGTGGCTTAACCCACTGAGCCACCCAGGCGCCCCACAAATACTTTTTCTATCTCTATCTCTACCTGTATTTCTTTGTAATTTATCTTAATCTCTTAATAGTTCTGCTTCTCTGATTGAAGCTTGACTAATATAATGATCTTTACCATTATCCTGTACCTTCACATATGCTGGTTTTCAAACTTGTTAAAGTTGGTGCCAGAACCATAAAGGGTTCCTGTGAAACATGGGGATTACTAGTTGCCACTTCCAGAAATAAATTCTGATTCACTAAATCTGATCTTAATCTGAGCCTTAATTAGCTTAAGGATCTACACTTTATATGTGCCTCAGATTCAGGCTGTCCAAGCACCATACTTTGAACAAACATTTATGAATGTTTTGTCATAGTTAAGATAAAATGTATTTCATTGAAATGAAGGTTTTTCCAAAGTAGAATTTCTTCTCCATTGCTGGTGGTATTAAAGCCAAACCTAGGTGAACTCATTCAATTAGAATTCATTATTCACTTGTATGTTAGGTGCATGTTCCAGGGTGGGAATGAAAGGTACCTCGTAGAAAGTTTGACTCAGATAAAAGACTATTCCAGAAGCAGGATATCAAAACTTTAATTTTCAACAGTATTAGAAGGTAGATAATGAAATATTATATCATGGTTTAAAAAAGAGGTAATCGGAATGTTTTTCTGTTTGTATTTTTTTTATTTCCCCAGCTGGATTCCGATGGCACTATTACGATAGAGGAGCAGATTGTCCTTGTGCTGAAAGCTAAAGTACAGTGTGAGCTCAACATCACAGCTCAGCTTCAGGAAGGAGGTAAAGGTGCTAAAAATTATGTCGTCTTGTGTCCTGACCCCAGTCCTCAAAAAGACTCAAATTCCCCTTTTAAGTAGCGGTTGGGTATTCCTCATCACTCATTCCATGTTTCCATGTGAAGGATCATGTAGCAGAACCATGCTCTTTTCATTTCTTTTTAAAAAATTTTTAATTAAATTAATTAATTAATTAATTTTAATTTAATTTAATTTTTTATCTTTTTAAAGATTTTATTTATTTATTTGACAGACAGAGACCACAAGTAGGCAGAGAGGCAGGCAGAGAGAGAGGAGGAAGCAGGCTCCCCACTGAGCAGAGAGCCCGATGTGGGCCTCAATCCCAGAACCCTGGGTTCATGACCTGAGCCAAAGGCAGAGCTTTTAACCCACTGAGCCACCCCGGCGCCCTCTTTTCATTTCTTTAGCCACAAGCTCTTCCCTCCCTGTGGACAAAATGACTTGCCTGACTTTAGAGTTTCAGAATAGCAGCTGGGCACGTGCATGTCAGTCTCTTTCTCAGGCCTCTTTTTGGATCCCTTTGCTTGCAGACAGCGTGCATCCTGGTTCGCCCTCAACCAGGTAGTAAGCTTGGAGGGACAGGCTCTGTTCGTGTGTGTCTTGCTTGCAGTTTGGTAGTATATATAAATATTAGAAGAACAAATAAGCAGCCCTTTTATATGTACCGAGGCCCTGTTCTCAAAACATTTTTTCTTTTTAGTAAAATGATTATTTAATTTCCATATGCCCGACTTTCTGTGTTTTTTCTCAACTAGTTCCACATTCAAGTGGGGATCTAGAAAAGCAAAACAATACTACAGGTGAGCTTGGGGTGGCTTTTGTACTCTTGGGGTTACTCTGCTGTTATAACTGCACAGGAACCTGTGGCTTATTCTCCTCAGGGCCTGGTGATGACTCATAGTTCTTATTGGGACCATTGAGAAAAATTATTTATTGGAATCTTTGGAGTAATAGGTAAATTATAATGTTTTATATGGGAAAATGCCTTGCCTTGATAGTTGAGTATAATTTAGGAATTTTTTTTTTAAAGGGAGGTGCTATTTACTGAGCTTCCCTAAATTCTCAACAATCTGAATATAGCAGATGTCTCTAAAGCTATGCTGTACTAAAATTCACAAGTCAGGAAACAACAGATGTTGGTGAGAATGTGGAGAAAGGGGAACCCCCTTCACTGTTGGTGGGAATGAAATCTGATACAACCACTCTGGAAAACAGTATGGAGATGTTAAAAATAGAGATACCCTATGATCCAGCAATTGCGCTACTAGGTATTTATCTAAAGGATACAAACATAGTGATCTGAAGGGGCACCTGCACCCCAGTGTTTATGGCAACAGTGTCCACAATGGTCAAGCTATGGGAAGAGCCCAAATTTTCATCGACAGATGAATGGATAAAGAAGATGTATGTATATATTTATATAATGAAATATTATGCAGCCATCAAAAAGAACGAAATCTTGCCATTTGCTGTGACATGGATGGAACCAGAAAGTATTATACTAAGAGAAATAAGTCATAGAAAGACAAATACCATATGATTTTGCTCATATGTGGAATTTAAGAAACAAAACAGATGAACATAGGGGAAGAGAAGGAAAAATAAAATGAGATGAAATCTGTGGAAGAGGCAAACCATAAGGGACTCTTAACTCTAGGAAATAAACTGAAGGTTGCTGGAGGGGAGGTCAGTGTGAGGATGAGGTAATTGGATGATGGACATTAAAAAGGGTACTTGAGGGACGCCTGGGTGGCTCAGTTAGTTAAGCAGCTGCCTTCGGCTCAGGTCATGATCCCAGCGTCCTGGGATCGAGTCCCACATTGGGCTCCTTGCTCGGCGGGGAGCCTGCTTCTCCCTCTGCCTCTGTCTGCCGTTCTGTCTGCCTGTGCTCACTCTCTCCCCTCTCTCTCTGACAAATAAATAAAATCTTTAAAAAAAAAAAGGGAACTTGATGTAATAAGCACTGGGTGTTATATGCAACTGATGAATCACTAAATTCTACCCCTGAAACTAATAATGCAGTATATGTTAGCTAAATTGAATTTAAATAAAAAATAAAAATAAAAGCTATGCCCTGGGGATGTTTGGGTAGCTCCATTAGTTAAGCCTCAGACTTTTGATTTCAGCTTAGTTCATGATCTCAGGGTTGTGAGATTGAGCTCTGCACTGGATGTGGAGCCTGCTTAAAATTTTCTCTCTCACTTACCCACTGCCCCTGCCCCCACCTCTCCCTCTCTAAAAAAAAAAAAAAAAAAGCTATGCCCTATAATGAAATATCTGGTTTGATCTACTTCATTCTAATCTCCAAATACTTAATTTAAGAACATTTAAAGTTTATAACTTCTTCCTCTTGAATAATCAAAAGCAATTTGAAATACTTTAATTACTTCCAAATTATATGCTATGTCATATAATTTTATATTAATAAAGTCATATAGTTTTATCTTATATATTACAATTTTTCTTCAAGATGAAATATATCTTTTTGTGAACTTGCTTGCAGTGAACGCTCTCAGTGTTTGTCTGAAAAGGTGTTTATTTCAGTCTCAATTGTCAAAGATACTTTTTCTGGACATATGATTCTTGGTTGAGAATTATTTATTTTTAGTGCCTGAATATTATTTCATTTTACTGTAGCTTCTGTTGTTATTGGTGACAAATCAGTTTTCAGTCTTTGTTGATGATTAGTTTTTTTTCTTTCTGGCTCCTTTTAAGAGTTTTTCTTCATATTTGATGTTCTGCAGCTTTCGTCTGCATCTAGGTATGGATTCATTTAATTTCTGAAGTCTGAGGATCTATGTCTTTCAGTCATTCATGGGAATGGTTTGCTATTTTGTCTTTGAAACTTTGTTCTCTCCCATTTTCCTAGTCTTTCCATCTGGAACACTAATTAGATAAATATAGGACCTTCTCAGACCCTTTGTGTCTTCATAAAATAAATTAGATGAAATAAATATGGCAAAATATTATCAAGTGTCAATTCCAGGTGCTATATATATAAAATATTCTCTGACTTATTTATGAAAAAAATTGTAATAAAAAGAAAATACCATTTTTCCTCATGTCTATGAAAGTGGAGGAAGTATAAATGCAAATACCTAGCTATCAAATGATTCAAGTAGTTAAAAACAAAACCCCAAATATTGTTGATCCCAGTGTGACTTCACAAATGTATGGTTACACTGTATTATGGGTAACTATAGAATTGAAAAGAGACAAAGTTGGAGTTTCCAAATTTTAGACTGTTCTGTGTAAAGATCATGGTTTGACAAGCATCACTAATAAGTAGTTTGTCCTGGCATACACAAAAGATGACAGGGAATATAATTAATGGTGTTAATTTATAAAGAGAGATTGGTGAATCATCAGGCAATTAGTTAGTTTCTTGGTAACTGGTGAAAGTATTTACTCACATAGGATGTGAAATGATGATCAAAGAGTAGATGTTAATTAAGATCTCTGTATTAGCTGTGTGAGGCCATGGCTTCCTCAATCCTTTCAACGTTTGTGGGTATTTATTATACCGTTTGTCAAAGAGCCACCAGAGAGATGAACATAATCTACAGAAACATTATTTTTGAAGAATGTTGGTTTTCTGAATTTTGGGGAGTGTGTGTGTATGTGTGTGGGGTATCTTGTAGGGAACTAGAAAATTATCCCCTTTAGAGCATGAGGAAAATATCAGCAGATTTATCTCCATAGTAGTTTAAAACTACATAATTATAAAATAAATGGTCATTGGGTTTTAAACTT
Source organism: Enhydra lutris kenyoni (assembly GCF_002288905.1). NCBI lineage: Eukaryota > Metazoa > Chordata > Mammalia > Carnivora > Mustelidae > Enhydra > Enhydra lutris. Next base: position 19,678,563 of record NW_019154085.1, read on the forward strand.
GTATGAAGACCTTATTCCATCATGTTAGCTAACTCTTGCCAGAAAGTATCAGGATATTGCCGCATGCATTTTATGTGTCTACGTACCTGTTTTAGAGAGAGAGAGAGAGAATGCAAGTAGTGGGGAGGGACAGAGGAAGAGGGAGATAGAGATTTCCAAGCTGGCTCTGTGCTCAGTGCAGAGCCCTACACTGGGCTTGATTTCACAACCCTGAGGTCATGACCTGAGTCAGTTGGGTGCCAACTGACTGAGTCAGCCCAGGCACCCCTGCAGCATACATTTTAGAGGGACAGCTAGTTTTTGGAACTCAAGAATGTGTGTCCAGGTCCAATTTTGGTAGATTGTACAATAGGTCTCTGGTAAAAGATTGAACAAGTACAGGTCAATGAGGATGCATGTCTTGTTAAAGACAAAGTGAATGTCATATGGAAGCCATATGGAATGGTAGCAAGATACAGAAGAATGTCTAAGGTAAGGTTGGTGGAAGGGGTTGATTCATTGCACTCTGTTTGAACAAGAAAGAAAAACAAAACACAGATAATGGCGGAAAGAAGCTGGAGAAGCCATGCTCCAGAAGCAAGAGCCAATATAATGGGTTCCTGGGTTGCTTGTGATATGTGAAGCACAGGCTTTTATTGTGTGGGCAAAGTGAGGCTGTTTCCAAGAAAATGCTCTCTTCTATAAGAACAGTGTGAGTGAGGGAAGACGTTTCCTTTTTCTTATTGCTTCAGCAATCCCCAAAGCAAATCATGTTATTTGTTTCCATGTGATATGGAGGACAGTAAGAAATTAATTTCAGGTTTATGCTGAATTCTTTTCTGTACAGATCAGGGTTTGCATGACGATTCAAAACTGAACAAACAACTTGACATCATGAACATCAGCTAGAAGAAAATTACTCAGCTACCATAGTGTAATTGGTAACTAAAAAATTGAGGGAGCTATAATGGTAGCAGAATAAGGGTCCCCCAAAATGTCCATACCCCAATACCTGGTGTTATGCCTGTGTATATGCTATGTTAAATGGTGCAAGGACATTGCAGCTGGGATTATAGTTATGGGCCTTAAAGTAGGGAGATTATCCTGGATTATCTGGATGGGTCCAATGTGGTGTGTGTGGTGGATGAATCAGGAGGGGAAAAGGAGAGTGGAAGAGAGACATGATGAGAAGTGTCAGCTTGCCTTGCTGACTTTGATGATGGAGGAAAGGAGTCATAAACCAAGGAATATAAGTGGTTTCTAGAAGTTGATCACCCTCAAGGAAATGGGAAACTCAGTCCTAGCTGAACTCACTGGACTTATGACTTAAAGAAATTGTGAGATAATAAGTTTGGGTTATTTGAAGCCATTACATTTGTGGTAATTTGTTATGGTAGCAATAGAAACATGAATACAACACGCATTAAAAGTAATCTCATTTTTAAATGGAGGATATGCTCTCTTCTTGGAAGTTCAATACACAACTAATGGAGAGCAGTCCTGAAGAACACACAGTGTTGACTCTGACTGAATATTTGTTAAGCGCTTGCCTAGGACTGGGTACAAAACAGACAAAATTCCCCACCTTCAGGGTTCCTGTGGTTTAAGAAACCATAATAAAATAACAGTTCCTATAGGAAGGTGATGAGAGCTCAGGTAAAAAGTATAGAAGGAAAGGGGATAAGGCAAGTTTTGAAGGTAACTATAAATGGGGAAAGTTTACTTAGAAGTGACCTGTGAGTAAAAGTCTGTAGGGTGAACGGGAATAAACCTTAAGGCCATCTGGTGAATGGACTGAAGTGAAGGGAGAGCTAGGAGGACCTTAGCAGAACCAGGTCAGGGAGAGAAGTATGGGGGAAAGAGGATCTTGAAGGGCTTTCAGATTTTGTAGACTTGGCTTTTGCTGGGAGTGAGATGGGAAGCCTTTGGAGGATTTTGGCTTATTGTGTGAATGAATGAAAGGAGAGCAAGAATGGAACCAGGAAGACCAGATTTACCTTTCAATGAGAAATTTCTTCAATTTATGTGTAAGAAACTAGAACAGCATTTTGAATTCATTAGCTATTTTAAGAAATTTCCACTTTGAAATTCCCTTAAAGTTGAGAGATAGGTATCAAAATATTTAAGAGTGATCTGTTATGCTGTCTGCAATTTATTTAAAATACCACAGCAAATAGATGAAATAAATATGATAAAAATATAAGCAAGTGTCAATTCTAGGTAGAGGTGTGCATGTGTGCGTGTCTGTGTACACAATATTTTGCTTTATTTATGAAAAAATTTTTGACACAGAGACATAGTGAGAGCAGGAACACAAGCGGGGGGAGTGGGAGAGGGAGAAGCAGGCTTCCTGCATAGCAGGAAGCCCAATGCAGGGCTCGATCCCAGGACTCTGGGATCAAGACCTGAGCTGAAGGCAGATGCTTAACGACTGAGCCATGCAGGCTCCCCTGAAAAAATTTTTGTAATAAAAATTTTCCTCATGTCTATGAAAGAAAACAGAATGTAAATGCAAATACCTAGTTATAAAATGATTCAAGTAGTTAAAAGCAAAACTCAAAACATTATTCATCCTGGTTCAACTTCACAAATGTTTGGTTTCTCTGTGTTTACGGTTACATTGTAATATCAGTTCAGTTACAGAACTGAAAAGAGACAAAGTTGAAGTTTCCAAATTCTAGATTTTTCTGTGTGAATATCATGGTTTGACGAGTTTTGACCGTGGATGTGGCAATGGAGGTTATGAGAACTACTCGGGTTCTGGATGCATTTTGTCCGTTCAGTACCTCCTACTCCAAATCTTTATACTTGATTCTTAAGGAGAGTAGAGCTTGTGAGAATTTTGTTTGAGATGAGGGTTAGGCTCAAACAAATTACTAGAGTTACTGGTGAAAAGAAAAAAAAGAATTATTGGTAAAAAGGCAAACTCAAATCTTGGAGCTTACTGGGAAGCTCAATCTGTTTCATATATGTTTTTTAACAGCAATTTTTAAAAATCTAGGGTAAAAAATGTAGCTAGAACTGTGATAGAATTTTACTATGGTTGTTCACAATGAATTCCAATGTTTCTTATATATTAATTGCTATAATTCACATAGAGTGGAATCACTAAAATATGTTTAATTTCTGCAAATCAAATGTTTCTATTAATGGACTTTAACGAGGCAAGGTGGATAGAGATTAGGACATTTGCGTCATATCTACCCCATTCTAGTTTCCATAACTACCAATTTGTTTTATATTTTGCTGCAGGTAGAGACCTGAGATTTTGTATTTTGAGTGTACTTACTGTCTGGTTCCAATTGCATTTTTGCTTATTTGTTTTTTAATTTTTTTTATTAGAGGGAAATTGTTTCCCAGAATGGGATGGACTCATTTGTTGGCCCAGAGGAACAGTGGGGAAAATACTGGCTGTCCCATGCCCTCCTTATATTTATGACTTCAATCATAAAGGTATTGAATTTTTCTGAAATGATTAATTTGGAATAGAAAGATACTTTTTTTTTCCTAGTGAAAGCCAAGAGCGTTGAGCAATCTCGATGTTTTCCTTCATGTCTTTACAGGAGTTGCTTTTCGACACTGTAACCCCAATGGAACGTGGGATTTTATGTACAGTTTAAATAAAACATGGGCTAATTATTCAGACTGCCTTCGCTTTATGCAGCCAGATATCAGCATAGGAAAGGTAATGATAATTTTTGTATTTGTGAACCCCCCAGGGAAAATGGAATATTTTTATGCATTTCTTGATTGCCAACTATTATATATAAAACCCCCTTTATTCTAGAACACAAATGTTCTAAAAGATAAAAAACAAGATTGGAATCTTTTTAGCTATCTGGTTAAGGAATGGTGTAGGACCTGAAACATTCTGGTATTTTCTTTAGGTTAGAGTTATCTGGCTAAGATACATGCATATATACTTATAAATATGTGTTTGTGTGTATTATGTTATAGTGCATTATATTTATATTACATTACATTATACTATATTGCATTATATTTTACTTCAAAATCAAGATAGGTAGTCAGCAACATGATTTATGATTTCTTTTTTGTTACCTATGAATGGCTACATCTCATTTCACTCTGTATTCCTAAAGGAGATTTGTATTTTAAAGATGTATTTGTCATTTTGTAAGATTGGCCAGTAGGTGATATTATTAGTATATGAAAGATTAGAGTTGTAGAATTAAGGAGAAGCAAGTGGCATCCCATAGGTCTTCCAGATGACACCTTAATTTTACATATGAGTAAACTCAGAACCAGAGATTAGGTGTTAGAGTGACTCAGCTCACTGATGACAGGATCTACAGCTGAATCCTGATCTCCAAATACCTGATCAGTGCTATTTCAATGTAACAATCATACGAAAACGTTGGAAACCCTAGATAGTCAATTTTAGCTGATACGTGGTCCTTTAAGTCATGCTTAAATTCCTATCACTCAGACTTTGTGAGTAAAATGCATGATGATATATGCATATGATGTTAGGAGTTAATATGATACATGGATGTATAAATGGCTTTTATGGGGATCCTGAGAACAGTCTATCATACATAAACTGTACCAGCATTAAACATTTTTCTTTATGCTAATTTTTTTTTTTTTTTTTTTTTTTTTTGCTGGGGGCTGGGAATAGGGAGAATAGTAGGGGAAGCAGTGAGTTGAAGATTTCTTTGATTTTGCACTAATAGTCAGGACTTCTTTTTTTAAAAAAGATTTTTAAAATTTATTTATTTGAGAAAGAGAGAGAGAGAGAGCAGGAGTAGAGGGAGGGGCAGAGGGAGGAGCAGATTCCCTGCTGAGCAGGGGAACCCCCCCCCCCCCCCGCTCAAGTGTGGGCCTCAATCCCAGGACTCCAGGATCATGACCTGAGCCAAAGGCAGATGCTTCAGTGACTGAACCACTCAGGTGTCCAGTAATGAGAGTTTTATAGGAGGAAAAATAAATTAAAAACAAAAAGGTGTGCATTGAGAATAAACATCTTTATTGGAGGGAAATACAACTAAGATTTTTTAAACATCTATTGTCTTCTTCCTAAAATAATTTCCTTATTGTTGGCTTGACAAAATGAGGCGCTTACTTTTATTTATTTATTTATTTATTTTTTAGCTTTCATATTTTATTATTTTTTAAAATAGAATGTATTATTTGTTTGAGGGGTTACAGGTCTGTGATTCTTGAGTCTTATATAATACACAGTGCTCATTATAACACATACCCTTCCCAGTGTTCATCAACCAGTTATACCATCCCCCTACCCCTCTCTCCTCCAGCAACCCTCAGTTTGTTTCCTAGGATTAAGAGTCTCTTATTGTCTCCCTCTCTGGTTTCATCTTGTTTTATCTTTTCCTCTCTTCCTATATGATCCTCTGCCTTGTTTCTTAAATTCCACAAATCAGTGAGATCATATAATTTTCTTTCTCTGACAGACTTATTTTGCTTAGCATAATACCTTCTAATACCATCTATGTCACTGCAAATGTCAAGGTTTCATTCTTTTTGATGGCTGAGTAATATTCCTCTGTGTGTGTGTGTACCACTTCTCCTTTATCCATTCATCTGTCAGTGGACATCTGGGCTCTTCCATAGTTTGGCTATTGTAGACATTGCTGCTATAAACATTGGGGTACAAGTGCCCCTTCAGATCACTACATTTGTATCTTTTGGGTAAATACCTAGTAGTGCAATTGCTAGGTCATAGGTTAGCTCTATTTTCAACTTTTTGAGGAGCCTCCAGACTATTTTCCAAAATGCCTGCACCAGCTTGCATTCCCCCAACAGTGTAGGAGGGTTTACCTTTTCTACACCCTCGTCAACATCTGTCATTTCCTGACTTGTTAATTTTAGTCATTTTGACTGGTGTGGTATCTCATTGTGTTTTTGATTTGTATTTCCCTGATGTCAAGTGATGTTGAGGACTTTTTCATGTGTCTGTTGACCACTTGGAGGTCTTTGGAGAAATGTCCATTCATGTCTTCTATTTCTTGATTGGATTATTTGTTCTTTAGGTGTTGAGTTGGGTAAGTTCTTTTAAGAGACAGTTACTTTTAGTAAAAAGATGGGAAAGAACTCTTCTGATAGGCCATAGGTTTATTAAATTCATTAGAGAATTATATTTAAAACAACAGCTTACTGCAGAAATTACCATATAATCCATTTCATGTTTAAAGGTTAAATGAACTTCTGGAAAACAATTTAGCAATGTGTATTAAAACAACTTCAAAGCGGTCATATCTTTTGATCTTATGAAATTACTTCTAAGAGTCAAGTATAAGAATTTGGAGTGTGGGGAATTGAGTGGACAGAATGTTCATTGAACTATTAATTTTTGTAGTGAATATTCTAAAGAATTTAAGTTTCCAGTGAAGAACCTTCCAGAGAAGTTTAAATAAACTCACATAAATGTTTTTTGTAAAGAGTTTGTGGCCTTAGAAATTTCCTTTGTTATACAGTTAACAGAAAAAAAAATCAGGTCATAAAGTTATGTATAAATTGGGAATGTAGATGCTTAAAACAATGGAAAATGCTGCATAGGGATAGAATAAAAAGAAATACATGAAGTGTTTCTTTTTGGCTGGTAGGAATTTGGGAGGTTCCCCCCTCTTTTGTGTTTCACACATTATCCAAATATATTCTTTTTTTCCTTCCTTCCTTCCTTCCTTCCTTCCTTCCTTCCTTCCTTCCTTCCAAGTAGTCCTCCATACCCAGCATAGAGCCCAAAGTGGGGCTTGAACTCATGACCCTGAGATCAAGACCTGAGCTGAAACCAATAGACTGACGCTTAACTGATTGAGCTACCCAGGCATTCCCAAATATTTTCTATAAAATGTTTTAGTATTTTATTGACTGCTAATAATATGTAGTAAACATTTTTTTAAAAAAGGAACAAAAGGCAAAATCTTTTACTTTCAATTAGGATGCTGGAAGTTGTGACAGTAGGAACAGATTAAGTAAGATGCAAAATCAGTAATTTGTAATATTTCATCAGTGAGCTGAGGATGCCAAGAAGTCTAAATGATCCCATTTCTAGAAGTGGGCAAGCCCTTCCTATAAGAGAAGAGACCCATGACTGCTATCTATCCCTGGGTCTATAGCAGAAGAGGAACAACCAGGTCATAGAAAGAGATGGAAAGAAAAGAGCCAGGCTCTTAAACCAACAGTTTTTTTTTTTTTTTTTTTTAAAGATTTATTTATCTTAGAGGGAGAGAGAGAGAAAACAAGTGAGCTTGGGGTGGGTGCAAAAGGAGAGAGAGAATCCTGAAACAGACTGCTGAGCCAGACTCGATGAAGGACTTGGACCTGGACATGGGCCTGGAGCCCAAGACCCTGGGATCATGACTTCAGCTGAAACCAACAATCTGCCACTTAACCAATTGCCACCTAAGTGCCCCTTAAATCAACTTTTAATAGACAAGCGTTGGCATACAGGCTTAGAATCTCAGGAAGTGAGCCCATTCACAGTGCACTATCACCAACCAGCCAGTTTTTACCCATGGGAGTGGAGGCCATGTGCCAAAGGCTGGGGACAGCACAGGTAGGGTAAGAGAAATTCTGGGAGAGTTGCGAAGTACTCAGAGTGAAATGCAGCAGTTAGTCAAAGGCATGGGACAGAAGACACATATGGAGCATGATTGCTACAGACCATGCGAGGGAAGGGCAGGAGAGCAAAGTAAAATCCCTAGCAACTCAAAAATCTGACGATGGTTCAAAGAGCACCAAAAGGTCTATGGCTTGGAAAATGTCAGGTGAACTAAAATCCATAAAATGGCCACTAGAGGCTGCTAACGCTAAGATTTCGAGGTCTGCTGAAGGAGTCTTGATTCTGGGCTCAAAATCTAAACCAGGATAAAAGGATCACAAAAAACATAAAACAAAAACTACAACAAAGCTCAACTTAGTTAACAACAGAGTAATCCAGCTTCCCTACCCAAGAAACCTGATGGAGGAAGAGGCCTGCCTTTTCAGGCAGTTGACATCAAATACTTCAGTCTCTATCATTCTTTTACTTACAGGGCCGGGAGTGTGATACAAAATTACAAGGCAGGGCCCCAAAATCTGGAGTAAAAATAAGAGCAGAAAAAACCAGATGATCCAGATGTTAGAAATACTTAATAATAACTATTTTAAATATGTTAGATGATTTGGTGAGAAGGAATGTAAAATAGATGGGAAAAATCAAAGAAATAAAAACTTCAAAAAAACCCAAAACAAAACAAAACCAAAATGGAAATTCTAAAATTGAAATATTCAATCCAAAAATGAAGAATTCATTTGATTTGCTCAACAGCATACTGGATACAGCATGATAAAAGATTAATGCCTTTTAAGAGAAGTCAATAGAAATTTTCCAACCGAAGCATCAGGAGAAAAAAAATAAATTAAAATTGGAAGCATCTGAGACTTGTGAGACAACATATAATTGTTTAACAATGTGAAATTAGAGGTAACTAGAGAGAATTGGACAAAATAAATATTTGAGGAGACAATGGCCAAGAATTTTCTAAATGGGTGAAGTAAATCAACCCATATATTTCAGAAATTTAGCAAATGCAAGGCAGGATAAAATAAAATCATACTTAGAAACATCATAGTTAAACTGCTATAAATCACAGTAAAAAGAAAACTTAAAGGCAAAGTATAAGGGCACATTGGGAACAGTAATAAAAAAGATGCCGAAAGGAGGCTGGAATATAATGGGATGACATCCTTAAGGTGATAATATGCAAAAAGATAAAGGTAAAATAATGATACTTTTCAGACAGAAAATAGATGAGAGGATTCATCTTCATCATACCTTCAGTATAGGAAATACTCAAGAAAGTTCTCTAGGTCAAAGAGGAATATGCCAGATGAGAACATAGATTGGTAGGAAGGAATGAAGAGGACCAGAATGGGTATATATACGTATATATGGATAAAAATGACAGACTAAAACAGTAAACAAAACTATATTCTTATCCTTATTTATTACTGTACTTATCTTTCTCTATATCTTTATCTATAATTCATTTAAAAGTCTACTGACTGCTTAAAGCAATCATAATAGTCTCACAAAGGTTTATAAATTACATAGGCAAAATTTATTATATGTGATGCCAAAGCAAGCACTATGTAGACAAAATCTAAAAGGGCAAAGGCTAGGGAGCAAAACTGAATATACATTTGTAAACGTTTTAAGTCGTTTGTGAAATAGTTCAATATTACTTAAATGGAGGCTCTGATTAAATTCAGGATGCATAATTGCTAAAAAATAACACAAGTGAAATACTAAGAAATGCTTGATGACACCACCTCCCAAATAGAAGGTAAGAAAGTAGGTACAGAGGAACAAAGATAGGACATCTAGAATGCCAGTACCAATGTATTATTTTTAAGCCCAACCATAGCAATGATTGTGCTCAGTGTTAAATGAACTTAACAATCACTTAAGATAGAATGGGTAATAAATGTATGACTTAGGTATATAATGTCTGTAAGAAATGTACTCTATAAAAATACAGATAAATGTGAAGATAATAGATGTATCAAAATTAAAAGGGTGGATGAGTTAATGCAGTGCATACCCTCAGCATAAGAAAGGTTGGTATTGCTAAGTGGACTTCAAGGCAGAGTATTACTGAGGTGGAAGGCCATGTCAGAATGGTTAAAGAATCCATTTACCAGCAAGAAGTAATGATCCTAAATATGCATGCTTTTAGGGACTTCATATTGCATAAAGCAAAAATTGTCAAAGCAAAAGGGAGACATGGTCAGGTCCCACCATGTTGGAATTTATGAAAATACCATTCTCTCAGTAATTGGTAAAACAATTAGACAAAAACACCCATAGGATATCTTTCACACAATTTGATGAAAATGCCATTTATAGAATACAATCACCAAACACAACAAAATTCACATTCTTTGAAATTACACATCAAAGTTTCTTCAAGATTGGGCATATGCTGGACTGTAAAGAAGTGTCAATAAATCTCAAGATTAAAATCATACAGAGTGTATTTTCTGACTACAAAAGAACTAATTGAAAATCAATTAAAATAAAATACATGGACAATTCACAAATTGTTGGAAAATATATGTGTGACCCATGGCAAAAGTTTGAACTGAATACTTATGAAAGCTGAATATATCAAAAAAGTGGGAGAAACTACAAAAGCAGACTTTAAGAGTTTTATAGCTTATTATTTGTTTAATTATATTATAGCTCAATTATATGCTTAATTATAGCTTAATTAGGAAAGAAGAAAGGTAAGCAGTCAGTAATCAAAGTCTCCACATTAAGCTGTACAATGTAATACCTAGAACAACAACCAAAAGTGTTTGAAAAGGGACATCAGAATAGAATTCTGCAAAATGTTCAAGTAACCCACAGGGTGGCAGGAAAAATAAAACAGAAATGAAAAATAGAATAACAGAAAATAAAAAAATAAAGTGATGGACTTAGCCTTAACATAGCAATATTATATTTAAAAAATGATCTAATTATACCAGTAAACAGAGATTGAAAGAATCTATTAAAAAATATGACCCAAATGTATGTGGTCTACAAAGTTGGAAACATTTTATATATACTGATATACCTAGGTTACATACATACAATGCAATAATATTCAGCATTATAAAGGAACAAACTTGACCTATACAACAGCTTGAATGGATCTTGAGGTCATTATTGTAAGTGAAAAAAGCCAATATCAAAAGGTTACATACTGGAGGATTCCATTTCTATAACATTTATGAAATGACAAAATTACAGAGGTAGAAAACAGATTAATGGTTGCTAGGTGTCAGGGAAGCTGGGGAAGAGGGGTCTATGGGTAACTTTAAAGGACAGCACAAGGCAGGTCTTCAAAGCCTTCAAGTGAATGGTGAATGGTGAATGGTGAATGGTGAATGTTTTGAGACCTGTGGGTTATGTAAAGAAATCTGAATTTTACCCTAAGAGTGATGAGGAGCCATTGAAGGATATTAAGCAGAAGAGTGACAAGGAAGGTCACTGGTGAGGTGGAGTGTGAGTTGGTGGGAAGCCCATTTGGAAGAGGCTGTTAGAGTAACTCAGGACAGGAAGATGGTGGCCTGGCCAAAGGCAATGGCTTTTGAGGACTGGATAGAAATGGGACATCTTGAGGTATAGTAATTAAGGCAGTACAATTTTAAGACTCCATCTGTTTTTGACATTCATCAATATTGTTGCATGAATCAATGGTCCATTCCTTTGTAATTTTTAAAAATAATTATAAATTCACAAGAACTGGAAAAGATAGTAAAAAAAAGCCCCATTTATCCTTCACCTGGTATTCTCCAATGGTTACATCCTAACATAATTATACTAAAATATCAGAGGGAGAAATCTGACATGGTGCCATTTGTGTGTTATAGTTCTGTCATTTCATCACATATGTAAACTTTTGTAACTGGCGCTACATTTGAGATACAGAACTATTGCACAGTATATTGACAAAAAGAGTATATACTAAGTATATGTTATCTAATTCTAAGAAGGCTAAGAATAGTCAAAAAGTACACGGAGTACATGAACAGTTGATGCCAATTTGTGTTGACAGAAATTGGAACAGTAGTTACCTGGAAGTGAATGGTGGGTGGTTTTTTGGCTGCAAACGTGGTTTATCAAAGCCCATCAAAGTGCTCACTTAACATCTGTACATTTTATTTCATGTAAATTACAGCTCAGTAAAAAGCTTAAGGAAAACTAGAAATAATATTCCAAAAATGAAAGTTTTTTACTAGTTTCTTCTTAGAATAGCCCTGTAACACATGTTTTGTTTACCTCAACTATCACATTAGGTATATAATTCCAAATAACTAAAATGGACAGCACAAAAATTCACTAAGTAAATATTGCAACATTTGATTTGACCTCACTAAAACAAGAAATGCCACATGTTATTATTATTACATCTTTAACTCTCATTTGAGGGGTGCCTAGGTGGCTCATTCGGTTAAATCTCTGCCTTCAGCTCAAGGTTATGATCTCAGGGTCCTGGGATGGAGCCCTGTGTTGGGGGCTCCCTGCTCGGTGGGGAGCCTGCTACTTCTCGTGCCCTTCCCCCTGCTCATGCCCTCTCTCTCTCATTCTCTCAAATAAATAAATAAAATATTAGAAAAACAAACAAACAAAAAAACCAAAAAAATCTCTCACTTGAACATAGGAAATGAAAGAAACGCCAGATTAACAATCTATGTTATATAAATGTGCTAACACACTGCCTGTCTAAACAGGAAGAAGCATGATTTTTAAGTTTATTCACATCTACTTGTTAAAAGTTATTTTTCTAATTAAATCTGTTCCCCTTCAGCAAGAATTCTTTGAACGCCTCTATGTCATGTACACAATTGGATATTCTGTCTCCTTCGGTTCCTTGGCTGTGGCTATTCTCATCATTGGCTACTTCAGGTGAGTGATTCCCAATCCCTCTCTCCATGAAGGGACAGGTTCTGTGTCCTATGCATAGAAGACGTGAGGTCTCACAATTTCTGGCCGAGATACTTTTCCCAGCACAAGTTTTTGAATTCAGCCTAGTGTTATAATATTATTTGGCTTCGAAAATTTATTTTTCATGAGGAAATTCAGGGGTTTTAGTGTTGTTGTTTAAAAGCTAAAAGAAAAATCTTTAAAAACATCAAAGCACTATGAAACCATTAAGCCTATAGATCTGCACTACAGTGTATTTGTCTGCAAAGTGTTGCTGGGTAGAGCAGAATGAGCTGCAAAAATTTTCATTCATGTTGCAAAGACTTCATTTTTCCCAAATGATTTTGGTGCCATTGGACAGAAATTCATTTTAAATAATCCCCCAAATGATCTGATATTATATCTAAAGAAGTCATATTTGTTGCTTCTGTTATGTTTTATTTTTTATCCACTGAAACTTTTGCCCAATTCAATTCAATTTGGTATAAAGCAGTACAAAATTTTGAGCACCAATATGGAGATAAAGCAGTGTACAACACGTATGGGAAATGTATACTCATGATGCTTGCACCTGGTTTGTGATACACATAACTAAGAAAACAATTAGTATACACTGTGAGAAATGGTATGATTCAGGTGGTGTATGGTAATTGGGAAGGCAGAGTAAGGGTATGAAGTGAAATTTCAAAAGATGCATGACTATAAATGAGATGTATCCCAAAGAGAATACCAGGGGACAGAATTCCAAACCCAAGTTTAGATCAAAGCATGGAATATTTGAGAATTCAGAGTTTTGGTGCAGATGAGTGATGGGTAGTGAGACTGTGGGTTATATGAAGAAATCTGAACTTTACCCTCAGAGTGATGAAGAGCCACTGAAGGAGTTTAAGCAGAAGCATGACATGAAAGGTCACTTGTGAGGTGGAGTGTGAGTTGGTGGGAAGTATGATAGGAAGCCCATTTGGAAGAGGCTGTTAGAGTAACTCAGGAAAGGAAGATGGTGGCCTGACCAGGGGCAGTGGATTGAGGATTGGATAGAAATGGAAGATCTTGAGCTATAGTAATTAAGGCAATAACATTTTAAGACTTCAGTGTTAAATTATGCATGGGGAAAAAGAATGAGGATAGATGACCAAAGAGGCTAAAACTGACTAGATAAGAGAGGGAGACTTCCTAGAACACATTGACATGTGAACTGATATTTCAATGATGAGAAGGAATTTAGTATATTCTAGATGATGGGAACAGAATGTGCAAAACTCAGAGGCAGAAAAGAGCAGGGTAGACTCTGGGAACATTGAAGAATCCCATGAGAATGCAACATTTGGAGCATAGGGTGGAGTGGCCATATAGGAATGACTAGGAAGAAACTGTGTTTTGCAGGTCTTTGTCAAAGGCTTTGAATTTTATCTTGTAAGGGTAGAGAATAGGGAGCTCATGAAGTTTTTAAAGCAGAAGGGGAACACAGATTTGTGGAATTATGGTGGGGTTCCTCAAAACAGTTTCATGAAATTGGCTTGGTAGTATTATCCCATTTTACAGACCTAAGAACCTAAAGTTCAGTGTCCAAGGTCACAAGGTCATAGGTAGTACAGCTGGAAACAGAACCTCGTCTTCTAATTCCTATCCAGAGTTCATTCCATTATACTAAATGTAGCTCTGGTTGTTCAGAATAATAGATGAATATTTATGAGAAAAAAATTTTTACATAAAATTTCAGGAGGATACAAATCACTAAGTAGTAATTCTTCAATTTACATAGTAATTTATCACTCTATTTCACAAATTCTTTCTATATGATACTTTTATATAATTACTAAACTATATAGCATAATGTTACACAAAAATTTCAGAAACTCTTCTGTTTCACACAACAAAATGCTTTTTTATTAGGATAGTAAATAGTGTTGAGTCTTCTAAAAATCAATACCCATTTGTATACTGTGATGGCACTATTTGTGGTCAATAATTTCCACAGATACGTGACAACCTATCTGGTCAAATCCTGTTCACTTGTGAACACACTGCCCAAAAGGAATTGACCAATGAGGAGGACTGTCTGGGTACAATGGACCTGCATGCGTGTCCCTAACATACAAACAAGATATTTCTGAAATATCTAAATTTAGCTCATTCTCAGTTGGCCTATCCCTACTATATTATGAAATGTAAAAACATATTATTGGATTAAAATTTTTTCTTACTCTCTTATACTTGTGTACTTTGTCCTTCCTGGAAAAGAAGTAGTAATAGGGTGATCTTTGTACAGGAAAGTATTGTCTTGTCTTGCAGTCAAGCAATGGTAAAGGTGGGTTAGATTCTACAACCCTTTCTTAGTGTATTTTCCCATTAAACTTAAGAAAAGATCTCTTTTGGAGTTAGCTCTTTGTACAGGAAATTAGTAATACTGTATCTTCTTCTGTGTATGTTATGACTTAACTTGTGTCTAAGATTCTTTTATAAACACAAAACTTTTTGTTAAAGGTTTTGTGTTAAAGTAAGTTTGTTTACTCTTTAATATTACTAGGACATAAAGTTGTGTAATGTTATCAAAATATTTTAGTTTTTCTTATAGAGTATGTGTTGAAAATGTGAAAGCTCCATTAAAAAAAAAAGATTTTATTAATTTGAGAGAGAGTGAGGGAGAGAGAGAGATTGAGAGTGCATAAGCAGGGGGAGAGGGCAGACTCCCCACTGGGCAGGGAGTCCAATGTGGGACTCCATCCTAGGACCCTGGGATCATGACCTGAGCAGTAGGTAGACACTTAACCGACTGAGTTACCCAGGCATCCCTGAAAGCTCCGTTTTTAATAATGTTTATCCCTTTTCAAAATGATTCTCCATTAGTCATTTATTACTGTAATATATATTTTAGTATAATGCTTTAGTATAATATATCATAATAGTTAACTATGCAAAATCAAGATAAACATAGTAGTAGATCAGGTTAAATTTGAAATTATTTCTCAAAAAGTTACATTTTAGTTTTTGATCCCAGTTGTTTCAACTGGAAGTAGATAGTAATGGGTTTCTGTCTTAGTTCAGGCTTACTGTATTTTCTTCTTTTTTGGAGGAGAGTATGGACTTGTTTATGTATTTTCTTTCCCTATGTCTAATTTCATCCAAATCTAAATACTGAACATTTTCTTTCCATAGACGATTACATTGCACAAGGAACTATATCCACATGCACTTGTTTGTGTCTTTCATGCTGAGAGCTGTAAGCATCTTTGTCAAGGACAAAGTGGTCCATGCTCATATAGGAGTCAAGGAGCTGCAGTCCCTGTTGTTGCAGGATGACCTACAAAGTTCCATAGAAATGCCTTCTGTGGACAAATCACAATATGTAAGTGTTTTCACCACTTTCTCTCATTACTAATTCCTGTAACATTATAGACAAGTGAAATTTTACAGTCCACTAAATATTAACTTGTTTTGGCTTATGTAATCTCTGAATTAACCAAGATAGATGACCAATTTTTATAATGATATTTACTACCTCAATTCTGTCCTTAATCTTTACACTTAATTACTCATCATCCTAGACTATTAAAAATCTTGAGCTCTTTCTGTAAGAACATTCTGGAATGGAAACTTCAAAAATCACATGACCGGAGTGCATTTGATGTATGGCTCATACTAGCTGTCATGGCTTGCCATGTTCAGAAGTAAAAAGCCCACTTGCAAAACCAGAAGTGTGTTATTTGAAAGCCCATGACATTTACTTTATTGTAGATTCACGCTTGTTCCAATATAAGATTCCAGGGTACTTGATTCTGCTCTGAAATATGCTGGTGTTACTTAGTAAATAGAATCACTCAATAATTCAGTTAATTAAATCACTGATGCACTATATCTGGGAATTAAGTG